>NC_092480.1:7380976-7723476 GCF_047495875.1 Pithys albifrons albifrons | reverse complement strand
TTTAAATTTAGCAGAGCATGGAACTGTTAACTGCACTTTTCGAGATGAACTTCCTATAAGGAGCAACGGTGCTTTTCCCAGAGTAAGAAAGCTCCAGGTCTCGATTCTCTCTTGCATATCATTCATTTTCCAAAACCATAACAAATGTGTATCCTCATGCCTTCTGTCTGGCAGGAATCAACTCTTACACTTGTTACCAGAGTAAGTGATTATTATTTGCACTTTGCGAGATGAACTTCCTAAAAGGAGCACCTGTGCTTTTTTCAGAGTAAGAAAGCTCCAGGCCTCGGTTCTCAGATGCATAGGATTCACTTTCCAAAACCATAAGAAATGTGTTTCCTTATATGTTCTGTCTGGCAGGAATCAAATGTTTCACTTGTTAAAGGACCATGGGAGTTTTATTTGCACTTTGCGAGATGAGCTTGCTTCAAGGAGCACTTGTTCTTTTCCCAAATAAGAAAGCTCCAGGCATGGATTATCTGATGTATATGATTCACTTTCAAAAGCCGTTAGAAATGAGTGCCCTAATGTATTCTCTCTGGCAGGAATCAAGTTTCCACTTGTTAGCAGAGCATGGCACTGTTAGTTGCATTTTGGAAGATGAGCTTCCCATAAAGAACAAGTCTGTTTCTCACCGAGAAATAAAGCTCCAGGCCTGGATTCTCTGATGCATGTGATTCATTTTTCAAAGCCATAACAAATGTGTATCGGCAAGAATCAGCTGTTTCACTTGTTAGCACAGATGGGACTCTTCGCTACACTTTGCGAGAGTACATTCCCATAAGTAACAACTGTTTCTTTCACAGAGAAAGAAAGATCCAGGCCTGGATTCTCTGATGCATATAATTCTCTTTCCAAATCCATAAAAAATATGTATCTTGCAGCCTTCTGTCTGGCACGAATCAACCGTGTCACACTTTAGCAGATCACGGGAGAGTTAGTTGCACTTTACGAGATGAGCTGCTCTAAGGAACCACTGTGATTTTCACGGAGAAAGAAAGATCCAGGCCTGGATTCTCTGATGCATATGATTCATTACCAAAGCCATAAGAAATGTGTGTCCTTATGCCTTCTGTCTTGCAAGAATCAGCTGTTTCTCTTGTTAGCAACGAAAAGTTGCACTTTGCGAGATGAGCTTCCCCTAAGGAAAAAGTTGTTTTTCACCGAGAAAGAAATATCCAGGCCTGGATTTTTAGATGCATATTATTCACTTATCAAAGCCATAAGAAATGTGTGTCCTTATGCCTTCTGTCTTGCAAGAATCAGCTCCTTCTCTTGTTAGCAACGAAAAGTTGCACTTTGCGAGATGAGCTTCCCCTAAGGAACAAAGTTGTTTTTCACCGAGAAAGAAAGATCCAGTCCTGGATTCTCAGATGCATATGAGAATCTTTCTAAAGCCATAAGAAATATGTGTCCTGATACATTCTTTCTGGCAGGAATCGACTGTTTCACTTGTTAGCAGAAAAATCCTACTCTTTGCGAGCTGAATTTCCCCTAAGGAACAACTGTGCTTTGCATCCAGAAAGAGAGCTCCAGTCCTGGATTCTCTGATGCATGTGATGCACTAGCCAGAGCCATAAGAATACTGTGTCCTGATGCCTTCTGTCTGAGAGGAATCGACTGTTTCACTTGTTAGCAAAGCAAAGTTGCACTTTGCTCGTTGAGCTTCCCCTAAGGAACAACAGTGCTTTTCACCATGAAAGCAAGCTCCAGACCTGGAGTTTTAGATGCAAATGATTTACTTTCCAAAACCATAAGAAATATGTGCCCTCATGTCTCCTGTCAGTCAGAAATCAAGAGTTTCACGTGTTAGAAGAGCACCTGAGAGCCCAAGGCTGCCACCTTTTCCCAGGGCGAAAAGCTCGACAGTGCGTGATACGTGCGTGACCGGGAAAGTGCTGTTTTTCAGCCCACTATTCCAGACAGAGGAAATTGCCTCCCTGGGTAAAGGTGCCAGGACAGAGAGCCACTGTGCATTTTCTAGAAGTAATGCGGCCCCATCATTGGCACCTGAGAGCCCAAGTTTGCCACCTTTTACCTGGGCGCAAAGCTCGACGTTGCGTACCTTGTGCGGGTCCGGGAAAGGGCCGTTTTTCAAACCCGGAATTCCAGAAGGAAGACGATTACTCCCAGGGAAAAGGTGCCAGGACAGAAAGCCATTGTGCCTTTTCTAGAGGAAATCGGGCCCCGTCAGAGGCACCTAAGAGCCCAAGTTTGCCACCTTTTCCCTGGGTGTAAAGCTCAAAGGTGAGTGATAACGTGAGGGTCCGGGAAATTGCAGTTTCTCATTCCAGGTTTCCAGACCGATGAAGATTCCTCAGAGGGAAAAGGTGCCTGGACAGAAATCGATTTCTCCTTTTCTAGGGTGAATGGGGTCCCATCACGGGCACCTGAGAGCCCAAGGCTGCCACCTTTTCCCTGGGCGAAAAACTTGAAGGCGCTGCCACTTGCGAATCCGGGAAAGTGCCATTTTTCAGCCCATAATTCCAGGACGATGAAGATGTCTCCCTGAGATAAGGTGCCAGAACAGAAAGCGATTGTGCCTTTTCTAGGTAATGGGGCCCCAAAACTGGAACCTGAGAGCCCAAGGCTGCCACCTTTTCCCTGGGTGCAAAGCTTGACAATGCATAACCTGTGCGGGCAAGGGAAAGGGCCGTTTTTCAGCCCAGAATTCCAGACGGAAGTCGATTCCTCTCCGGGAAAAGGTGTCAGGACAGAAAGCCATTGTGCCTTTTCTAGGGGTAATGGGGCCCCATCATTGGCACCTGAGAGCCCAAGGCTGCCACCTTTTCCCTGGGCGCAAATGTCGACGGCGCGTGCTACGTGTAAGTCCGGGAATGTGCCGTTTCTCATCCCAGAATTCCAGGCCAGCGAAGGTTTCTCCCTGGGAAATGTGCCAGGAGAGAAAGCGATTGTGCTTTTTCTAGGGTTAATGGGGCCCCAAAATTGGCAGTTGAGAGACCAGGGCTGCCACCTTTTTTCCTGGATGCAAAGCTAGATAGTGCCTGCCACGTGCAGGTCAGAGAAAGTGCTTTGTTCAGCCCAGGATTCCAGACGGATGACGACTCCTCCCAGGGAAAAGGCTCCCAGGACAGAAAGCGACTGTTCCATTTCTAGTTTTAATGGGGACCCGTCATTGGCATCTGAGAGCCAGAGGTTGCCTCCTTTTCCCTGGGCGCAAAGCACGACAGTGTGTGCCACGTGCAGGTCCCAGAAAGTTCCATTTTACAGCCCAGAATTCCAGACCAATGAAGACTCCTCCCAGGGAAAAGGTGCCAGGACAGAAAGCCATTGTGCTTTTATTAAAGGGAATGGGGCCCCATCATTTTCCCTGGACGCAAAGCTTGTTGGTGCGTTCCACTTGCGGGTCCAGGAAAGTGCCGATTCTCAGACCAGAATTCCAAACCGATGAAGATTCCTCCCTGGGAAAAGGTGCCAGGACAGAAAGCCATTGTTCCTTTTGTAGGGGTAATAGGGCACCATCATTGGCACCTGAGAGCCCAAGGCTGCCCCCTTTTCCCTGGGAGCAAAGCTCAACGGTGTGTACCTTGTGCGGGTTTGGGGCAGTGCCATTTTTGAACCCAGAATTCCAGACGGACGAAGATTCCTTCCTGGGAAAAGGTGCCAGGACAGAGAGCAAGTGTTTTTTTTCTAGTGTTAACGAGGCCCCATCATTGGCACCTGAGAGCTCAAGGCTGCCACGTTTTGCATGGGCGCAAATGTCGAGGGTGCGTGCCACTTTCTTGTCTGGGAAAGTGCCATTTTTCAGCCCAGAATTCTAGACGGATGAAGATTCCTCCCAGGGAAAAGGTGCCAGGACAGAAAGCGATTGTTCCTTTTCTAGGGTAAATGGGGCCCCATCACTTGCACCTGAGAGCCCAAGTTTGCCTCCTTTAACCTGGGTTCAAAGCTCGACAATGCGTGCTACGTGAGGGTCCGGGAAATTGCCGTTTCTCATTCCAGAATTCCAGACCGATGAAGATTCCTCCCTGGGAAAAGGTGCCAGGACAGGAATGGATTTCTCCCTTTTCTAGGGTTAATGGGGCCCCATCATTGGCACCTGAGAGCCCAAGCCTGCCCCCTTTTCCCTGGGCGCAAAGCTCGACGGTGTGTACCTTGTGCGGGTTTCGGGGAGTGCCATTTTTGAACCCAGAATTCCAGACGGATGAAGATACCTCCCAGGGAAAAGGTGCCAGGTCAGAAATCGAATTGTCCTTTTCTAGGGTCAATGGTGCCCCATCATTGGCACCTGAGAGTTCAAGGCTGCCACCTTTTCCGTGGGCGCAAACATCAACGGCACGTACCACTTTCCCGTCCGGGAAAGTGCCGTTTTTCAGCCCTGAATTCCAGACGGATGAAGACTCCTCACAGGGAAGAGGCTCCCAGGACAGAAAGCGATTGTTCCATTTCTAGGGTTAATCGGGCCCCATCATTGGCAGCTGAGAGCCCAAGGTTGCCTCCTATACCCTGGGCGCAAAGCTCGACCATGCGTGCTACGTGAGGGTCCGAGAAATTGCCCTTTCTCATTCCAGAATTCCAGACCGATGAAGATTCCTCCCTGGGAAAAGGTGCCAGGACAGGAATGGATTTCTCCTTTTCTAGGAGTAATGGGGACCCATCATTGGCACCCGAGAGCCGAAGGCTGCAATCTTTTCCCTGAGCGCAAAGCTCGACGGTGCGTGCTACTTGCGGGTCCAGGAATGTGCTGTTTCTCATCCCAGAATTCAGGCCGATGAAGATTTCTCCCAGGGAAAAGGTGCCAGGACAGAAAGCGACTTTGCCTTTTCTAGGGTTAATGGAGCCCCAAAATTGACACCTGAGAGCCCAAGGCTGCCACCTTTTCCCTGGGCGCAAAGCTCGACAGAGCGTTCCACGAGTGGGTCCGGGAAAGTGCCATTTTTCAGCCCAGAATTCCAGACCTATGAAGATTCCTCAGAGGGAAAAGGTACCAGGAGACAAAGCCATGGTGTATTTTGTAATGGTAATGGCGCCGCATCATTGGCACCTGAGAGTTCAAGGCTGCCACCTTTTCCGTGGGTGCAAAGCTCGACAGTGTGTACCCTGTGCGGGACCGGGAAAGTGCCATTTTTCAGCCCTGAATTCCAGACGGATGAAGACTCCTCACAGGGAAAAAGCTCCCAGGACAGAAAGCGATTGTTCCATTTCTAGGGTTAATCGGGCCCCATCATTGGCACCTGAGAGCCCAAGGTTGCCTCCTATACCCTGGGTGCAAAGCTCGGCCATGCGTGCTATGTGAGGGTCCGGGAAATTGCCATTTCTCATTCCAGAATTCCAGACCGATGAAGATTCCTCCCTGGGAAAAGGTGCCAGGACAGAAAGCCATTGTGCCTTTTGTAGGGGTAATGGGGCCCCATCTTTGGCACCTGAGAGCCCAAGGCTGCCACCTTTTCCCTGAGCGCAAAGCTCAACAGTGCGTGCCACTTGCGGGTCCAGGGAAGTGCCGTTTTTCATCCCAGAATTCCAGACGGACGAGAATTCCTCCCTGGGAAAAGGTGCCAGGACAGAAAGCGATTGTCATTTATCTAGTGTTAACGGGGACCCATCATTGGCACCTGAGAGCCCAAGGCTGCCACCTTTTCCCTGGGTGCAAAGCTGGATGGTGCCTGCCACGTGCAGGTCAGAGAAAGTGCTTTGTTCAGTCCTGAATTCCAGGCGGATGACGACTCCTCCCAGGGAAAAGGCTCCCAGGACAGAAAGCGATTGTTCCATTTCTAGTGTTAATAGGGGCCCGTCATTGGCATCTGAGAGCCAGAGGTTGCCTCCTTTTCCCTGGGCACAAAGCTCGACAGTGCTTGCCACGTGCTGGTCCCAGATAGTGCCATTTTTCAGCCCAGAATTCCAGACCAATGAAAACTCCTCCCTGGGAAAAGGTGCCAGGACAGAAAGCCATTGTGCTTTTAGTAAAGGTAATGATGCCCCATCATTGGCACCTGAACGCCCAAGGCTGCCCCCTTGTCCCTGGAAGCAAAGCTCGACGGTGTGTACCTTGTGCGGGTTTGGGGCAGTGCCATTTTTGAACACAGAATTCCACACGGACGAAGATTCCTCCCTGGGAGGAGGTGCCAGGACAGAAAGCAAGTGTTATTTTTCTAGTGTTAACGGGGCCCCATCATTGGCACCTGAGAGCCCAAGGCTGCCACGTTTTGCCTGGGCGCAAATGTCAAGGGTGCGTGCCACTTTCTTGTCTGGGAAAGTGCCATTTTTTAGCCCAGAATTCTAGACGGATGAAGATTCCTCCTAGGGAAAAGGTGCCAGGACAGAAAGCGATTGTTCCATTTCTAGGCTTAATCGGGCCCCATCATTGGCACCTGAGAGCCCAAGTTTGCCTCCTTTAACCTGGGTTCAAAGCTCGACGGTGCGTCCTACGTGAGGGTCCGGGAAATTGCCCTTTCTCATTCCAGAATTCCAGACCGATGAAGATTCCTCCCTGGGAAAAGGTGCCAGGACACGAATGGATTTCTCCTTTATCTAGGGTTAATGGGGCCCCATCATTGGCACCTGAGAGCCCAAGCCTGCCCCCTTTTCCCTGGGCGCAAAGCTCGACGGTGTGTACCTTGTGCGGGTTTCGGGGAGTGCCATTTTTGAACCCAGAATTCCAGACGGATGAAGATACCTCCCAGGGAAAAGGTGCCAGGTCAGAAATCGAATTGTCCTTTTCTAGGGTCAATGGTGCCCCATCATTGGCACCTGAGAGTTCAAGGCTGCCACCTTTTCCGTGGGCGCAAACATCAACGGCGCGTACCACTTTCTTGTCCGGGAAAGTGCTGTTTTTCAGCCCTGAATTCCAGACGGATGAAGACTCCTCACAGGGAAGAGGCTCCCAGGACAGAAAGCGATTGTTCCATTTCTAGGGTTAATCGGGCTCCCATCATTGGCACCTGAGAGCCCAAGGTTGCCTCCTTTACCCTTGGCGTGACGCTCGACGGTGCATGCTACGTGAGGGTCTGGAAAGTGCCATTTTTCAGTCCAGAATTTCAGACCAATGAAGATTCCTCCCAGGGAAAAGTTTCCAGGACACAAAGCCATTGAGCATTCTGTAAAGGTAATCGGGCCCCATCATTGGCACCTGAGAGCCCAAGGCTGCCACCTTTACCCTGGTCGCAAAGCTCGACGGAGCGTGCTACGTGCGGGTCTGGGAAAGTGCCATTTTTCAGCCCAGAATTACAGACCGATGAAGATTCCTCTCAGGGAAAAGGTGCCAGGACAGAAAGCGATTGTTCCAGTTCTAGGGTAATGGGGCTCCATCATTGTCACGTGAGAGCCCAAAGCTGTCACCTTTACCCAGGTTGCAATACTCGACGGTGCATAGTTGTGCGGGTCAGGGATAGTGCCATTTTTTCAGCCCAGAATTCCAGACCGATGAAGATTCCTCAGAGGGAAAAGGTGACAGGACACAAAGCCATTGTGTATTTTGTAAAGGTAATGGGGCCCCATCATTGGCACCTGAGAGCCCAAGGCTGCCACCTATTCCGTGGTCGCAAAGCTCAATGGTGCGTATTTGTGTGGGTCCAGGAAAGTGCTGTTTTTCATCCCAGAATTCCAGACGGACGAGAATTCCTCCCTGGGAAAAGGTGCCAGGACAGAAAGCGATTGTCATTTATCTAGTGTTAACGGGGACCCATCATTGGCACCTGAGAGCCCAAGGCTGCCACCTTTTCCCTGGGTGCAAAGCTGGATGGTGCCTGCCACGTGCAGGTCAGAGAAAGTGCTTTGTTCAGTCCTGAATTCCAGGCGGATGACGACTCCTCCCAGGGAAAAGGCTCCCAGGACAGAAAGCGATTGTTCCATTTCTAGTGTTAATAGGGGCCCGTCATTGGCATCTGAGAGCCAGAGGTTGCCTCCTTTTCCCTGGGCACAAAGCTCGACAGTGCTTGCCACGTGCTGGTCCCAGATAGTGCCATTTTTCAGCCCAGAATTCCAGACCAATGAAAACTCCTCCCTGGGAAAAGGTGCCAGGACAGAAAGCCATTGTGCTTTTAGTAAAGGTAATGATGCCCCATCATTGGCACCTGAACGCCCAAGGCTGCCCCCTTGTCCCTGGAAGCAAAGCTCGACGGTGTGTACCTTGTGCGGGTTTGGGGCAGTGCCATTTTTGAACACAGAATTCCACACGGACGAAGATTCCTCCCTGGGAGGAGGTGCCAGGACAGAAAGCAAGTGTTATTTTTCTAGTGTTAACGGGGCCCCATCATTGGCACCTGAGAGCCCAAGGCTGCCACGTTTTGCCTGGGCGCAAATGTCAAGGGTGCGTGCCACTTTCTTGTCTGGGAAAGTGCCATTTTTTAGCCCAGAATTCTAGACGGATGAAGATTCCTCCTAGGGAAAAGGTGCCAGGACAGAAAGCGATTGTTCCATTTCTAGGCTTAATCGGGCCCCATCATTGGCACCTGAGAGCCCAAGTTTGCCTCCTTTAACCTGGGTTCAAAGCTCGACGGTGCGTCCTACGTGAGGGTCCGGGAAATTGCCCTTTCTCATTCCAGAATTCCAGACCGATGAAGATTCCTCCCTGGGAAAAGGTGCCAGGACACGAATGGATTTCTCCTTTATCTAGGGTTAATGGGGCCCCATCATTGGCACCTGAGAGCCCAAGCCTGCCCCCTTTTCCCTGGGCGCAAAGCTCGACGGTGTGTACCTTGTGCGGGTTTCGGGGAGTGCCATTTTTGAACCCAGAATTCCAGACGGATGAAGATACCTCCCAGGGAAAAGGTGCCAGGTCAGAAATCGAATTGTCCTTTTCTAGGGTCAATGGTGCCCCATCATTGGCACCTGAGAGTTCAAGGCTGCCACCTTTTCCGTGGGCGCAAACATCAACGGCGCGTACCACTTTCTTGTCCGGGAAAGTGCTGTTTTTCAGCCCTGAATTCCAGACGGATGAAGACTCCTCACAGGGAAGAGGCTCCCAGGACAGAAAGCGATTGTTCCATTTCTAGGGTTAATCGGGCTCCCATCATTGGCACCTGAGAGCCCAAGGTTGCCTCCTTTACCCTTGGCGTGACGCTCGACGGTGCATGCTACGTGAGGGTCTGGAAAGTGCCATTTTTCAGTCCAGAATTTCAGACCAATGAAGATTCCTCCCAGGGAAAAGTTTCCAGGACACAAAGCCATTGAGCATTCTGTAAAGGTAATCGGGCCCCATCATTGGCACCTGAGAGCCCAAGGCTGCCACCTTTACCCTGGTCGCAAAGCTCGACGGAGCGTGCTACGTGCGGGTCTGGGAAAGTGCCATTTTTCAGCCCAGAATTACAGACCGATGAAGATTCCTCTCAGGGAAAAGGTGCCAGGACAGAAAGCGATTGTTCCAGTTCTAGGGTAATGGGGCTCCATCATTGTCACGTGAGAGCCCAAAGCTGTCACCTTTACCCAGGTTGCAATACTCGACGGTGCATAGTTGTGCGGGTCAGGGATAGTGCCATTTTTTCAGCCCAGAATTCCAGACCGATGAAGATTCCTCAGAGGGAAAAGGTGACAGGACACAAAGCCATTGTGTATTTTGTAAAGGTAATGGGGCCCCATCATTGGCACCTGAGAGCCCAAGGCTGCCACCTATTCCGTGGTCGCAAAGCTCAATGGTGCGTATTTGTGTGGGTCCAGGAAAGTGCTGTTTTTCATCCCAGAATTCCAGACGGATGAAGATTCCTCCCAGGGAAAAGGTGCTAGGAGAGAAAGCGTTTGTGCGTTTTCTAATAATAATGGGGCCGCATCATTGGCACCTGAGAGCCCAAGGCTGCCACCTTTTGCCTGGACTCAAAGCTCAATGGAGCGTGCCAACTGCGAGTCCAGGAAAGTGCTGTTTTTCAGCTGAGATTTCCAGACGGATGAAGATTACTCCCATGGAAAAGGTGCAAGGACAGAAAGCGATTTTTACATTTCTTGGGTTAATGGGGCCCCATCATTGGCACCTGAGAGTCCAAGGCCCCCATTTTTTCCCTGGGCGTAAAGCCGGACGGTGCATGCCACATGCTCTTTTTTAAGCCCAGAATTCCAGACAGACGATGATTCCTCCCTGGGAAAACGTGCCAGGACAGAAAGGGATTTTTACATTTCTTGGGTTAATACGGCCCCATCATTGACTCCTGATAGCCCAAGGCTGCCACCTTTTCCCTGGCCTCAAAGCTGGACGGAGCGTGCCAAGTACGGGTCTGGATAGTGCCGTTTTTCAGCCCAGAATTCCAGACAGACAAAGATTCCTCCCTGGGAAAATGTGCCAGGACAGAAAGCGATTATGCGTTTCCTAGGGGTAATGGGGCCCCATCATTGCCACCTGATAACCCAAGGCTGACACCTTTTCCCTGGGCTCAACACTCGATGGAGTGTGCCAGCAGCGGGTAAGGGTACATGCTGTTTTTTAACCCAGATTTCCAGAATGACGAAGATTCCTCATATGGAAAATGTTCCAGGACAGAAAGCGATTGTTCCAGTTCTAGGGTAAATGCGGCCCTCTCATTGCCACATGACAGCCCAAGGCTGTCACCTTTTCCCTGGGCTCAAAGCTCGACGGAGTGTGCCAGGTGGGGTCCGGGAAAGTGCCGTTTCTCAGCCCAGAATTCCAGATGGACGAGGATTACTGCTAGGGAAAAAAGTGCCAGGACAGAAAGTGATTGTTCCTTTTCTAGGGTTTATGGGGCCCCATCATTGGCACTTGAGAGCCAATGCTGCCACCTTTTCCCTCGGTGAGCACCCCAACGGTCCCTGTCACATGCGGGTTTTTCAATCCAGAAAAATGAACATTCCTCCCTTGGAAATCGTGCCAGGACAGAAAGCGATTCTTCCTTTTCTAGGGTTAATGTGGACCCATCTTAGGCACCTGAGAGCCCAAGGCTGCCACCTTTTCCCTGGGCTCAAAGCTCGACGGAGCGTGCCAAGTGCGGGTGAGGGAAAGTGCCGTGTTTCAGCCCAGAATTCCAGGCAGACCATGATTCCTCCCAGGGAAAAGGTGGCAGGACAGAAAGCTATTGTGCCTTTCTTAGAGGTAATGGGGCCCCATCATTGACACCTGAGAGCCCAAGCCTGCCACCTTTTCCCTGGGCTCAAAGCTCCACAGAGTGTGCCAGGTGCTGGTCAGGGTACCCCTTTTTTCAGCCCAGATTTCCAGAATGATGAAGATTCGTCACAGGGAAAATGTGTCAGGATAGAAAGCGATTGTTCCAGTTCTAGGGTAAATGCGGCCCCCTCATTGGCACCTGAGAGTCCAAGGCTGTCACCTTTTCCCTGGGCTCAAAGCCCGACGGTGCGTGCCACATGCGGGTTTTTCAGCCCAGAATTCCAGACGGACGATGATTTCTCCCAGGGAAAAGGTGCCAGGACAGAAAGGGATTGCTCCTTTTCTAGGGTTAATGCGGCCCCATCTTTGGGATCTGAGAGACCAAGGCTGCCACCTTTTCCCTGGGCTCAAAGCTCGACGGAGGGTGCCAAGTGCGGGTCCGGGAAAGTGCCGTTTCTCAGCCCAGAATTCCAGACGGACGAAGATTCCTCCCAGGGAATAGGTGCTAGCAGAGAAAGCGATTGTGCCTCTTCTAGGGGTAATGCGGTCCCATCATTGGCACCTGAGAGCGCAAGGCTGCCACCTTTTCCCTGGCCTCAAAGCACGACGGAGGGTGCCAAGTGCGGGCCCGGGAAAGTGCTGTTTTTCAGACCAGAATTCCAGACGGATGAAGATTCCTCCTTTAGAAAAGGTGCCAGGACAGAAAGCGATAGTTCCTTTTCTAGGGTTAATGGGGCCCCATCATTGACACCTGAGAGCCCAAGGCTGCCACCTTTTCCCTGGGCGCACACCCCAAAGGTCCATGTCGCATGCGGGTTTTTCAGCCCAGAATTCCAGACAGATGAAGATTCCTTCCTGGGAAATCGTGTCAGGACAGAAAGAGATTGTTTTTTTTCTAGGGTTAATGCGGACCCATCTTAGGCACCTGACAGCCCAAGGCTGCCACCTTTTTCCTGGGCTCAAAGCTCGACAGTGCGGTCGAGGTGCGGGTCTGGGAAAGTGCCGGTTTTCAGCCCAGAATTCCAGACGGACCAAGATTCCTCCCAGGGAAAAAGTGCCAGGACAGAAAGCGATTGTTCCAATTCTAGGGTTAATGCGGCCCCCTCATTGGCACCTGACAGCCCAAGGCTGTCACCTTTTCCCTGGTCGCAAAGCCTGACGGTGAGTGGCATTTGCAGGTTTTTCAGCCCAGATTTTCAGACGGATGAACATTCCTGCCAGGGAAAATGTGCCAGGACAGAAAGCGATTCTTCCTTTTCTAGTGTTAATGCGGCCCCACTTTTGGCAACTGAGAGCCCAAGGCTGCCTCCTTTTCCCTGGGCTGAAAGCTTCACGGAGCATACAAGGTGCGGGTCAGGGAAAGTGCCGTTTATCAGCCCAGAATTCCAAGCAGTTTAAAATTCTACGCTGGGATAAAGTTCCAAGACAGAAAGCGATTGTTCCATTTCTAGGTTTAAGGGGCCCCATCGCTGGCACTTGTGAGCCAAAAGCTGCCACCTTTTCCCTGGCCTCAAAGCTCGACGGATTGTGCCACGAGCGCTTCTGGGCAAGCATAATTTTTCAGTCCAGAATTCCAGAAGGATGAAGATTCCTCCCAGGGAAAAGGTGCCTGGACAGAAAGCGTTTGTTCCTTTTCTAGAGTTAATGGGGCCCCATCATTGGCACTTGAGAGCTGAAGGTTGCCACCTCTACCCTGGGCGCAAAGCTCGGCGGTGCATGCCACATGCGTTTTTTTCGGCCCAGAAATCGAGACGGATGATGATTCCTCCCAGGGAAAAGGTGCCAGGACAGAAAGCGATTGTTCCTTTTCTAGGGTTAATGTGGCCCCATCTTTGGCAGCTGAGAGCCCAAGACTGCCACCTTTTCCCTGGCCTCAAAGATCAACGGTGCGTGCCACCTGCGGGTCAGGTAAAGTGCCTTTTTTCAGCCCAGAATTCCAGATGGACCAAGATTCCTCCCAGAGAAAAGGTGTTTAGACAGAAAGGGATTTTTACATTTCCTGGTGTAATGGGGTCCCATCATTGGCACCTGTGAGCCCAAGGATGCCACCTTTTCCCTGGCCTCAAAGCACGACGGAGGGTACAAGTTGTGGGTCAGGGAAAGTGCCGTTTATGAGCCCGGAATTCCAGGCAGACCATGATTCCTCCCAGGGAAAAGGTGCCAGGACAGAAAGCGATTGTGCCTTTCTTAGGGGTAATGGGGCTCCATCATTGGCAGCTGAGAGCCCAAGGGTGACACCTTTTCCCTGGGCTCAAAGCTCGACAGAGTGTGCCAGGTGCTGGTCAGGGTGCGTGCCTTTTTTCAGTCCAGATTTCCAGAATGACGAAGATTCCTCCCAGGGAAAATGTGCCAGTATAGAAAGCGATTGTTCCAGTTCTAGGGTAAATGCGGCCCCCTCATTGGCACGTCACAGCCCAAGGCTGTCACCTTTTCCCTGGACTCAAAGCCCAACGGTGCGTGCCACATGCAGTTTTTTCAGCCCAGACTTCCAGACGGACGATGATTCCTCCCAGGGAAAAGGTGCCAGGACAGAAAGGGATTGCTCCTTTTCTAGGGTTAATGCGGCCCCATCTTTGGGATCTGAGAGCCCAAGGCTGCACCTTTTCCCTGGGCTCAAACCTCAATGGAGCGTGGCAAGTGCGAGTCAGGGAAATTGCGGTTTTTCAGCCCAGATTTCCAGACAGACGAAAATTCCTCCCTGGGAAAAGGTGCAAGGACAGAAAGCGATTTTTACATTTCTTGAGTTAATGGGGCCCCATCATTGACACCTTAGAGTCCAAGGCTGCCATCTTTTCCCATGGGTGCAAAGCCGGACGGTGCAAGCCACATGCTGTTTTTAAACCCAGAATTCCAGACGGACAATGATTCCTCCCTGAAAAAATCTGCTAGGACAGAAAGGGATTATTCCATATCTTGGGTTAATGGGGCCCCATCATTGGCAGCTGAGAGCCCAAGGCTGCCACCTTTTCCCTGGGCTGAAAGATCGATGGTGCGTGCCACCTGCGGGTCAGGTAAAGTGCCTTTTTTCAGCCCAGAATTCCAGATGGACCAAGATTACTCAAAGTGAAAAGGTGCTAGGACAGAAAGGGATTGTTCCTTTTCTTGGGGTAATGCGGCCACATCATTGGCACCTGTGAGCCCAAGGCTGCCACCTTTTCCCTGGGCTCAAAGCACGACAGAGCGTGCCAGGTGTGGGTCAAGGAATGTGCCGTTTATCAGCCAGAATTCCAGTCAGCTTAAGATTCTACCCTAGGATAAAGTGCCAAGACAGAAAGCGATTTTTCCTTTTCTAGGTTTAAGGGGCCCCATCATTGGCACCTGAGAGCCGAAGGCTGCCACCTTTTCCCTGGGCGCAAAGCCCTACGGTGCATGCCACATGCGGTTATTTCAGGCCAGAATTCCAGACGGACAATGATTCCTCCCCAGGAAAAACGTGCCAGAACAGAAAGCAGTTGTGCCTTTTCTAGGGTTAATGGGTCCCCATCATTGGCACCTGAGAGCCCAAGACTGCCACCTTTTCACTGGGCACAAAGCTAGAGAGAGCGTGCCAGCTGTGGGTCTGGGAAAGTGCAATTTTTCATCCCAGATTTCCAGATGGACGAAGATTCCTGCCAGGGAAAAGGTGCCAGGACAGAAAGCGATTGTTCCAATTCTAGGGTTAATGCGGCCCCCTCATTGGCACCTTACAGCCCCAGAGTGTCACTTTTCCCTGGGCGCAAAGCCCGACGGTGCGTGCCACTTGTGGGTATTTCAGCCCTGAATACCAGACGGATGAAGATTCCTCCCAGGGAAAAGGTGCTAGGACAGAAAGCGATTGTGCCTTTTCTAGGGTTAATGGGGCCGCATCATTGGCACCTGAGCGTTCAAGGCTGCCACATTTACCGTGGGCTCAAAGCTCGACGGAGCCTGCCACGTGTGGGTCCGGGAAAGTGCCCTTTTTCATCCCCAAATTCCAGACGCACCAAGATTCCTCCCAGGGAAAATGTTCCAGGACAGAAAGCGATTGTGCCTTTTTTAAGTGTAATAGGGCCCCATCATTGGCAGCTGAGAGCCCAAGGCTGCCACCTTTTCCCTGGGCTCAAAGCACGACGGATCATTCCAAGTGCTGGTCAGGGAAAGTGCCGTTTTTGAGCCCAGAATTCCTTACGGACGAAGATTCCTCCCAGGGAAAAGGTGCCAGGACACAAAGCGATTGTGCCTTTTCTAATGTTAATGCGTCCCCACATTTGGCACCAGATAGCCCCAGGCTGCCACCTCTTCCATGGGCTCAAAGCTCGACGGAACACTCCAGGTGCGGGTCAGGGAAAGTGCCGTTTATCAGCCCAGAATTCCAGGAGGTTTAAGATTCTACCCTGGGATAAAGTTCCAAGACAGAAAGTGATTTTTCCATTTCTGGGTTTAAGGCGCCCAATCATTGGCGCCTGAGAGCCCAAGGCTGCCACCTTTTCCCTGGCCTCAAAGCTCGACGGAGTGTGCCAGGTGCGGTTCTGAGAAAGCGTAATTTTTCAGCCCAGATTTCCAGATGAAGATTCTTCCCTGGGAAAAGGTGCCAGGACAGGAATCGATTTCTCCTTTTCTAGGAGTAATGGGGACCCATCATTAGCACCTGTAAGCCAAAGGCTGCAACCTTTTCCCTGAGCGCAAAGCTCGATGGTGCGTGCCACTTGCGGGTCCAGGAAAGTGCTGTTTCTCATCCCAGATTTCGGGGCCGATGAAGATTTCTCCCAGTGAAAAGGTGCCAGGACAGAAAGCGATTGTGCCTTTTCTAGGGCTAATGGGGCCTCATCATTGACACCTGACAGCCGAAGGCTGCCACCTTTTCCCTGGGCGCATAGCCCGACGGTGGGTGTCATATGCGTTTTTTTCAGCCCAGAATTCCAGATGGACGATGATTCCTCCCAGGGAAAAGGAGCCAGGACAGAAAGCACTTTCCCAGACCCACACGTGGCAGGCTCTGTCGAGCTTTGTTCCCAGTGAAAAGGTGGCAGGCTTGGGCTGTCAGGTGCCAATGAAGGGGCCCCATTAATCCTGGAAAAGGAACAATCGCTTACTGTCCTGGCACATTTTCCCTTGGTGGAATCTTGGTTCGTCTGGAATTCTGGGCTGAAAAACCTGCACCTGGCATGCTCCGTCGGGCTTTGCGCCCAGGGAAAATGTTGAGGTCTTGGACTCTCAGGTGCCAATGATGGGGACCCATTAACCCTAGAAAAGGAACAATCGCTTTCTGTCCTGGCACCTTTTCCCTCTGAGGAATCTTCATAGGTCTGGAATTCTGGGCTGAAAAACGGCACTGTCCCGGACCCGCACTTGGCACGCTCCGTCGAGCTTTGAGCCCAGGGAAAAGGTGGCAGCCTTGGGCTCTCAGGTGCCAATGATGGGGTGCCAATACCCTTAGAAAAGGCACAATCGCTTTCTGTCCTGGCACGTTTTTTCCAGGGAGGAATAATCGTCCGTCTGGAATTCTGGGCTGAAAAAACTGCATGTGGCACACACCGTTGGGCTTTGCGCCCAGAGGTGGCAGCCTTGGGCTGTGAGGTGCTAATGATGGGGCCCCATTAACCCTAGAAAAGGAACAAAGGCTTTCTGTCCTGGCACCTTTTCCCAGGGAGGAATCTTGGTTTGTCTGGAAATCTGGGCTGAAAAATTACGCTTTCCCAGAACAGCACCTGGCATACTTCGTCGAGCATTGAGGCCAGGGAAAAGGTGGCAGCCTTGGGATCTCAGGTGCCAATGATGGTGCCCCATTACCCCTAGAAAAGGCACAATCGCTTTCTGTCCTAGCACCTATTCCCTGGGAGGGATCCTGATCCGTCTGGAATTCTGGGATGAAAAATGGCACTTTCCTTCCCACACTTGGCACGCTCCGTCGTGCTTTGAGCCCAGGGAAAAGGTGGCAGCCTTGGGCTCTCAGGTGCCAAAAGTGGGGCCGCATTAACACCAGAAAAGGCACAATCGCTTTCTGTGCTAGCACCTTTTCCCTGGGAGGAATCTTGGTTCGTCTGGAATTTGGGGCTGAAAAACCCGCATGTGAAACGCAACGTCAGGCATTGAGACCAGGGAAAAGGTGGCAGCCTTGGGCTGTCAGGAGCCAATGAGTGCGCCACATTTACCCTAGAAAAGGAACAATCGCTTTCTGTCCTGGCACTTTTTCCCTGGGAGGAATCTTCGTCAGTCTGGAAATCTGGGCTGAAAAAGAGCACGTACCCTGACCCGCACCTGGCACACTCCTTTGAGCTTTGAGCCCAGGGAAAAGGTGGCAGGCTTGGGCTCTCAGGTACCAATGATGGGGCCCCATTACCCCTAGGAAAGGCACAATAGCTTTCTCTCCTGGCTCCTTTTCCCTTGGAGGTATCTTCTTCTGTCTGGAATTCTGGGCTGAAAAACAGCACTTTCCCTCACCCGCACTTGGCATGCTCCATCGAGCTTTGAGCCCAGGGAAAAGGTGGCAGCCTTGGGCTCTCAGGTGCCAATGATGCGGCCCCGTTAACACTAGAAAAATAACACTTGCTTTCTGTCCTGACACCTTTTCCCTGGGAGGAATCTTCATCCGTCTCGAATTCGGGGTTCAAAAATGGCACTGCCCCAAACCCGCACAAGGTACACACCGTCGAGCTTTGCACCCAGGGAAAAGGGGGCAGCCTTGGGCTCTCAGCTGCCAATGATGGTGCCCCATTATCCCTACAAAAGGCACAATTGCTTTCTGTCCTAGGACATTTTCCCTGGGAGGAATCTTCATCCGTCTGGAATTCTGAGCTGAAAAACGGCATTTGCCGCAACCGCACTTGGCACGCACCGTCGAGTTTTGCGCCCAGGTTAAAGGAGGCAACCTTGGGCTCTCAGGTGGCAATGACGGGGCTGCATTAACCCTACAAAAGGCACAATCGCTTTCTGTCCTGGCAGCTTTTTGCTGGGAGGAGTCTTCGTCCGTCTGGAATTCTGGGCTGAAAAACGGCACTTCCCGAAACCCGCAACTGGCACGCATTGTAGAGCTTTGCGCCCAGTTTAAAGGAGGCAACTTTGGGCTCTCAGGTGGCAATCACGGGGCTGCATTAAGCCTACAAAAGGAGCAATCGCTTTCTGTCCTGACAGCATTTTGCTGCGAGGAGTCTTCGTCCGTCTGGAATTCTGGAATGAAAAACGGCACTTTCCTTGACCCCCACATGACACGCAACATCTAGCTTTGCTCCGAGGGAAAAGGTGACACCCTTGGGCTCTCAGGTGCCAATGATGGGGCCCCATTAACACTAGAAAAATAACAATCACTTTCTGTCCTGGCACCTTTTCCCTGGGAGGAATTTTCGTCCGTCTGGAATTCTGGTCTGAAAAACTGCAATTTCCCGGACACACACGTGGCACGCACCGTCGATCTTTATACCCAGGGAAAAGGTGGCAGCCTTGGGCTGACAGGTGCCAATGAGGGGGTCGCATTAACCCTAGACCTGGAACAATCGCTTTCTGTCCTGGCACCTTTTTCCTGGGAGGAATCTTCATCCATCTGGAATTCTGGGATGAAAAACTGCATTTGCCGGACCCGCGCATGGCATGCATCGTCGAGGCTTGAGCCCAGGGAAAAGGTGGCAGCCTTGGGCTCTCAGCTGCCAAAGATGGGGCTGCATTAACCCTAGAAAAGGAACAATCACTTTCTGTCCTGGCACCTTTTCCCAGGGAGGAATCATCGTGCGTCTGGAATTCTGGCCTGAAATAACCGCATGTGGCATGCACCGTAGGGCTTTGCGCCCAGGGAAAAGGTGGCAGCCTTCGGCTCTCAGGTGTCAATGATGGGGCCCCATTAACCCTAGAAAAGAAACAATCGTTTTCTGTCCTGGCACCTTTTCCCTGGAGCAATCTTGGGCCGTCTGGAAATCTGGGTTGAAAAATTACGCTTTCCAGAACCGCACATGGCACACTCCGTCGAGCTTTGAGGCCAGGGGAAAGGCGGCAGCCTTGGGCTGCCACGTGCCAATGATGTGGCCCCTTAAACCTAGAAATGGAACAATCACTTTCTGTCTTGGCACTTTATCCCAGGGAGGAATCTTAAACCGCCTGGAATTTCGGGTTGATAAACGGCTCTTTCCCTGACCCGCACCTGGCACGCTTCGTCGTGCTTTGAGCCCAGGGAAAAGGTGGCGGCCTTGGGCTCTCAGGTGCCAATGATGGGGCCCCATTACCCCTAGAAAAGGCACAATCGCTTTCTGTGCTAGCACATATTCCCTGGGAGGAATCTCGGTCCGTCTGGAATTCTGGGCTGAAAAACGGTACTATCCCGGATCCGCACTTGGCACGCTGCGTCGAGCTTTGAGCCCAGGGAAAAGGTGGCAACCTTGGGCTCTCAGGTGCCAAAAGTGCGACCGCATTAACACTAGAAAAGTAACTATCGCTTTCTGTCCTGGCACGTTTTGCCTGGCAGGAATCTTCATCCATCTGGAATTCTGGGCTAAAAAACCTGAACTTGGCACGTTCTGTCGAGCTTTGCGCCCAAGGAAAAGGTGGCAGCCTTTGGCTCTCAGGTGCCAATGATGGGGCCCCATTAACCCAAGAAATGGAACAATCCCTTTCTTTCCTGACACCTTTTCCCAGGGAGGAATCCGTCCCTCTGGAATTCTGGACTTAAAAAACAGCATGTGGTAGGCACCGTCGGGCTTTCCGCCCAGGGAAAAGGTGGCAGCCTTGGACTCTCAGGTGCCAATGATGGGGCCCCATTAACCCAGGAAATGTAAAAATCGCTTTCTGTCTTGGCAGCTTTTCCCAGGGTGGAATCTTCGTCTGTCCGGAAATCTGGGCTGAAAAACTACACTTTCCCTGGCACGAATGTGGCACGCTCCGTCGAGGTTTGCCCCCAGGCAAATGGTGGTAGTCTTGGGCTCTCAGGTGTCAATGATGGGGCCCCATTAACCCTAGAAAAGGAACAATCCCTTTCTGTCCTGACACCTTTTCCCTGGGAGGAATCTTCATCCGTCTGGAATTCTGGGATGAAAAAAGGCATTTCCCGGACCTGCACCTGACATGCACCGTCGAGCTTTGAGCCCATGGTAAAGGTGGCAGCCTTGGGCTCTCAGCTGCCAAAGACGGGGCCGCATTAACATTAGAAAAGGAACAATTGCTTTCTGTCCTGGCGAGTTTCTCCCAGGGAGAAATCATCGTCTGTCTGGAATTCTGGGCTGAATAAAGGGCATGTGGCAGGCACCGTCAGGCTTTGAGCCCAGGGAAAAGGTGACAGCCTTGGGCTGTCAGGAGCCAATGAGTGCGCCACATTTACCCTAGAAAAGGAACAATCGCTTTCTGTCCTGGCACTTTTTCCCTGGGAGGAATCTTCGTCAGTCTGGAAATCTGGGCTGAAAAAGAGCACGTACCCTGACCCGCACCTGGCACACTCCTTTGAGCTTTGAGCCCAGGGAAAAGGTGGCAGGCTTGGGCTCTCAGGTACCAATGATGGGGCCCCATTACCCCTAGGAAAGGCACAATCGCTTTCTCTCCTGGCTCCTTTTCCCTTGGAGGTATCTTCTTCTGTCTGGAATTCTGGGCTGAAAAACAGCACTTTCCCTCACCCGCACTTGGCATGCTCCATCGAGCTTTGAGCCCAGGGAAAAGGTGGCAGCCTTGGGCTCTCAGGTGCCAATGATGAGGCCTCATTACTCTTAGAAAAGGCACAATCGCTTTCTGTCCCAGGACCTTTTCCCAGGGTAGAATCTTAAACCTCTTGGAAATCCTGGCTGATAAACGACACTTTCCCTGACCCGCATGTGGCACGCACCGTCGTGCTTTGAGGCCAGGGAAAAGGAGGCAGCCTTGGGCTCTCAGCTGCCAATGATGGGGCCCCATTATTCTTAGAAAAGGCACAATCGCTTTCTGTCCTAGGACATTTTCCCTGGGAGGAATCTTCATCCGTCTGGAATTCTGAGCTGAAAAACGGCATTTGCCGCACCCGCACTTGGCACGCACCGTCGAGTTTTGCGCCCAGGTTAAAGGAGGCAACCTTGGGCTCTCAGGTGGCAATGACAGGGCTGCATTAACCCTACAAAAGGCACAATCGCTTTCTGTCCTGGCAGCTTTTTGCTGGGAGGAGTCTTCGTCCGTCTGGAATTCTGGGCTGAAAAACGGCACTTCCCGAAACCCGCAATTGGCACGCACCGTAGAGCTTTGCGCCCAGTTTAAAGGAGGCAACTTTGGGCTCTCAGGTGGCAATCACGGAGCCCCATTAAGCCTACAAAAGGAGCAATCGCTTTCTGTCCTGACAGCTTTTTGCTGCGAGGAGTCTACGTCCGTCTGGAATTCTGGAATGAAAAACGGCACTTTCCTTGACCCCCACATGACACGCAACATCTAGCTTTGCGCCGAGGGAAAAGGTGACACCCTTGGGCTCTCAGGTGCCAATGATGGGGCCCCATTAACACTAGAAAAATAACAATCACTTTCTGTCCTGGCACCTTTTCCCTGGGAGGAATTTTCGTCCGTCTGGAATTCTGGTCTGAAAAATTGCAATTTCCCGGACACACACGTGGCACGCACCGTCGATCTTTATACCCAGGGAAAAAGTGGCAGCCTTGGGCTGACAGGTGCCAATGAGGGGGTCGCATTAACCCTAGACCTGGAACAATCGCTTTCTGTCCTGGCACCTTTTTCCTGGGAGGAATCTTCATCCATCTGGAATTCTGGGATGAAAAACTGCATTTGCCGGACCCGCGCATGGCATGCATCGTCAAGGCTTGAGCCCAGGGAAAATGTGACAGCCTTCGGCTCTCAGGTGCCAATGATGGGGCCCCACTAACTCTAGAAATAGAACAAACACTTTCTGTCCTGGCACTTTTTCCTTAGCAGGAATCTTCATCCGTCTGGAAATCTGGGCGGAAAAATTACGCTTTCCCAGATCCGCACCTGGCACACTCCGTCGAGCTTTGAGGCCAGGGAAAATGTGGCTGCCTTGGGCTCTCAGGTGCCAATGATGGGGCCCCTTAAACCTAGAAATGGAACAATCGCTTTCTCTCTTGGCACCTTTTCCTTGGGAGGAATCTTCGTCCGTCTGGAAATCTGGACTGAAAAACGGCACCTACGCTGACCCGCACCTGGAGTGTTCCGTCGAGCTTTGAGCCCAGGGAAACGGTGGCAGGCTTGGGCTCTCAGGTGCCAATGACGGGGCCCCGTTAAACCTAGAAATGGAACAATCCTTTTCTGTTCAGGCACTTTATCCCAGGGTCGAATTTAAAAAATTCTGGAATTCTGGGCTGATAAACGGCACTTTCCCTGACCTGCACCTGGTACCCTCCATCGTGCTTTGAGGCCAGGGAAAAGGTGGCAGCCTTGGGCTCTCAGCTGCCAATGATGGTGCCCCGTTACCCCAAGAAAAGGAACAATCCCTTTCTGTCCTAGCATCTTTTCCCTGGGAGGAATCTTTTTCCATCAGGAATTCTGGGCTGAAAAAGGCACTTTACCTGACTCGCAGGTGGCACGCACCGTCGATCTTTGAGCCCAGGGAAAAGGTGGCAGTCTTGGGCTCTGAGGTGGCAATGATGGGGCCCCATTAACCCAAGAAATGGAACAATTCCTTTTTGTCCTGGCCTTTTTTCCCTGGGAGGAATCATCGTATGTCTGGAATTCTGGGCTTAAAAACCAGCATGTGGCATGCACCGTCCGGCTTTGCGGCAAGGGAAAAGGTGGCGGCCTTGGACTCTAAGGTGCCAATGATGGGGCCCCATTAACCTAAGAAATGTAAAAATCGCTTTCTGTCCTGGCATCTTTTTCCTGGGAGGAATCTTCATCCGTCTGGAATTCTGGGCTGAAAAAAGGCACGTACCCTGACCCGCACCTGGCACACTCCGTCGAGCTTTGAGCCCAGGGAAAAGGTGGCAGCCTTGGGCTCTCAGGTGCCAATGATGGGGCCCCATTACCCCTAGAAAAAGGCACAATCACTTTCTGTGCTAGTACCTATTCCCTGGGAGGAATCTTGGTCCGTCTGGAATTCTGGGCTGAAAAAAGGCACGTACCCTGACCCGCACCTGGCACACTCCAATGAGCTTTGAGCCCAGGGAAAAGGTGGCAGGCTTGGGCTCTCAGGTACCAATGATGGGGCCCCATTACCCCTAGAAAAAGGCACAATCACTTTCTGTCCTGGCACATTTTCCCTGCGAGGAATCTTCATCAGTCTCGAATTCTGGGCTAAAAAATCCGCAAGTGGCACACACTGTCGGGCATTGCGCCCAGGGAAAAGGTGGCAGCCTTCAGCTCTCATGTGCCAATAATGGGGCCCCATTATTCTTTGAAACGGCACAATCGCTTTCTGTCCTGGCACGTTTTCCCTGGGAGGAATCTTCATTCATCTGGAATTCTGGGATGAAAAACGGCATTTGCCAAACCCGCGCATGGCATGCACCATCGAGGTTTGAGCCCAGGGAAAAAATGGCAGCCTTTGGCTCTCAGCTGCCAAAGATGGGGCTGCATTGACACTAGAAAAGGAACATTCGCTTTCTGTCCTGGCACCTTTTCCCTGGGAGGAATCATCATCCGTCTGGAATTCTGGGCTGAAAAACCAGCAAGTGGCTCACACCGTCGGGCATTGCGCCCAGGGAAAAGGTGGCAGCCTTGGGTTGTCCGGTGCCAATGAGGGGGCCGCATTTATCCTAGAATTGGAAAAATCGCTTTCTGTCCTGGCACCTTTTCCCTGGGAGGAATCATTGTCCGTCTGGAATTCTGGGCTGAAAAACTGCAGGTTCCCGGACCCGCACTTCGCACGCTCCGTCGAGCTTTGAGCCCAGGGAAAAGATGGCAGCCTTGGGCTCTCAGGTGCCAATGATGGGGCCCCATTAACCCAAGAAATGGAACATACCCTTTCTGTCCTGGCACCTTTTCCCAGGGAGGACTCATCGCCCCTCTGGAATTCTGGGCTTTAAAAACTGCATGTGGTAGGCACCGTCAGGCTTTCCGCCCAGGGAAAAGGTGGCAGCCTTGGACTCTCAGGTTCCAGTGATGGGGCCCCATTAACCCAGGAAATGTAAAAATCACTTTCTGTCTTGGCACCTTTTCCAAGGGCGGAACCTTCGTCTGTCCGGGAATCTGGGCTGAAAAACTACACTTTCCCTGGCACGAATGTGGCACGCTCCGTCGAGGTTTGAGCCCAGGGAAAAGGTGGCAGTCTTGGGCTCTCAGGTGTCAATGATGGGTCTGCATTAACCCTAGAAATTGAACAATCGCTTTCTCCCCTGGCGCTTTATCCCAGGGTACAATCTTAAACCGCCTGGTATTCCGGGCTGATAAACGGCACTTTCCCTAAACCGCACGTGGCACACTCCGTCGTGCTTTGAGCCCAGGGAAAAGGTGGCACCCTTGAGCTCTCAGGTGTCAAAAGTGGGCTCGCATTAACACTAGAAAAAGAACAATCGCATTCTGTCCAGGCACTTTTTCCCTGGCAGGAATCTTCATCCATCTGGAATTCTGGGCTGAATAACCCGCAAGTGGCATGCGCCGTCAGGCTTTGAGCCCAGGGAAAAAGTGACAGCCTTGGGCTCTCAGGTGCCAATGAGGGGGCCGCATTTACCCTAGAACTTGAACAATCGCTTCCTGTTCCCCCACTTTGTCCCTGGGAGGAATCTTCTTCCGTCTGGAAATCTGGGCTGAAAAACGGCACGTACCCTAACCCGCACCTCGCACACTCCATCGAGTTTTGAGCCGAGGCAAAAGGTGGCAGCCTTGGGCTCTCAGGTGCCAGTGATGGGGCCCCATTATTCTTAGAAAAGGCACAATGGCTTTCTGCCCTGGCACCTTTTTCCTGGGAGGAATCTCCATCCATCAGGAATTCTGGGATGAAAAACGGCATTTACCGGACCAGCACATGGCATGCACCGTCGAGGTTTGAGCCCAGGGAAAAGGTGGCAGCCTTGGGCTCTCAGGTGCCAAAGATGGGGCTGCATTAACCCTAGAAAAGGAACAATTGCTTTCTGTCCTGGCACCTTTTGCCAGGGAGGAATCATTGTTAGTCTGGAATTCTGGGCTGAAAAAAATGCATGTGGCATACAGCGTCGGACTTTGCGCCCAGGGAAAAGGTGGCAGCCTTGGGCTCTCAGGTGCCAGTGATGGGGCCCCATTAACCCTAGAAAAGGAACAAAGGCTTTCTGTCCTGGCACTTTTTCCTTGGCAGGAATCTTCATCCGTCTGGAAATCTGGGCTGAAAAATTACGCTTTCCCAGAACCGCACCTGGCACACTCCGTCGAGCTTTGAGCCCAGGGAAAAGGTGGCAGGCTTGGGCTCTCAGGTGCCAGTGACGGGGCCCCATTAAACCTAGAAATGGAACAATCGTTTTCTGTCCAGGCACTTTATTCCTGGGTATAATCTAAAAACTTCTGGAATTCTGGGCTGATAAAGGGCACTTTCCCTGACCTGCACCTGGTACCCTCCGTCGTGCTTTGAAGCCAGGGAAAAGGTGGCAGCCTTGGGCTCCGAGTTGCCAATGATGGCGCCTTGTTACCCCAAGAAAAGGAACAATCCCTTTCTGTCCTAGCACCTTTTCCCTGGGAGGAATCTTGATCTATCTGGAATTCTGGGCTGAAAAAGGCACTTTACCTGACCCGCAGGTGGCACGCACTGTCGATCTTTCAGCCCTGGGAAAAGGTGGCAGCCTTTGGCTCTCAGGTGGCAATGATGGAGCCCCATTAACCCAAGAAATGGAACAATCCCTTTCTGTCCTGGCCTTTTTTCCCTGGCAGGAATTATCGACCGTCTGGAATTCTGGGCTTAAAAAACAGCATGTGGCATGCACCGTCCGACTTTGCGGCAAGGGAAAAGGTGGCGGCCTTGGGCTCTCAGGTGCCAATGATCAGGTCCCTTTAACCCAAGAAATGTAAAAATCGCTTTCTGTCCTGGCACATTTTCCTGGGAGGAATCTTCATCCGTCTGGAATTCTGGGCTGAAAAAAGGCATGTACCCTGACCCGCACCTGGCACACTCCGTCGAGCTTTGAGCCCAGGGAAAAGGTGGCAGCCTTGGGCTCTCAGGTGCCAATGATGCGGCCCCGTTAACACTAGAAAAATAACACTTGCTTTCTGTCCTGACACCTTTTCCCTGGGAGGAATCTTCATCCGTCTTGAATTCGGGGTTCAAAAATGGCACTGCCCCAAACCCGCACAAGGTACACACCGTCGAGCTTTGCACCCAGGGAAAAGGGGGCAGCCTTGGGCTCTCAGCTGCCAATGATGGTGCCCCATTATCCCTACAAAAGGCACAATTGCTTTCTGTCCTGGCACCTTTTCCCAGGGAGGAATCTTCATCGGTTTGGAATTCTGGTCTGAGAATCGGCACTTTCCCTTACCCGCCCGTGGAACGCACCATGGAGCTTTGCGTCCAGGGAAAAGGTGGCAGTCTTGGGCTCTCAGGTCCCAATGATGGGGCCCCATTACCTTTACAAAAAGCACAATGGCTTTCTGTCCTGACACCTTTTCCCTGGGAGGAGTCTTCATAGGTCTGGAATTCTGGGCTGTAAAATGACACTTTCTGGGACCAGCACGTGGCACGCACTGTCGTGCTTTGTGCCCAGGGAAAAGGAGGCAACCTCTGGCTCTCAGTTGCCAATGATGGGCCCCCATTAACACTAGAAATGGAACAATCGCTTTCTGTCCTGGAAGCCCTTTCCCTGGGAGGAGTCGTCATCTGTCTGGAATCCTGGGTTGAACAAAGCACTTTCTCTGAGCTGCACGTGGCAGGCACCATCTAGCTTTGCGCCCAGGGAAAAGGTGGCAGCCTTGGGCTCTCAGGTGCCAATGATGGGGCCCCATTACCCCTAGAAAAAGAACAATCGCTTTCTGTCCTGGCACCTTTTCCCAGGGAGGAATCTTCATCGCTCTGGAATTCTGGGCTGAAAACGGCTCTTTCCCTTACCCGCATGTGGCATGCACCGTCGAGCTTTGCGCCCAGGGAAAAGGTGGCAGCCTTGGGCTCTCAGGTGCCAATGATGGTGCCCCATTACCCCTACAAAAGGCACAATGGCTTTCTGTGCTGCCACCTTTTCCCTGGGAGGAATCTTCATTGGTCTTAAATTCTGGGCTGAAAACGGCTCTTTCCCTTACCCGCATGTGGCACGCACCGTCGAGCTTTGCACCCAGGGAAAAGGTGGCAGCCTTGGGCTCTCAGGTGCCAATTTTGGGGCCCCATTACTCCTAGAAAAAGAACAATCGCTTTCTGTCCTGGCACCTTTTCCCTGGGAGGAATCTTCATTGGTCTGGAATTCTGGGCTGAAAACGGCTCTTTCCCTTACCCGCATGTGGCACGCACCGTCGAGCTTTGCACCCAGGGAAAAGGTGGCAGCCTTGGGCTCTCAGCTGCCAATTTTGGGGCCCCATTAACCCTACAAAAGGCACAATGGCTTTCTGTCCTGGCACCTTTTCCCAGGGAGAAATCTTCGCTGGCCTGGAATTCTGGGATGAGAAACGGCACATTCCTGGACTTGCAAGTGGCACGAGCCGTCGACATTTGCGCCCAGGGAAAAGGTGGCAGCCTTGGGCTCTCAGGTGCCAAAGATGGGGCCCCATTACCCCTAGAAAAAGCACAATGGCTTTCTGTCCTGACACCTTTTCCCGGAGAGGAATCGACTTCTGTCTGGAATTCTGGGCTGAAAAACGGCCCTTTCCCGGACCCGCACAGGGTATGCACCGTCGAGCTTTGCACCCAGGGAAAAGGTGGCAGCCTTGGGCTCTCAGGTGCCAATGATGGGGCCCCATTAGCATTACAAAATACACAATGGCTTTGTCTCCTGGTACCTTTTCCCTCTGAGGAATCTTCATAGGTCTGGATTTCTGGGCTGAAAAATGGCACTTTCCCCGACCCGCACGTGGAACGCTCCGTCGAGCTTTGCGCCCAGGGAAAAGGTGGCAGCCTTGGGCTCTCAGGTGTCAATTTTGGGGCCCCATTAACCCTAGAAAAGGCACAATTGCTTTCTGTCCTGGTGCCTTTTCCCTGGGAGAAATCTTCATCAGCCTCGAATTCTGGGATGAGAAACAGCACATTCCTTACACGCAAGTGGCACGCACTGTCGAGCTTTGCGCTCCGGGAAAAGATTGCAGCCTTCGGCTCTCAGGTGTCAATGATGGGTCCCCATTACTCCCAGAAAAGGAGAAATCCATTCCTGTCCTGGCACCTTTTCCCAGGGAGGAATCTTCATCGGTCTGGAATTCTGGAATGAGAAATGGCAATTTCCCAGACCCTCATGTAGCACGCATGGTCGAGCTTTGCGCCCAGGGTATAGGAGGCAACCTTGGGCTCTCAGGTGCCAATGATGGAGCCCGATTAACCCTAGAAATGGAACAATCGCTTTCTGTCCTGGGAGCCTCTTCCCTGTGAGGAGTCTTCATCCGTCTGGAATTCAGGGCTGAAAAACGGCACTTTGCCAGACAAGAAAGTGGTACGCGCCGTTGATGTTTGCGCCCAGGGAAAAGGTGGCAGCCTTGAACTCTGAGGTGCCAATGATGGGGCACCATTGACCCTAGAAAAGGACAGTTCGAATTCTGATCTGGCACCTTTTCCCTGGGAGATATCCTCATCGGTCTGGAATTCTGGAATGAGAAACGGCAATTTCCCGGACCCTCACGTAGCATGCACTGTCGAGCTTTGCGGCCAGGTCAAAGGAGGGAAACTTGGGCTCTCAAATGCCAATGACAGGGCCCGATTTTGCCTGAAAATGGAACAATCGCTTTCTGTCCTGGCACCTTTTCCCTGGTAGGAGTCTACCTCCGTCAAGAATTCTGGCCTAAAATATGTCACTTTCCCAGAGAAGAAAGTGGCATGCACCCTCGACATTTGCGCCCAGGGAAAAGGTGGCAGCCTTGGGCTCTCAGGTGCCAATGATGGGGCCCCGTTACGCTAGAAAAATAACACTTGCTTTCTGTCCTGGCACCTTTTTCCAGCGAGGAATCTTCGTCCGTCTGGAAAAAAATCTTCGTCCGGGTTCAAAAATGGCACTGCCACAAACCCGCACAAGGTACACACCGTTGAGCTTTGCGTCCAGGGAAAAGGCGGCAGACTTGGGCTCTCAGGTGCCAATGATGGTGCCCCATTACCCCTACAAAAGGCACAATGGCTTTCTGTCCTGATACCTTTTTCCAGGGAGGAATCTTCATCGGTTTGGAATTCTGGTCTGAGAATCGGCACTTTCCTGGACCCACAAGTGGAACGCACCATGGAGCTTTGTGTCCAGGGAAAACGTGGCAGTCTTGGGCTCTCAGGTCCCAATGATGGGGCCCCATTACCTTTACAAAAAGCACAATGGCTTTCTGTCCTGGCACCTTTTCTCTGGGAGGAGTCTTCATTGGTCTGGAATTCTGGGCTGTAAAATGTAACTTTCTGGGACCAGCACGTGGCACACACTGTCAAGCTTTGTGCCCAGGCAAAAGGAGGCAACCTCTGGCTCTCAGATGCCAATGACGGGCCCCCATTAACACTAGAAATGGAACAATCGCTTTCTATCCTGGGAGCCTTTTCCCTGGGAGGAGTCGTCATCCGTCTGGAATCCTGGGCGGAACAAAGCACTTTCTCTGACCTGCATGTGGCAGGCACCATCTAGCTTTGCGCCCAGGGAAAAGGTGGCAGCCTTCGGCTCTCAGGTGTCCATTTTGGGGCCCCATTACCCCTAGAAAAGGCACAATCGCTTTCTGTCCTGACACCTTTTCCCAGAGAGGAATCGACTTCCGTCTGGAATTCTGGGCTGAAAAATGGCTTTTTCCCGGACCCGCACAGGGTATGCACCGTCGAGCTTTGCACCCAGGGAAAAGGTGGCAGCCTTGGGCTCTCAGGTGCCAATGATGGGGCCCAATTAGCATTACAAAATACACAATGGTTTTTTCTCCTGGAACCTTTTCCCTCTGAGGAATCTTCATAGGTCTGGAATTCTGGGCTGAAAAATGGCACTTTCCCGGACCCACACGTGGAACGCTCCGTCGAGCTTTGCGCCCAGGGAAAAGGTGGCAGCCTTGGGCTCTCAGGTGTCAATTTTGGGGCCCCATTAACCCTAGGAAAGGCACAATTGCTTTCTGTCCTGGCCCCTTTTCCCTGGGAGAAATCTTCATCAGCCTCGAATTCTGGGATGAGAAACAGCACATTCCTGGACCCGCAAGTGGCACGCACCGTCGAGCTTTGCGCTCAGGGAAAAGGTTGCAGCCTTCGGCTCTCAGATGCCAATGATGGGTCCCCATTACTCCTAGAAAAGGAGAAATCCATTCCTGTCCTGGCACCTTTTCCCAGGGAGGAACCATCACCGGTCTGGAATTCTGGAATGAGAAACGGCAATTTTCCAGACCGTCACGTAGCACGCATGGTCGAGCTTTGCGCCCAGGATATAGGAGGCAACCTTGGGCTCTCAGCTGCCAATGATGGAGCCCGATTAACCCTAGAAATGAAACAATTGCTTTCTGTCCTGGGAGCCTTTTCCCTGTGAGGAGTCTTCATCCGTCTGGAATTCAGGGCTGAAAAATGGCACTTTCCTGGAGAAAAAGTGATACGCGCCATTGATCTTTGCGCCCAGGGAAAAGGTGGCAGCCTTGAACTCTGAGGTGCCAATGATGGGGCACCATTGACCCTAGAAAAGGACAATTCGATTTCTGACCTGGCACCTTTTCCCTGGGAGGTGTCTTCGTCCGTCTGGAATTCTGGGCTGAAAAATGGCACTTTCCCAGACAAGAAAGTGGTACGCGCCGTTGATGTTTGCGCCAACGGAAAAGGTGGCAGCCTTGGGCTCTCAGGTGCCAATGATGGGGTCCCGTTAACACTAGAAAAAAAACACTTGCTTTCTGTCCTGGCACCTTTTCCCAGGGAGGAATCTTCGTCCGTCTGGAAATCTGCGTTCAAAAATGGCACTGCCCCAAACCCGTACAAGGTACACACCGTCGAGCTTTGCGCCCAGGGAAAAGGTGGCAGCCTTGGGCTCTCAGGTGCCAATGATGGTGCCCCATTACCCCTACAAAAGGCACAATGGCTTTCTGTCCTGGCACCTTTTCCCAGGGAGGAATCTTCATCGGTTTGGAATTCTGGTCTGAGAATTGGCACTTTCCTGGACCCGCAAGTGGAATGCACCATCGAGCTTTGCGTCCAAGGAAAAGGTGGCAGTCTTGGGCTCTCAGGTGCCAATGATGGGGCCCCATTACCTTTACAAAAAGCACAATGGCTTTCTGTCCTGGGAGCTCTTTCCCTGGGAGGAGTCTTCATTGGTCTGGAATTCTGGGCTGTAAAATGGCACTTTCTGGGACCAGCACGTGGCACGCACTGTCGTGCTTTGCGCCCAGGGAAAAGGAGGCAACCTCTGGCTCTCAGATGCCAATGACGGGCACCCATTAACCCTAGAAATGGAACAATCGCCTTTTGTCCTGGGAGCCTTTTCCCTGGGAGGAGTCGTCATCCGTCTGGAATTCAGGACTGAACAAAGCACTTTCTCTGACCTGCACGTGGCAGGCACCATCTAGCTTTGCGCCCAGGGAAAAGGTGGCAGCCTTGGGCTCTCAGGTGCCAATTTTCGGTCCCCGTTAACACTAGATAAATAACAATGGCTTTCTGTCCTGGCACCTTTTCCCTGGGAGGAATTTTCATCCATCTGGAATTCTGGGCTGAAAAACGGCACTTCCCCGGACCTGCAAGTGGAACGCACCGTCGAGCTTTGCGCCCAGGGAAAAGGTGGCAGCCTTGGGCTCTGAGGTGCCAATGATGGGGCCCCATTCCCCCTAGAAAAAGAACAATCGCTTTCTGTCCTGCCACCTTTTCCCTGGGAGGAATCTTCATTGGTCTGGAATTCTGGGCTGAAAACGGCTCTTTCCCTTACCCGCATGTGGCACGCACCGTCGAGCTTTGCGCCCAGGGAAAAGGTGGCAGCCCTGGGCTCTCAGGTGCCAAAGATGGGGCCCCATTAACCTTAGAGAAGGCACAATGGCTTTCTGTCCTGGCACCTTTTCCCAGGGAGAAATCTTCGCTGGCCTGGAATTCTGGGATGAGAAACGGTACATTCCCGGACTTGCAAGTGGTACATGCTGTCGACATTTGCGCCCAGGGAAAAGGTGGCAGCCTTGTGCTCTCAGGTGCCAATGATGGGGCCCAATTAGCATTACAAAATACACAATGGCTTTGTCTCCTGGTACCTTTTCCCTCTGAGGAATCTTCATAGGTCTGGAATTCTGGGCTGAAAAATGGCACTTTCCCCGACCCGCACGTGGAACGCTCCGTCGAGCTTTGCGCCCAGGGAAAAGGTGGCAGCCCTGGGCTCTCAGGTGTCAATTTTGGGGCCCCATTAACCCTAGAAAAGGCACAATTGCTTTCTGTCCTGGCCCCTTTTCCCTGGGAGAAATCTTCATCGGCCTCGAATTCTGGGATGAGAAACAGCACATTCCTGGACCCGCAAGTGGCATGCACCGTCGAGCTTTGCGCTCAGGGAAAAGGTTGCAGCCTTCGGCTCTCAGGTGCCAATGATGGGTCGCCATTACTCCTAGAAAAGGAGAAATCGATTCCTGTCCTGGCACCTTTTCCCAGGGAGGAATTTTCATCGGTCTGGAATTCTGGAATGAGAAACGGCAATTTTCCAGACCCTCACGTAGCACGCATGGTCGAGCTTTGCGCCCAGGGTATAGGACGCAACCTTGGGCTCTCAGGTGCCAATGATGGAGCCCGATTAACCCTAGAAATGGAACAATCGCTTTCTGTCCTGGGAGCCTCTTCCCTGTGAGGAGTCTTCATCCGTCTGGAATTCAGGGCTGAAAAACGGCACTTTGCCAGACAAGAAAGTGGTACGCGCCGTTGATGTTTGCGCCCAGGGAAAAGGTGGCAGCCTTGAACTCTGAGGTGCCAATGATGGGGCACCATTGACCCTAGAAAAGGACAGTTCGAATTCTGATCTGGCACCTTTTCCCTGGGAGATATCCTCATCGGTCTGGAATTCTGGAATGAGAAACGGCAATTTCCCGGACCCTCACGTAGCATGCACTGTCGAGCTTTGCGGCCAGGTCAAAGGAGGGAAACTTGGGCTCTCAAATGCCAATGACAGGGCCCGATTTTGCCTGAAAATGGAACAATCGCTTTCTGTCCTGGCACCTTTTCCCTGGTAGGAGTCTACCTCCGTCAAGAATTCTGGCCTAAAATATGTCACTTTCCCAGAGAAGAAAGTGGCATGCACCCTCGACATTTGCGCCCAGGGAAAAGGTGGCAGCCTTGGGCTCTCAGGTGCCAATGATGGGGCCCCGTTACGCTAGAAAAATAACACTTGCTTTCTGTCCTGGCACCTTTTTCCAGCGAGGAATCTTCGTCCGTCTGGAAAAAAATCTTCGTCCGGGTTCAAAAATGGCACTGCCACAAACCCGCACAAGGTACACACCGTTGAGCTTTGCGTCCAGGGAAAAGGCGGCAGACTTGGGCTCTCAGGTGCCAATGATGGTGCCCCATTACCCCTACAAAAGGCACAATGGCTTTCTGTCCTGATACCTTTTTCCAGGGAGGAATCTTCATCGGTTTGGAATTCTGGTCTGAGAATCGGCACTTTCCTGGACCCACAAGTGGAACGCACCATGGAGCTTTGTGTCCAGGGAAAACGTGGCAGTCTTGGGCTCTCAGGTCCCAATGATGGGGCCCCATTACCTTTACAAAAAGCACAATGGCTTTCTGTCCTGGCACCTTTTCTCTGGGAGGAGTCTTCATTGGTCTGGAATTCTGGGCTGTAAAATGTAACTTTCTGGGACCAGCACGTGGCACACACTGTCAAGCTTTGTGCCCAGGCAAAAGGAGGCAACCTCTGGCTCTCAGATGCCAATGACGGGCCCCCATTAACACTAGAAATGGAACAATCGCTTTCTATCCTGGGAGCCTTTTCCCTGGGAGGAGTCGTCATCCGTCTGGAATCCTGGGCGGAACAAAGCACTTTCTCTGACCTGCATGTGGCAGGCACCATCTAGCTTTGCGCCCAGGGAAAAGGTGGCAGCCTTGGGCTCTCAGGTGTCCATTTTGGGGCCCCATTACCCCTAGAAAAGGCACAATCGCTTTCTGTCCTGACACCTTTTCCCAGAGAGGAATCGACTTCCGTCTGGAATTCTGGGCTGAAAAATGGCTTTTTCCCGGACCCGCACAGGGTATGCACCGTCGAGCTTTGCACCCAGGGAAAAGGTGGCAGCCTTGGGCTCTCAGGTGCCAATGATGGGGCCCAATTAGCATTACAAAATACACAATGGTTTTTTCTCCTGGAACCTTTTCCCTCTGAGGAATCTTCATAGGTCTGGAATTCTGGGCTGAAAAATGGCACTTTCCCGGACCCACACGTGGAACGCTCCGTCGAGCTTTGCGCCCAGGGAAAAGGTGGCAGCCTTGGGCTCTCAGGTGTCAATTTTGGGGCCCCATTAACCCTAGGAAAGGCACAATTGCTTTCTGTCCTGGCCCCTTTTCCCTGGGAGAAATCTTCATCAGCCTCGAATTCTGGGATGAGAAACAGCACATTCCTGGACCCGCAAGTGGCACGCACCGTCGAGCTTTGCGCTCAGGGAAAAGGTTGCAGCCTTCGGCTCTCAGATGCCAATGATGGGTCCCCATTACTCCTAGAAAAGGAGAAATCCATTCCTGTCCTGGCACCTTTTCCCAGGGAGGAACCATCACCGGTCTGGAATTCTGGAATGAGAAACGGCAATTTTCCAGACCGTCACGTAGCACGCATGGTCGAGCTTTGCGCCCAGGATATAGGAGGCAACCTTGGGCTCTCAGCTGCCAATGATGGAGCCCGATTAACCCTAGAAATGAAACAATTGCTTTCTGTCCTGGGAGCCTTTTCCCTGTGAGGAGTCTTCATCCGTCTGGAATTCAGGGCTGAAAAATGGCACTTTCCTGGAGAAAAAGTGATACGCGCCATTGATCTTTGCGCCCAGGGAAAAGGTGGCAGCCTTGAACTCTGAGGTGCCAATGATGGGGCACCATTGACCCTAGAAAAGGACAATTCGATTTCTGACCTGGCACCTTTTCCCTGGGAGGTGTCTTCGTCCGTCTGGAATTCTGGGCTGAAAAATGGCACTTTCCCAGACAAGAAAGTGGTACGCGCCGTTGATGTTTGCGCCAACGGAAAAGGTGGCAGCCTTGGGCTCTCAGGTGCCAATGATGGGGTCCCGTTAACACTAGAAAAAAAACACTTGCTTTCTGTCCTGGCACCTTTTCCCAGGGAGGAATCTTCGTCCGTCTGGAAATCTGCGTTCAAAAATGGCACTGCCCCAAACCCGTACAAGGTACACACCGTCGAGCTTTGCGCCCAGGGAAAAGGTGGCAGCCTTGGGCTCTCAGGTGCCAATGATGGTGCCCCATTACCCCTACAAAAGGCACAATGGCTTTCTGTCCTGGCACCTTTTCCCAGGGAGGAATCTTCATCGGTTTGGAATTCTGGTCTGAGAATTGGCACTTTCCTGGACCCGCAAGTGGAATGCACCATCGAGCTTTGCGTCCAAGGAAAAGGTGGCAGTCTTGGGCTCTCAGGTGCCAATGATGGGGCCCCACTACCTTTACAAAAAGCACAATGGCTTTCTGTCCTGGGAGCTCTTTCCCTGGGAGGAGTCTTCATTGGTCTGGAATTCTGGGCTGTAAAATGGCACTTTCTGGGACCAGCACGTGGCACGCACTGTCGTGCTTTGCGCCCAGGGAAAAGGAGGCAACCTCTGGCTCTCAGATGCCAATGACGGGCACCCATTAACCCTAGAAATGGAACAATCGCCTTTTGTCCTGGGAGCCTTTTCCCTGGGAGGAGTCGTCATCCGTCTGGAATTCAGGACTGAACAAAGCACTTTCTCTGACCTGCACGTGGCAGGCACCATCTAGCTTTGCGCCCAGGGAAAAGGTGGCAGCCTTGGGCTCTCAGGTGCCAATTTTCGGTCCCCGTTAACACTAGATAAATAACAATGGCTTTCTGTCCTGGCACCTTTTCCCTGGGAGGAATTTTCATCCATCTGGAATTCTGGGCTGAAAAACGGCACTTCCCCGGACCTGCAAGTGGAACGCACCGTCGAGCTTTGCGCCCAGGGAAAAGGTGGCAGCCTTGGGCTCTGAGGTGCCAATGATGGGGCCCCATTCCCCCTAGAAAAAGAACAATCGCTTTCTGTCCTGCCACCTTTTCCCTGGGAGGAATCTTCATTGGTCTGGAATTCTGGGCTGAAAACGGCTCTTTCCCTTACCCGCATGTGGCACGCACCGTCGAGCTTTGCGCCCAGGGAAAAGGTGGCAGCCCTGGGCTCTCAGGTGCCAAAGATGGGGCCCCATTAACCTTAGAGAAGGCACAATGGCTTTCTGTCCTGGCACCTTTTCCCAGGGAGAAATCTTCGCTGGCCTGGAATTCTGGGATGAGAAACGGTACATTCCCGGACTTGCAAGTGGTACATGCTGTCGACATTTGCGCCCAGGGAAAAGGTGGCAGCCTTGTGCTCTCAGGTGCCAATGATGGGGCCCAATTAGCATTACAAAATACACAATGGCTTTGTCTCCTGGTACCTTTTCCCTCTGAGGAATCTTCATAGGTCTGGAATTCTGGGCTGAAAAATGGCACTTTCCCCGACCCGCACGTGGAACGCTCCGTCGAGCTTTGCGCCCAGGGAAAAGGTGGCAGCCCTGGGCTCTCAGGTGTCAATTTTGGGGCCCCATTAACCCTAGAAAAGGCACAATTGCTTTCTGTCCTGGCCCCTTTTCCCTGGGAGAAATCTTCATCGGCCTCGAATTCTGGGATGAGAAACAGCACATTCCTGGACCCGCAAGTGGCATGCACCGTCGAGCTTTGCGCTCAGGGAAAAGGTTGCAGCCTTCGGCTCTCAGGTGCCAATGATGGGTCGCCATTACTCCTAGAAAAGGAGAAATCCATTCCTGTCCTGGCACCTTTTCCCAGGGAGGAATTTTCATCGGTCTGGAATTCTGGAATGAGAAACGGCAATTTTCCAGACCCTCACGTAGCACGCATGGTCGAGCTTTGCGCCCAGGGTATAGGACGCAACCTTGGGCTCTCAGGTGCCAATGATGGAGCCCGATTAACCCTAGAAATGGAACAATCGCTTTCTGTCCTGGGAGCCTCTTCCCTGTGAGGAGTCTTCATCCGTCTGGAATTCAGGGCTGAAAAACGGCACTTTGCCAGACAAGAAAGTGGTACGCGCCGTTGATGTTTGCGCCCAGGGAAAAGGTGGCAGCCTTGAACTCTGAGGTGCCAATGATGGGGCACCATTGACCCTAGAAAAGGACAGTTCGAATTCTGACCTGGCACCTTTTCCCTGGGAGGTGTCTTCGTCCGTCGGGAATTCTGGGCTGAAAAATGGCACTTTTCCGGACAAGAAAGTGGTACATGCCGTTGATGTTTGCGCCCACGGAAAAGGTGGCAGCCTTGGGCTCTCAGGTGCCAATGATGGGGCCCTGTAAACACAAGAAAAATAACACTTATTTTCTTTCCTTGCACCTCCTCCCAGGGAGGAATCTTCGTCCGTCTGGAAATCTGCGTTCAAAAATGGCACTGCCCCAAACCCGCACAAGGTACACACCGTCGAGCTTTGCGCCCAGGGAAAAGGGGGCAGCCTTGGGCTCTCAGGTGCCAGTGATGGGGCCCCATTACCTTTACAAAAAGCACAATGGCTTTCTGTCCTGGCACCTTTTCCCAGGGAGGAATCTTCATTGGTCTGGAATTCTGGGCTGTAAAATGGCACTTTCTGGGATCAGCACGTGGCACGCACTGTCGTGCTTTGCGCCCAGGGAAAAGGAGGCAACCTCTGGCTCTCAGATGCCAATGACGGGCCCCCATTAACACTAGAAATGGAACAATCGCTTTCTGTCCTGGGAGCCCTTTCCCTGGGAGGAGTCGTCAGCCGTCTGGAATCCTGGGCTGAACAAAGCACTTTCTCTGACCTGCACGTGGCAGGCACCATCTAGCTTTGCGCTTAGGGAAAAGGTGGCAGCCTTGGGCTCTCAGGTGCCAATGATGGGGCCCCGTTAAGACTAGAAAAATAACACTTGCTTTCTGTCCTGGCACCTTTTCCCAGGGAGGAATCTTCGTCCGTCTGGAAATCTGGGTTCAAAAATGGCACTGCCCCAAACCCGCACAAGGTACACACCGTCGAGCTTTGCGCCCAGGGAAAAAGGGGCAGCCTTGGGCTCTCAGGTGCCAATGATGGTGCCCCATTACCCCTACAAAAGGCACAATGGCTTTCTGTCCTGGCACCTTTTCCCAGGGAGGAATCTTCATCGGTTTGGAATTCTGGTCTGAGAATCGGCACTTTCCTGGACCCGCAAGTGGAACGCACCATCGAGCTTTGCGTCCAAGGAAAAGGTGGCAGTCTTGGGCTCTCAGGTGCCAATGATGGGGCCCCATTACCTTTACAAAAAGCACAATGGCTTTCTGTCCTGGCACCTTTTCTCTGGGAGGAGTCTTCATTGGTCTGGAATTCTGGGCTGTAAAATGGCACTTTCTGGGACCAGCACGTGGCACGCACCATCGAGCTTTGCACCCAGGCAAAAGGAGGCAACCTCTGGCTCTCAGATGCCAATGACGGGCCCCCATTAAAACTAGAAATGGAACAATCGCTTTCTGTCCTGGGAGCCCTTTCCCTGGGAGGAGTCGTCATCCGTCTGGAATCCTGGGTTGAACAAAGCACTTTCTCTGACCTGCACGTGGCAGGCACCATCTAGCTTTGCGCCCAGGCAAAAGGTGGCAGCCTTGGGCTCTCAGGTGCCAATGATGGGTCCCCGTTAACACTAGATAAATAAGAATCGCTTTCTGTCCTGGCACCTTTTCCCTGGGAGGAATTTTCGTCCGTCTGGAATTCTGGGCTGAAAACGGCTCTTTCCCTTACCCGCATGTGGCACGCACCGTCGAGCTCTGCGCCCAGGGAAAAGGTGGCAGCCCTGGGCTCTCAGCTGCCAATTTTGGGGCCCCATTAACCCTAGAAAAGGCACAATGGCTTTCTGTCCTGGCACCTTTTCCCAGGGAGAAATCTTCGCTGGCCTGGAATTCTGGGATGAGAAACGGCACATTCCCGGACTTGCAAGTGGCACGCGCCGTCGACATTTGCGCCCAGGGAAAAGGTGGCAGCCTTGGGCTCTCAGGTGTCCATTTTGGGGCCCCATTACCCCTAGAAAAGGCACAATGGCTTTCTGTCCTGACACCTTTTCCCAGAGAGGAATCGACTTCCGTCTGGAATTCTGGGCTGAAAAACGGCCCTTTCCCGGACCCGCACAGGGTATGCACCGTCGAGCTTTGCACCCAGGCAAAAGGTGGCAGCCTTGGGCTCTCAGGTGCCAATGATGGGGCCCAATTAGCATTACAAAATACACAATGGCTTTGTCTCCTGGTACCTTTTCCCTCTGAGGAATCTTCATAGGTCTGGAATTCTGGGCTGAAAAATGGCACTTTCCCGGACCCGTACGTGGAACGCTCCGTCGAGCTTTGCGCCCAGGGAAAAGGTGGCAGCCTTGGGCTCTCAGGTGTCAATTTTGGGGCCCCATTAACCCTAGAAAAGGCACAATTGCTTTCTGTCCTGGCCCCTTTTCCCTGGGAGAAATCTTCATCGGCCTCGAATACTGGGATGAGAAACAGCACATTCCTGGACCCGCAAGTGGCACGCACCGTCGAGCTTTGCGCTCAGGGAAAAGGTTGCAGCCTTCGGCTCTCAGGTGCCAATGATGGGTCCCCATTATTCCTGGAAAAGGAGAAATCGATTCCTGTCCTGGCACCTTTTCCCAGGGAGGAATCTTCATCGGTCTGGAATTCTGGCATGAGAAACGGCAATTTCCCGGACCCTCACGTAGCACGCATGGTCGAGCTTTGCGCCCAGGGTATAGGAGGCAACCTTGGGCTCTCAGGTGCCAATGATGGGGCCCGATTAACCCTAGAAATGGAACAATCGCTTTCTGTCCTGGGAGCCTCTTCCCTGTGAGGAGTCTTCATCCGTCTGGAATTCAGGGCTGAAAAACGGCAATTTCCCGGACAAGAAAGTGGTACGCTCCGTTGATGTTTGCGCCCACGGAAAAGGTGGCAGCCTTGAACTCTGAGGTGCCAATGATGGGGCACCATTGACCCTAGAAAAGGACAATTCGATTTCTGACCTGGCACCTTTTCCCTGGGAGGTGTCTTCGTCCGTCTGGAATTCTGGGCTGAAAAATGGCACTTCCCCGGACCCGCAAGTGGCACGCGCCGTCGACATTTGCGCCCAGGCAAAAGGTGGCAGCCTTGGGCTCTCAGGTGCCAATGATGGGGCCCCGATAACCCTAGAAAAATAACACTTGCTTTCTGTCCTGGCACCTTTTCCCTGGGAGGAATCTTCGTCCGTCTGGAAATTTGGGTTCAAAAATGGCACTGCCCCAAACCCGCACAAGGTACACACCGTCGAGCTTTGCGCCCAGGGAAAAGGTGGCAGCCTTGGGCTCTCAGGTGCCAATGATGGTGCCCCATTACCCCTACAAAAGGCACAATGGCTTTCTGTCCTTGCACCTTTTCCCAGGGAGGAATCTTCATCGGTTTGGAATTCTGGTCTGAGAATCGGCACTTTCCTGGACCCGCAAGTGGAACGCACCATGGAGCTTTGCGTCCAGCGAAAAGGTGGCAGTCTTGGGCTCTCAGGTGCCAATGATGGGGCCCCATTACCTTTACAAAAAGCACAATGGCTTTCTGTCCTGGCACCTTTTCCCTGGGAGGAGTTTTCATTGGTCTGGAATTCTGGGCTGTAAAACGGCACTTTCTGGGACCAGCACGTGGCACGCACTGTCGTGCTTTGCGCCCAGGGAAAAGGAGGCAACCTCTGGCTCTCAGATGCCAATGACGGGCCCCCATTAACACTAGAAATGGAACAATCGCTTTCTGTCCTGGGAGCCTTTTCCCTGGGAGGAGTCGTCATCCATCTGGAATTCTGGGCTGAACAAAGGTCTTTCTCTGACCTGCACGTGGCAGGCACCATCTAGCTTTGCGCCCAGGGAAAAGGTGGCAGCCTTGGGCTCTCAGATGCCAAAGATGGGGCCCCATTACCCTAGAAAAGGCACAATGGCTTTCTGTCCTGACACTTTTTCCCAGAGAGGAATCGACTTCCGTCTGGAATTCTGGGCTGAAAAACGGCCCTTTCCCGGACCCGCACAGGGTATGCACCGTCGAGCTTTGCACCCAGGGAAAAGGTGGCAGCCTTGGGCTCTCAGGTGCCAATGATGGGGCCCAATTAGCATTACAAAATACACAATGGCTTTGTCTCCTGGTACCTTTTCCCTCTGAGGAATCTTCATAGGTCTGGAATTCTGTGCTGAACAACGGTCTTACTCTGACCTGCACGTGGCAGGCACCATCTAGCTTTGTGCCCAGGGAAAAGGTGGCAGCCTTGGGCTCTCAGGTGCCAATGATGGGTCCCCGTTAACACTAGATAAATAACAATGGCTTTCTGTCCTGGCACCTTTTCCTTGGGAGGAATTTTCGTCTGTCTGGAATTCTGGGCTGAAAAACGGCACTTCCCCGGACCTGCAAGTGGAACGCAGCGTCGAGCTTTGCGCCCAGGCAAAAAGTGGCAGCCTTGGGCTCTCAGGTGCCAATGATGGGGCCCCATTACCCCTAGGAAAAGAACAATCGCTTTCTGTCCTGGCACCTTTTCCCAGGGAGGAATCTTCATTGGTCTGGAATTCTGGGCTGAAAACGGCTCTTTCCCTTACCCGCATGTGGCACGCACCGTCGAGCTTTGCGCCCAGGGAAAAGGTGGCAGCCCTGGGCTCTCAGCTGCCAATTTTGGGGCCCCATTAACCCTAGAAAAGGCACAATGGCTTTCTGTCCTGGCACCTTTTCCCAGGGAGAAATCTTCGCTGGCCTGGAATTCTGGGATGAGAAACGGCACATTCCCGGACTTGCAAGTGGCACGTGCCGTCGACATTTGCACCCAGGGAAAAGGTGGCAGCCTTGGGCTCTCAGGTTCCAAAGATGAGGTCCCATTACCCCTAGAAAAGGCACAATGGCTTTCTGTCCTGACACCTTTTCCCAGAGAGGAATCGACTTCTGTCTGGAATTCTGGGCTGAAAAACGGCCCTTTCCCGGACCCGCACAGGGTATGCACCGTCGAGCTTTGCACCAGGGAAAAGGTGGCAGCCTTGGGCTCTCAGGTGCCAATGATGGGGCCCAATTAGCATTACAAAATACACAGTGGCTTTGTCTCCTGGTACCTTTTCCCTCTGAGGAATCTTCATAGGTCTGGAATTCTGGGCTGAAAAATGGCACTTTCCCCGACACGCACGTGGAACGCTCCGTTGAGCTTTGCGCCCAGGGAAAAGGTGGCAGCCTTGGGCTCTCAGGTGTCAATTTTGGGGCCCCATTAACCCTAGGAAAGGCACAATTGCTTTCTGTCCTGGCCCCTTTTCCCTGAGAGAAATCTTCATCGGCCTCGAATTCTGGGATGAGAAACAGCACATTCCTTACCCGCATGTGGCTCGCACCATCGAGCTTTGCGCTCAGGGAAAAGGTTGCAGCCTTCGGCTCTCAAGTGCCAATGATGGGTCCCCATTAACCCTAGAAAAAGGAGAAATCCATTCCTGTCCTGGCACCTTTTCCCAGGGAGGAATCTTCATCGGTTTGGAATTCTGGAATGAGAAACGGCAATTTCCCGGACCCTCACGTAGCACGCATGGTCGAGCTTTGTGCCCAGGTTATAGGAGGCAACCTTGGGCTCTCAGGTGCCAATGATGGGGCACCATTGACCCTACAAAATGCACAATGGCTTTCTGTCCTGGCACCTTTTCCCAGGGAGGAATCTTCATCAGTCTGAGAATCGGCATTTCCTGGACCCGCAAGTGGAACGCACCATCGAGCTTTGCGTCCAGGGAAAAGGTGGCAGTCTTGGGCTCTCAGGTGCCAATGATGGGGCTCCATTACCTTTACAAAAAGCACAATGGCTTTCTGTCCTGGCACCTTTTCCCTGGGAGGAGTCTTCATTGGTCTGGAATTCTGGGCTGTAAAATGGCACTTTCTGGAACCAGCACGTGGCACGCACTGTCGTGCTTTGCGCCCAGGGAAAAGGAGGCAACCTCTGGCTCTCAGATGCCAATGACGGGCCCCCATTAACACTAGAAATGGAACAATCGCTTTCTGTCCTGGGAGCCCTTTCCATGGGAGGAGTCGTCATCCGTCTGGAATCCTGGGCTGAACAAAGCACTTTCTCTGACCTGCACGTGGCAGGCACCATCTAGCTTTGTGCCCAGGGAAAAGGTGGCAGCCTTGGGCTCTCAGGTGCCAATGATGGGTCCCCGTTAACACTAGATAAATAACAATGGCTTTCTGTCCTGGCACCTTTTCCCTGGGAGGAATTTTTATCCATCTGGAATTCTGGGCTGAAAAACGGCAGTTCCCGGGAACTGCAAGTGGAACGCACCATCGAGCTTTGTGCCCAGGCAAAAGGTGGCAGCCTTGGGCTCTCAGGTGCCAATGATGGGGCCCCTTTACCCCTAGATAAAGAACAATCACTTTCTGTCCTGCAACCTTTTCCCTGGGAGGAATCTTCATTGGTCTGGAATTCTGGGCTGAAAACGGCTCTTTCCCTCACCCGCATGTGGCACGCACCGTCGAGCTTTGCGCCCAGGGAAAAGGTGGCAGCCTTGGGCTCTCAGCTGCCAATTTTGGGGTCCCATTAACCCTAGAAAAGGCACAATGGCTTTCTGTCCTGGCACCTTTTCCCTGGGAGAAATCTTCGCTGGCCTGGAATTCTGGCATGAGAAACGGCACATTCCCGGACTTGCAAGTGGCACGCGCCGTCGACATTTGCGCCCAGGGAAAAGGTGGCAGCCTTGGGTTCTCAGGTGCCAAGGATGGGGCCCCATTACCCCTAGAAAAGGCACAATGGCTTTCTGTCCTGACACCTTTTTCAGAGAGGAATCAACTTCCGTCGGGAATTCTGGGCTGAAAAACAGCCCTTTCCCGGACCCGCACAGGGTATGCACCGTCGAGCTTTGCACCCTAACCCTAACCCTAACTCTAAACCTAACCCTAACCTGAACCCTGACCCTAACAGTATTGCTAACCGTAACACTGACCCTAACCCTAAGGATAAGCCTAACCCTAAACATAACCCTAACCACAACCATAATCCTAACCCGAATTCTAAACCTAACCCTAAGCCTAAATGAAAGGGGTCCCTAAAGGTTACCTTAGCCCTAATTATAATCCTAACGCTTATCCTAACCACAATCTTAAATCTAACTAAAACCCTAACTCTAGTTCTTACCCTAAACCACGGGGGTCCCTCACCCTAAACCTAACCCTAACCCTAGCTCTAACCCTCACCCTAACCCTAACCCTAACCCTAACCCTAACCCTAACCCTAACCCTAACCCTAACTTATAACCTAACATTGACCCTAACCCTAACCCTAACCCTAACCCTAAAACTAACCCTAACCCTAACCCTAACCCTGACCCTAACCCTGATGGCGCCTAACCCTAACCCTAACCCTAACACTAACCCGACCCCTAAAACTAAACCTAATCTTAACCCTAACCCTATGGTACCCTAATCCTAACCCTAAACCGAACTCGAACCCGAAGACTAACCCTAACCCTAACCCTAACCCTAACTCTAAACCTAACCCTAACCTGAACCCTGACCCTAACAGTAATGCTAACCGTAACACTAACCCTAACCCTAACCCTAAGGATAAGCCTAACCCTAAACATAACCCTAACCACAACCATAATCCTAAACCGAATCCTAAACCTAACCCTAAGCCTAAATGAAGGGGATACCTAAAGGTTACCTTAGCCCTAATTATAATCCTAACGCTAATCCTAACCACAATCTTAAATCTAACTAAAATCCTAACTCTAGTTCTTACCCTAAACCACGGGGGTCCCTCACCCTAAACCTCACCCTACCCCTAACCCTAACCCTAACCCTAACCCTAACCCTAAACCTAACACTAACCCTAACCCTAACCCTAAGCCTAAACCTAACCCTAACCCTAACCCTAACCCTAACCCTAACCTAAAACTAACCCAAAATTGACCCTAAATTGACTCAAATTCACCAAAAACTGCCCCACAATTGACCAAAATTTACCCAAAACAGTCAAAAAACTGCCCCAAAACTGCCCCAAAACTCCCGCAAAGTGCCCAAAAATTAGTGCAAAATTAACCCAAAACTGCCCCAAAATTGACCAAAAACTATCCCAAAACTGCCTCAAAATTGCTCCAAAACTGCCCTAAAATTGACCCCAAACTGCCCCACAATTGATCAAAAACTGCTCCAAAATTGACCAAAAACTGCCCAAAATTGACACAAAACTGTCCCAAAATTGACCCAAAACTGCCCAAAAATTGGTCCAAAATTCACCCAAAACTGCCAAAAAATTGACCCAAAATTTACACAAAACTGCCCCAAAATTGCCCATAAATTAGCCCAAAATTCATACAAAACTGCCCCAAAACTGCTCCAATATTGACTCAAAATTGACCCAAAATTGACCAAATACTGCCCCAAAACTGCCCCAAAACTGCCCCAAAACTGCCCCAAAACTACCCCAAAACTGCTCCAAAGCTGACCCAAAATTAACCAAAACCTACCACAAAACTGCCCCAAATTTTACCCAAAACTGCCCCAAAATTGATCCAAAATTCCCTCAAAAGTGATCCAGAACTGCCCCAAAACAGCTCTAAAATCTCCCCCAAAAGTGCCCCAAAATTGACCCAAAACTGCCCAAATACTTACCCAAAATTGACCCAAAAATTACAAATAAATGCCCTAAAATTGACCTTAAAATACCCCAAAATCGACCAAAAACTGCCACAAAACAACCCCAAATTTTACCCAAAACTGACCCAAAATTGATACAAAATTCCCTCAAAATTAACCCACAACTGCCCCAAAACTGCCTGAAATATGCCCCAAAACTGTCCCAAAATTCACCCAAAAGTGCCACAAAATTGCTGCAAAATTAACCGATAACTGCCGAAAGATTATACACAACTACCCCAAAACTGACCCATAATTGACCCAAAACTGCTCTAACCCTAATCCTAACCCTAACCCTGCCTCTAAGCCTAAACCTCAGCCTAACTCAAACCCTAACTCTAATTCTAACCCTAACCCTAACATAAACATAATCATAACACTAAACCCTAAACCTAACCCTAACCCTAACCCTAACCCTAACTCGAACCCGATCCCTAACCCTAAGCCTCACCCTAACCCTAACCCTTACCCCAACCCTAACCCTAACCCTAACCCTAACCCTAACCCTAACCCTGATGGTGCCTAACCCTATCCCTAACCCTAACCCTGATGGCGCCAAACCCTAACCCTAACCCTAACCCTAACCCTAATCTTAACCCTAAACCTAACCCTAAACCTAAACCTAACCCTAACCCTAACCCTAACCCTAACCCTAACCCTAACCCTAACCCTAACCCTAACCCTAACCCTAACTCTGATGGCGCCTAACCCTAACCCTAACCCTAACCCTAACCCAAACCCTAACCATAACCCGAACCCTAAAACTAAACCTAACCTTAACCCTAACCCTAATGGTACCCTTATCCTAACCCTAAACCGAACTCGAACCCGAAACCTAACCCTAAGCCTAACCCTAACTCTAAGCCTAAACCTAACCCTAAGCCTACCCCTAAACCTAACCCTAACCCTAACCCTAACCCTAACCTTAACCCTAACCCTAACCCTACCCTAACCCTAACCCTACTCCTAAAACTAAACCTAACCCTAAGCCTAAACCTAATGGTGCCCTAATCCTAACCCTAAACTGAACTCGAACCCGAACCCTAAACCTAAGCCTAACCCTAACCCTAACCCTAACCTGAACCCTGACACTAACAGTATTGCTAACTGTAACACTAACCCTAACCCGAAGGATAAGCCTAACCCTAAACATAACCCTAACCACAACCATAATCCTAACCCGAATCCTAAACCTAACCCTAAGCCTAAATGAAAGGGGTCCCTAAAGGTTACCTTAGCCCTAATTATAATCCTAACGCTGATCCTAACCAAAATCTTAAATCTAACTAAGACCCTAACTCTAGTTCTTACCCTAAACCACGGGGGTCCCTCACCCTAAACCTAACCCTAACCCTAGCCCTAACCCTAGCCCTAACCCTCACCCTAACCCTAACCCTAACCCTAACCCTAACCCTAACCCTAACATTGACCCTAACCCTAACCCTAACCCTAACCCTAAAACTAACCCTAACCCTAACCCTAACCCTAACCCTAACCCTAACCCTAACCCTGACCCTAACCCTGATGGCACCTAACCCTAACCCTAACCCTAACCCTAACCCTAAACCTAAACCTAACCCTAACCCTAACCCTAACACTAACCCGACCCCTAAAACTAAACCTAATCTTAACCCTAACCCTATGGTACCCTAATCCTAAGCCTAAACTGAACTCGAACCCGAAGACTAACCCTAACCCTAACCCTAACTCTAAACCTAACCCTAACCTGAACCCTGACCCTAACAGTAATGCTAACCGTAACACTAACCCTAACCCTAACCCTAAGGATAAGCCTAACCCTAAACATAACCCTAACCACAACCATAATCCTAAACCGAATCCTAAACCTAACCCTAAGCCTAAATGAAGGGGATACCTAAAGGTTACCTTAGCCCTAATTATAATCCTAATGCTAATCCTAACCACAATCTTAAATTTAACTAAAATCCTAACTCTAGTTCTTACCCTAAACCATGGGGGTCCCTCACCCTAAACCTCACCCTAACCCTACCCCTAACCCTAACCGTAACCCTAACCCTAAACCTAACCCTAACCCTAACCCTAACCCTAAAACTAACCCTAACCCTAACCCTAACCCTAACCTAAAACTAACCCAAAATAGACCCTAAAATGACTCAAATTCACCAAAAACTGCCCCACAATTGACCAAAATTTACCCAAAACAGTCAAAAAACTGCCCCAAAACTCCCGCAAAGTGCCCAAAAATTAGTGCAAAATTAACCCAAAACTGCCCCAAAATTGACCAAAAACTATCCCAAAACTGCCTCAAAATTGCCCCAAAACTGCCCTAAAATTGACCCCAAACTGCCCCACAATTGATCAAAAACTGCTCCAAAATTGACCCAAAACTGCCCAAAATTGACACAAAACTGTCCCAAAATTGACCCAAAACTGCCCAAAAATTGGTCCAAAATTCACCCAAAACTGCCAAAAAATTGACCCAAAATTTACACAAAACTGCCCCAAAACTGCCCATAAATTAGCCCAAAATTCATACAAAACTGCCCAAAACTGCTCCAATATTGACTCAAAATTGACCCAAAATTGACCAAATACTGCCCCAAAACTGCCCCAAAACTGCCCCAAAACTGCCCCAAAACTACCCCAAAACTGCTCCAAAGCTGACCCAAAATTAACCAAAACCTACCACAAAACTGCCCCAAATTTTACCCAAAACTGCCCCAAAATTGATCCAAAATTCCCTCAAAAGTGATCCAGAACTGCCCCAAAACAGCTCTAAAATCTCCCCCAAAAGTGCCCCAAAATTGACCCAAAACTGCCCAAATACTTACCCAAAATTGACCCAAAAATTACAAATAAATGCCCTAAAATTGACCCTAAAATACCCCAAAATCAACCAAAAACTGCCACAAAACACCCCCAAATTTTACCCAAAACTGCCCGAAATTGATACAAAATTCCCTCAAAATAAACCCACAACTGCCCCAAAACTGCCTGAAATATGCCCCAAAACTGTCCCAAAATTCACCCAAAAGTGCCACAAAATTGCTGCAAAATTGACCGATAACTGACGAAAGATTATACACAACTACCCCAAAACTGACCCATAATTGACCCAAAACTGCTCTGACCCTAATCCTAACCCTAACCCTGCCTCTAAGACTAAACCTCAGCCTAACTCAAACCCTAACTCTAACCCTAACCCTAACCCTAACCCTAACCCTAACCCTAAAACTAACCCTAAAACTAACCCTAACCCTAACCCTAAACGTAACCCTAACTTTAAACCTAACATTGACCCTAACCCTAACCCTAACCCTAACCCTAAAACTAACCCTTACCCTAACCCTAACCCTAACCTTAACCCGAAACCTAAACCTAACACTAACCCTAAACCTAATGGCACCTTAATCCTAACCCTAACACGAACCCGAACCTGAAACCGAACCGTAAGCCTAACCCTAAGCCTAAGCCTAACCCTAACTCTAAACCTAACCCTACCCCTAACCCGAACCCTGACCCTAACCCTAATCCTAACACTAAACCGAACTCAAACCCGAACCCTAACCCTAACCCCAATCCTAACCCTAACCCTGCCCCTAACCCTAACCCGACCCCTAAAATTAAACCTAACCCTAACCCTAACCCTAATGGTGCCCTAATCCTAACCCTAAACCGAACTCGAACCCTAACCCTAACCCTAAGCCTAACCCTAACCTGAACCCTGACCCTAACAGTAATGCTAACCGTAACACTAACCCTAACCCTAACCCTAAGGATAAGCCTAACCCTAAACATAACCCTAACCACAACCATAATCCTAACCCGAATCCTAAACCTAACCCTAAGCCTAAATGAAGGGGGTCCCTAAAGGTTACCTTAGCCCTAATTATAATCCAGATGCTGATCCTAACCACAATCTTAAATCTAACTAAAACCCTAACTCTAGTTCTTACCCTAAACCATGGGGGTCCCTCACCCTAACCCTAACCCTAACCCTAACCCTAACCCTAACCCTAACCCTAACCCTAACCCTAACCCTAACCCTAACCCGATAACTGACGAAAGATTATACACAACTACCCCAAAACTGACCCATAATTGACCCAAAACTGCTCTGACCCTAATCCTAACCCTAACCCTGCCTCTAAGACTAAACCTCAGCCTAACTCAAACCCTAACTCTAACCCTAATCCTAACCCTAACCCTAACCCTAACCCTAACCCTAACCCTAACCCTAACCCTAACCCTAACCCTAACCCTAACCCTGATGGCGCCTAACCCTAACCCTAACCCTAACCCTAAACCTAATCCTAAACCTAACCCTAACTTTAAACCTAACATTGACCCTAACCCTAACCCTAACCCTAACCTTAAAACTAACCCTAACCCTAACCCTAAGCATAATCCTAACCCTAAACCTAACCCTAACCCTGATGGCGCCTAACCCTAACCCTAACCCTAAACCTAACCCTAAACCTAACCCTAACCCTAACCCGACCCCTAAAACTAAACCAAACCTTAACCCAAACCCTAATGGTACCCTAATCCTAACCCTAAACCGAACTTGAACCCGAACCCTAACCCTAACACTAACCCTAACACTAACCCTAACCTGAACCCTGACCCTAACAGTAATGCTAACCGTAACGCTAACCGTAACACTAACCCTAACCCTAACCCTAAGGATAAGCCTAACCCTAAACATAACCCTAACCACAACCATAATCCTAAACCGAATCCTAAACCTAACCCTAAGCCTAAATGAAGGGGGTCCCTAAAGGTTACCTTAGCCCTAATTATAATTCTAACGCTGATCCTAACCACAATCTTAAATCTAACTAAAACCCTAACTCTAGTTCTTACCCTAAACCACGGGGGTCCCTCACCCTAAACCTCACCCTAACCCTCACCCTAACCCTACTCCTAAGCCTAACCCTAACCCTACCCCTAAGCCTAACCCTAACCCTAACCCTAACCCTAACCCTAACCCTACCCCTAAAACTAAACCTAACCCTAACCCTAACCCTAATGGTGCCCTAATCCTAACCCTAAACTGAATTCGTACCCGTACCCTAAGCCTAAGCCTAAGCCTACCCCTAACACTAACCCTAAAACTAACCCTAAGCCTAACCCTAATCCTAAGCCTAACCTGAACCCTGACCCTAACAGTAATGCTAACCGTAACACTAACCCTAACCCTAACCCTAAGGATAAGCCTAACCCTAAACATAACCCTAACCACAACCATAATCCTAACCCGAATCCCAAACCTAACCCTAAGCCTAAATGAAGGGGGTCCCTAAAAGTTTCCTTAGCCCTAATTATAAACCTAACGCTAATCCTAACCACAATCTTAAATCTAACTAAAACCCTAACTCTAGTTCTTACCCTAAACCATGAGGGTCCCTCACCCTAACCCTAACCCTAACCCTCACCCTAACCCTCACCCTAACCGTAGCCCTTACCCTAACCCTAACCCTAACCCTAACCCTAACCCTAACCCTAACCCTAACCCTAACCCTGATGGCCCCTAACCCTAACCCTAACCCTAACCCTGATGGCGCCTAACCCCAACTCTAACCCTAACCCTAAACCTAACCCTAACCCTTACCCTAATCCTAACCCTAACCCGAACCCGAACCTGAAACCGAACCGTAAGCATAACCCTAAGCCTAAGCCTAACCCTAACTCTAAACCTAACCCTACCCCTAACCCGAACCCTGACCCTAACCCTAATCCTAACACTAAACCGAATTCAAACCCGAACCCTAACCCTAACCCCAATCCTAACCCTAACCCTGCCCCTAAACCTAACCCTAATCCTAACCCCAATCCTAACCCTAACCCTGCCCCTAACCCTAACCCGACCCCTAAAACTGAACCTAACCCTAACCCGAACCCTAATGGTGCCCTAATCCTAACCCTAAACCGAACTCGAACCCGAACCCTAACCCTAAGCCTAACCCTAAGCCTAACCCTAACCCTAAGCCTAACCCTAACCTGAACCCTGACCCTAACAGTAATGCTAACCGTAACACTAACCCTAACCCTAACCCTAAGGATAAGCCTAACCCTAAACATAACCCTAACCACAACCATAATCCTAACCCGAATCCTAAACCTAACCCTAAGCCTAAATGAAGGGGGTCCCTAAAGGTTACCTTAGCCCTAATTATAATCCAGATGCTGATCCTAACCACAATCTTAAATCTAACTAAAACCCTAACTCTAGTTCTTACCCTAAACCATGGGGGTCCCTCACCCTAACCCTAACCCTAACCCTAAACCTAACCCTAACCCTAACCCTAACACTAACCCTTACCCTAACCCTAACCCTAACCCTAACCTAAAACTAACCCAAAATTGACCCTAAATTGACTCAAAATTCACCATAAACTTCCCCACAATTGACCAAAATTTACCCAAAACAGTCAAAAAACTGCCCCAAAACTGCCCCAAAACTCCCGCAAAGTGCCCAAAAATTAGTGCAAAATTAACCCAAAGCTGCTTCAAAATTGACCAAAAACTATCCCAAAACTGCCTCAAAATTGCCCCAAAACTGCCCTAAAATTGACCCCAAACTGCCCCACAATTGATCAAAAACTGCTCCAAAATTGACCCAAAACTGCCCAAAATTGACACAAAACTGTCCCAAAATTGACCCAAAACTGCCCAAAAATTGGTCCAAAATTCACCCAAAACTGCCAAAAAATTGACCCAAAATTTACACAAAACTGCCCCAAAACTGCCCATAAATTAGCCCAAAATTCATACAAAACTGCCCAAAACTGCTCCAATATTGACTCAAAATTGACCCAAAATTGACCAAATACTGCCCCAAAACTGCCCCAAAACTGCCCCAAAACTGCCCCAAAACTGCCCCAAAACTACCCCAAAACTGCTCCAAAGCTGACCCAAAATTAACCAAAACCTACCACAAAACTGCCCCAAATTTTACCCAAAACTGCCCCAAAATTGATCCAAAATTCCCTCAAAAGTGATCCAGAACTGCCCCAAAACAGCTCTAAAATCTCCCCCAAAAGTGCCCCAAAATTGACCCAAAACTGCCCAAATACTTACCCAAAATTGACCCAAAAATTACAAATAAATGCCCTAAAATTGACCCTAAAATACCCCAAAATCAACCAAAAACTGCCACAAAACACCCCCAAATTTTACCCAAAACTGCCCGAAATTGATACAAAATTCCCTCAAAATAAACCCACAACTGCCCCAAAACTGCCTGAAATATGCCCCAAAACTGTCCCAAAATTCACCCAAAAGTGCCACAAAATTGCTGCAAAATTGACCGATAACTGACGAAAGATTATACACAACTACCCCAAAACTGACCCATAATTGACCCAAAACTGCTCTGACCCTAATCCTAACCCTAACCCTGCCTCTAAGACTAAACCTCAGCCTAACTCAAACCCTAACTCTAACCCTAACCCTAACCCTAACCCTAACCCTAACCCTAAAACTAACCCTAAAACTAACCCTAACCCTAACCCTAAACGTAACCCTAACTTTAAACCTAACATTGACCCTAACCCTAACCCTAACCCTAACCCTAAAACTAACCCTTACCCTAACCCTAACCCTAACCTTAACCCGAAACCTAAACCTAACACTAACCCTAAACCTAATGGCACCTTAATCCTAACCCTAACACGAACCCGAACCTGAAACCGAACCGTAAGCCTAACCCTAAGCCTAAGCCTAACCCTAACTCTAAACCTAACCCTACCCCTAACCCGAACCCTGACCCTAACCCTAATCCTAACACTAAACCGAACTCAAACCCGAACCCTAACCCTAACCCCAATCCTAACCCTAACCCTGCCCCTAACCCTAACCCGACCCCTAAAATTAAACCTAACCCTAACCCTAACCCTAATGGTGCCCTAATCCTAACCCTAAACCGAACTCGAACCCTAACCCTAACCCTAAGCCTAACCCTAACCTGAACCCTGACCCTAACAGTAATGCTAACCGTAACACTAACCCTAACCCTAACCCTAAGGATAAGCCTAACCCTAAACATAACCCTAACCACAACCATAATCCTAACCCGAATCCTAAACCTAACCCTAAGCCTAAATGAAGGGGGTCCCTAAAGGTTACCTTAGCCCTAATTATAATCCAGATGCTGATCCTAACCACAATCTTAAATCTAACTAAAACCCTAACTCTAGTTCTTACCCTAAACCATGGGGGTCCCTCACCCTAACCCTAACCCTAACCCTAAACCTAACCCTAACCCTAACCCTAACACTAACCCTTACCCTAACCCTAACCCTAACCCTAACCTAAAACTAACCCAAAATTGACCCTAAATTGACTCAAAATTCACCATAAACTTCCCCACAATTGACCAAAATTTACCCAAAACAGTCAAAAAACTGCCCCAAAACTGCCCCAAAACTCCCGCAAAGTGCCCAAAAATTAGTGCAAAATTAACCCAAAGCTGCTTCAAAATTGACCAAAAACTATCCCAAAACTGCCTCAAAATTGCCCCAAAACTGCCCAAAAAATGACCCCAAAACTGCCCTAAAATTGACCCCAAACTGCCCCACAATTGATCAAAAACTGCTCCAAAATTGACCCAAAACTGCCCCAAATTTGACACAAAACTGTCCCAAAATTGACCCAAAACTGCCCAAAAATTGGTCCAAAATTCACCCAAAACTGCCAAAAAATTGACCCAAAATTTACACAAAACTGCCCCAAAACTGCCCATAAATTAGCCCAAAATTCATACAAAACTGCCCAAAACTGCTCCAATATTGACTCAAAATTGACCCAAAATTGACCAAATACTGCCCCAAAACTGCCCCAAAACTGCCCCAAAACTGCCCCAAAACTACCCCAAAACTGCTCCAAAGCTGACCCAAAATTAACCAAAACCTACCACAAAACTGCCCCAAATTTTACCCAAAACTGCCCCAAAATTGATCCAAAATTCCCTCAAAAGTGATCCAGAACTGCCCCAAAACAGCTCTAAAATCTCCCCCAAAAGTGCCCCAAAATTGACCCAAAACTGCCCAAATACTTACCCAAAATTGACCCAAAAATTACAAATAAATGCCCTAAAATTGACCCTAAAATACCCCAAAATCAACCAAAAACTGCCACAAAACACCCCCAAATTTTACCCAAAACTGCCCCAAAATTGATACAAAATTCCCTCAAAATAAACCCACAACTGCCCCAAAACTGCCTGAAATATGCCCCAAAACTGTCCCAAAATTCACCCAAAAGTGCCACAAAATTGCTGCAAAATTAACCGATAACTGCCGAAAGATTATACACAACTACCCCAAAACTGACCCATAATTGACCCAAAACTGCTCTGACCCTAATCCTAACCCTAACCCTGCCTCTAAGACTAAACCTCAGCCTAACTCAAACCCTAACTCTAACCCTAACCCTAACCCTAACCCTAACCCTAACCCTAACCCTAAAACTAACCCTAAAACTAACCCTAACCCTAACCCTAAACGTAACCCTAACTTTAAACCTAACATTGACCCTAACCCTAACCCTAACCCTAACCCTAAAACTAACCCTTACCCTAACCCTAACCCTAACCTTAACCCGAAACCTAAACCTAACGCTAACCCTAAACCTAATGGCACCTTAATCCTAACCCTAACACGAACCCGAACCTGAAACCGAACCGTAAGCCTAACCCTAAGCCTAAGCCTAACCCTAACTCTAAACCTAACCCTACCCCTAACCCGAACCCTGACCCTAACCCTAATCCTAACACTAAACCGAACTCAAACCTGAACCCTAACCCTAACCCCAATCCTAACCCTAACCCTAACCCTAACCCTAACCCGACCCCTAAAATTAAACCTAACCCTAACCCTAACCCTAATGGTGCCCTAATCCTAACCCTAAACCGAACTCGAACCCTAACCCTAACCCTAACCTGAACCCTGACCCTAACAGTAATGCTAACCGTAATGCTAACCCTAACCCTAACCCTAAGGATAAGTCTAACCCTAAACATAACCCTAACCACAACCATAATCCTAACCCGAATCCTAAACCTAACCCTAAGCCTAAATGTAGGGGTTCCCTAAACGTTACCTTAGCCCTAATTATAATCCTAACGCTAATCCTAACCACAATCTTAAATCTAACTAAAACCCTAACTCTAGTTCTTACCCTAAACCATGGGGGTCCCTCACCCTAACCCTCACCCTAACCCTAGCCCTAACCCTAACCCTAACCCTAAAACTAACCCTTACCCTAACCCTAACCCTAACCCTAAACCTAACCCTAACTTTAAACCTAACATTGACCCTAACCCTAACCCTAACCCTAAACCTAAACCTAACCCTAACCCTAACCCTAAGCCTAAACCTAAACCTAACCCTAAGCCTAACCCAAACCTAACCCTAACCCTACCCTTAACCCTAACCCTAACCCTAACCCTAATGGCGCCTAAACCTAACCCTAACCCTAACCCTAATCCTAAAACAAAAGACAAGCCTAACCTTAACCTTAACCCTAATCCTAATCGTAACTCTAAGAGTAAACCTAAACCAGGAGTCGGCAGTGGAGAGAGGTGGGAGTGTGGCAGAAGAGAGAGAACTAGGCCTGCCCTTTGTGGGCTGGCACCTTTCCTCTTTGGATTCCTTTTCCAAGAGGGATCTTGGTCCGTCTTCAATTCTTGGCTGGAAAATGGCAATTTCCCGGACCCACTGGTGCCAAGGAAGGACTGAGCTTTGTGCCAAGAGAAAAGGTGGCAGCCTTGGGCTCTCAGCTGCCACTGATGTGGCCCCATTAACACTAGAAAAGGAGCAATGGCTTTCTGTCCTGGCACCTTTCCATGGGAGGAATCTTCGTCCGTCTCCAATTCTAGGCTGGAGACCTGGTCCCAGGGCACAGATCTGCCAGGAGAGGATTGTCCTTTGGATGCCACAACACCCTGTGCTCCAGCACCCCAAAGCCACACAACACTCCAACCTTCCAGCTTTCCTTTGGGGATTGCCACCCTCTGCAGCACTGGAAACAGGAGCAGGGTGAGGATTTGCACGTGGGGCCAGGAGGGGCTTCTGGGAAGAGCAGCATCCTCAAGGAAGCAGCTTCTTAATTGGGTTAACTACGCTCATTTCAGGAACAGGTTGCCGCTAATGAGTTTTAATTAAAACCATCTTCACAGTGTCAGCAAGTTGAAATCCAGGGCAGGCTTCAATATCCACAGTAATTCTCCCCCCCTGGCTCCCAGGCAGGTGGTGGGTAGGACCAGGTGTGTGCTGGCTTTGGATTATTGGGGTAAATAGAGCAAAATTTGCCAGCTCAAGTGGCTCAATCCCCTCTTGGAACCCACACACAAAGCCCATGACCAGCTCAGCCTCTCAGGTGTATCTTCTCCCATCTCCCAGACTTTCTCCAGGGTAATTTTAGCAACCAACCCCACCAGAAATTTCCTCTGGGACTTAATCCCACTTGTGGAGGGAAGAAAGAGTTTCCCTGCTGTGGAATCACTCCCTGTTCTTCTCTTTACCATGACAGTTTTGGCCTCTCTGAACCTCTGGAAGAGATTTTCTCCTTTTTTTCCCAGCCCTGGCTCTGTGCTGAGATTTCACAGCTCGTTGCAGCCACACTTTGAGCACATCTTAGTGCTTTAAAGATGCCTCTTTTATGCTCTCTCCAGCTTTCAGTGCTGCAGGAATTTGGGATCATTGTGGTTTGGGATCTGGCACATGGAGTGGGAGCCACCATGGGATGGGTGCAAAGGGCATCAAGGAGTGCAGTCCTGTGTCCTAGTTCAGCAGGAGGGACCAGCTGACACTGTGTAAGGGTGAACAAAGCTGTGTATTCTACCCCCTCTATTCATTCCCCAAGGACAATGGGCCATTAGCAGCAGCTGCCCAGGGAGCCATTATCACCTTCACACCCAGCCTGAGGGGGCAGAGCTGCTAATGGGCCATCAACAGTTCAACACCCCCTGGCTCCCAGAGTTAATCACCCATTGTGTGAGTCCCCGCCCAGGGGGAGGGACTGGGTGCTCCCTGAGGGTACATAAGTGGGGGGTAAGAAGACTTTGGTAACTTCCCGTTCGATCCAGAGGAGCAGCAGGACCTCGACAGCAGGAGATCCCCGCTCTCGCCCAGACCACAGCCCTCGCCTGCACCAACAGGTTTTTCTTTTCCTTTTGCTCTGGACTTGGGGGAGCCACAGGGGTCTCAGCACAAGGGCAAACAAACCCCCTTGGGTTTGTGCCCCAGGACACTGGGTTATACTGCTGGGGTTTTGTGAGTTGAAAGCAATTTCCCTTTTGTGTCAGTGTTTTTATTGTAATATTATTATTAAATTTTAGGTCTGACTTATAATATCTCTCTCGTGGTGAGTTCATTTCCCCTGCTGGTTCACCTTTAAACCAGCACACCCTGGCACAGCCACCTGCTTTGGGCACCTCTGGCTGTTGGATCAGATTCCTGAGCTGCTCAGGGAAGGGATTGAACTCGCCAAGAGACAAATCCATCAAGGGAAAAAAGTGGGAAAAGAGCATTGAATTCCAGGGTCCATTTCCCAAGAGCTGAAATGTGCTTCTCATCACAGAAATGCAACATTTCCCCTTTTTTTCCCATAAAACCAGGTTTTCAACCCAAATCCAGAGCTGCTCTTGGCTTTTTGTCTCCCTCTTGTGCCAGGCCTGGAAAAGCTTCCCAGGGGCTCTCTGGAAGGAGCTGGGAAGCTGCTTTTGGCTCCTCAGGTTGGGTTGAGCACAAAAAGGTTGTCAGGACACACATTGGTCCTTTAGGGACAACCCAGGATTGTCCTTGAGGATTTCCAAAGGCACAAATGCTGCTTGGCCACGTGCATCACTCACCCATCACAAAGCTGATTTTTTTTTTAGGAAATCCCAGTTCTGTGTTGCTCACCTGGAGTAAAAAGATCTGATTTGCTGTTAAATACCAGGAAAATCCTGCTGGAGTGGGATTTTCAACCTGGATATCTCCAGAGCAGGCCCAGGGTGGGGGTTGTGTGTCTTTGAGATCCTGAAATGTTGGTTTTCCCAGCACTGGGCAGAGGAGGATTGGAAGCAGATGTTGGACAGGGCACCACAAGGGGTGAGAGCCCCAGAAGCAATTCCAGGCTCCTGGTGCTCCAGGAGGGAAGGATTTGGAGCCTCCTCCCACAGAAACATTGGGCAGACAGAGCCCTAACGCAAGGCAGATGGAGGGGGAGCTCTTTCCAGGGAGATAAAGTGATTAAAACAGATCATGTGCAAAAGGGAGCAGAGATGGCCCAGGGAAGGGGATAAAATTTGAGATAAAAATTTGCAGGGATGCCTGAAAACACACACAGGGGTCTGCAAGGGGTTGGTCCATCCTGGAAGGAGGTTAATCCACTCTCCTTTCCAGCCCCAGCTCAGGGCATGTTTGACACACCCCAGAGCTGCCCTTCCAATTCCCCTCGTCCCTCACCCTCAGCAGGAACGGGACAGACACAACCTCCCTCCTCCTCCTCCTCCCTGCCAGGCTCGGATTTACTGGGAAAAAACACAAGGAGAAGTCCTGCAGCCCTCAGTCCTGGGGAAAATGTGGGGATTCTGTGGCTGGGATGGGAGGCAGTGCCCAGCTGAACTCCACTCCTTGGTTTGGACATGCAGGGCAGGATTTTGGGGGGCCAGGAAGGCTGGGAAAGAATTGGAGGTGCCAGGAATGCTGCATCTTCATTCAGGGAGGGATTTTGGAGGGTCAGGAATGCTGGATGTCCATGCAGAGCAGGATTTTGGGGTGTCAGGAATGCTGGATCTCCATGTAGGGAAGGATTTTGGGGTGCCAGGAAGCAGGGAATGATTTTGGGGTGCCAGGAATGCTGGATGTCCATCCAGAGCAGGATTTTGCGGTGCCAGGAATGCTGGATGTCCATGTAGAGCAGGATTTTGGGGTGCCAGGAATGCTGGATGTCCATGCAGAGCAGGATTTTGGGGTGCCAGGAATGCTGGATGTTCATCCAGAGCAGGATTTTGGGGTGCCAGGAATGCTGGATGTCCATGCAGAGCAGGATTTTGGGGTGCCAGGAATCTCCATGCAGGGCTGTGTCCTACAAAAAAAAAAAGCCCTTCCAAAAGCACAGCAAGATTTCCTTTTTCCATTTTATCCCAGAAAAAGCAGAGGAAAGAGGGTGGATGTGACATTGCACAGGTGAGCTCTGACTAAATCCCACATTTCATGGCCATCTGTGGAAAAAGCTGCTGGTTTGGGGGTTGGCAGCACAAAGCACTGACTGGGCAAATCTGACCCATCATGAAAACCCAGGGGAAAAACCACATTTTCAAGAGGTTTTTGTTGAGTCCTCCCTGCAAATAAAGAACAAGCCAAAAGCCCTTTTTCTTTGCCTTCCCGAGGCTGCATCTCTGCACTCCCAAATTCCTCCTTGGGAAAGAATAACCCCATTGAATTAGCCAAGTTAATCAGGTGAGTTTCTGACTCACCTCATTTATCTTTCCTTGGAGCCTGAGCTCGGGAGACCCAAAATATGGGATTAAGTGCAGCAAAAAACAAAAGCTCCCAGACGGCCCAAGATTTGTGGATTTTCCCCTGAGCTGAACCCTGGGCCAACATTTGTTTTTTATTTTTGAATAACACAAAAAGGTGAGATTGGGGGAAGGGTTTTTCTGCCACATTTTAGTGGCTGATTGAAATAATCTGGGAGGAAGGGCAGGGAAGGGGATGGGCAGTGGGATCTGATTTGCCTTGTTTTGGGATGTGAATGAAGGGTATTCTCCCCCACCTTCCCTGCCTGCTCCTCCCTGTCTGGAGGGGAACAGGAAGGAGTTTTTGGGTTATTCAGAGTGCAGGGATTGGGAGGAAAACCCTCCTGAAGGTTTCCCAGACAGCCTGAGCCACCTCCATCCATCCATCACCCCGGATCCAGCAAATCCACCCCCTCAGGAGCCCCTCTGCCCACAGCTCCTCCTGAGGCCTTGCAGACACTCAGCTAATCCCCTCCCTCCCCTCCAAGCCCCAGCCAGAGCTGCTCTTCCTCACATCCAACAGAAATTCCATTTTCCCTTAAAAAAAAATCCTTCCCTTACAAACATTCCCACCATCAGCTCTCTGTCCATGGGGGATTTTTGGGTGCTCACAGCGAACATGGATTGTGTGCCTGGAGGATGTCAGGGCAGCTGGAAATGCATCCCTACACCTTTCCAGGGATAAGTGGAAGTTCTTTCCAAGGATTATAAGAAATAGAGACTTGGGCGGTTCCAAATGAACATTTTCAAGCAATTTTCTCTTCCACATTTGGCTTTTATGCCCTCAGTGAAATGTGTTCCTACATCTGGACTTTCCTGAGAGGAGCAAAGAAACCCATGGCCAGGGGCTGAAGAATTATCACTGATACCTTCACTTCGGTGTTTTTAAGGAAAATCCTGGATTTTTTTGATGGAAGATTTGAAAGGTTTCATTTAAAAAGATGCAAAAAAGCAGCATTTTATGTAAACTCTTCTAAGAGCCTCATTTTCTGGCTCCTAAACTGGCAAACATTGGATCCAAGGAATTCTCTTTACAAGGCGGGGGCTGGGGGGGTTATTTTAATTTAACAGAAAACAACCCTGGAAGGACAGAATTCAGCACTGGGTGGTGGAAAGTGCTTTTTTTTTTTGATGTTTAAGATGCCCTGGATGAGGCAGTGAGGGCTGGGCTGGGCTGTGCAGGTGCTGAAGGGACCCTGCACTAGTCTGGACAAAAAACCCCAGGGAAAACACAATTTGAAGTGGTTATCCATGTGGAAACTTTATTCCTGAAGGAATCAGCAAGAATTTCTTCATGGGGAAGAGCAAAGGCAGCGTTCCCAAACCCAAGGGTTTCCCACCAGGCAACCACTTGGCTCTCCTGGAAATATCTTCCTTTTTCCCTCAGACTCTTCATCTCTGAGGGCATGGCCTTCACTCTTCCAGCAGCCCCAAAGGCATCCCGAAGGGGAGCAGCCAGGCTGGAGGAGCAGGAAGTAGAGGAAGGGGCCAGTTGACCCCAACCCGAGTAGAGGAGGTATCTTTGCACCAGTTGCCACTAGATGGTGCCAAGAGAAAGAGTGTGGTTAGAACAGGGTGGGATGGGGAGGGGGCACCCACACCCCAAACACCCTGGGCATGGGGGATGTGGAGCATCCCTGGCAAATGGAGTCCCATGGAATCAGAGATCACACCGTGGGTTAGATCCTCAATGTTCCACTCTATGGACCCTGTCCACAGAAGCTGTGGCTGCCCCATCCCTGGAAGTGTCCAAGGCCGGGTTGGACAAGGCTTGGAGCAACCTGGACTGGTGGGAGGTGTCCCTGCCCATGGAATCACAGAATGAATTAGGTTGGGAAAGCCCTCCGAGATCATCGAGTCCAATCCTTGGTCCAACTCCAGTCCCTTTACCAGATCATGGCACTCAGTGCCACGGCCAAGCTCACTTTAAAAACCTCCAGGGATGGGGAATCCACCCCCTCTCTGGGCAGCCCATTCCAATGCCTGAGCACTCTCTCTGGAAAGAATTTTTTTCTGATCTCCAACTTCAATTTCCCCTGGCAGAGCTTGAGCCCATCGTGCCCCCTTGTCCTATTGCTGAGTGCCTGGGAGAAGAGACCAACCCCCACCTGGCCACAACTTCCCTTCAGGCAGTTCCAGACAGTGCTGAGGTCACCTCTGAGCCTCCTCTTCTCCAGGCTGAACACCCCCAGCTCCCTCAGCCTCTCCCCACAGCACTTGTGCTCCAGTCCCTTCTCCAGCCTCGTTGCTCTTCTCTGGCCCCGCTCCAGCCCCTCAATCTCTTTCCTCAACTGAGGGGCCCAGAACTGAACACAACACTCAAGGTGTGGCCTCCCCAGAGCTGAGTGCAGGGGAAGGGTCACTGCCCTGGGCCTGCTGGCCATGCTATTTTTGATCCAGGCCAGGATCCCATTGGCCTTCTTGGCCACCTGGGCACACTGTTGGCTCCTGTTGAGCTTCCTGTCAATCAGTCCCCCCAGGTCCCTCTGCCTGGCTGCTCTCCAGCCACTCTGTGCCCAGCCTGGAGCGCTGCAGGGGGTTGTTGTGGCCAAAGGGCAGGACCTGCATTTGGCCTTGTTGAACTGCATCCTTTTGGAATCAGCCCATCTCTCAAGTCTATCCAGATCCCTCTGCAGAGCCCTCCTGCCTTCCAGCAGGTCGACACTCCCTCCCAACTTGGGGTCATCAGCAAATTTGCTGATGATGGACTCAATTCCCTCATCTAAATCATCAATAAAGATGTTAAACAGGACTGGACCCAACACTGACCCCTGGGGAACACCACCGGTGACCGGCCGCCAGCTGGACACAGCTCCATTCACCAGCACTCTCTGGGCTCTCCAGCCAGCTCCTGACCCAGCAGAGGGTACACCTGTCCAGGCCATGGGCATTCCCAGGGCTGGGAGCAGCTCTTAGGACTCAGGACACTGAACATGGCCATTGTCATGTTGCACCAGTGGTGGGTAACCATTGCCATGCTGGTGGTGGTTTGTGCCTCAGTTTCCCCACAGGGCATTGTTTTGCCATCATGGAAGTGGGTGAGAGCTCCCATGTCCTGGGGCTTGGTGTATGAGGAGGGCTGGGCTGGAAAGATCTCCCCTGGCTCCAGGGCAGAGGCTCAGGTAGAGCCAGAATGCTACTGGGCATCTGGGGTGCGAGTACTCACTGTTGGCTCATGTCCAACTCTTTTTGAGAACCCCCACATCGTCCTTTGCAGGATTCTTCTCCCAGTCTATGCTCACATCTGGGTTTGCCCCAACCAGATACAGCACTCTGCCCTTGGACTTGAACTTCATGAGGTTCTCGTGGTCCTGCTTCTCAAGTTTGTCCAGGCCCCTCTGGATGTCCCAGATCCTCTGTTATGCCAACTGCATCACTCATCTTAATGCTATCTGCAAATTTGCTGAGGGTGTGCTCAATGCCCCTGTGTCATTGATAAAGAGACTGAAGACCTGTGGTTACAAGGCAGAGCGCTGAGGGACACCCCTTGTCATCAGCTTTCACCTGGACATGGAGTCATTGACCACAGCTCTCTGGCTGCACCCATCCAGCCAATTCCGTATCCACTGAGTAGTCCATCCATCAAATCCATGTCTCTCCAGTTTGGAGATAACGATTTATGTGGAACATCAAAGGCTTTACAGAAGAGTAGGCAGATGACTTCGGTTGATCTCTTCTTGTCAACCATGGCAGTCACTCCATCACAGAAGGCCACCAGACTGATCAGGCACAATTTGCCCTTAGTAAAGCCCTTCTGGCTGCATCAGGTGACCTCGTCTTGCACATACCTTAGCATTACTTTTTTGAAGATCTGCTCTGTGGTCTTCCCAGGCACAGTGCCATCAGGTGCTCTTGAACCTGCTCTTTGCTTGTGGGGGTGGGACTTCACCAACCCCCACCTGGAGGTTCTGGAACTCAAGAGACCTAGGAAACTTGATGGCCAGCGCAGGCTGAAGGGAAGAACTCAATGAGTACCTCAGCCTTTTTTATATGTTGTCTCCAGTTCTCTCTTCTTGCTCATCAGGGGTTACACTCCCCTTGGCCCTTCTTTTCTGACCAATGTCCTTAGAAAATCCCTTCTTGTAATTCTTCTCATCCCTTGCCAAGTCCCATTTCATCTGTGCCTTGGCTTTCCTGATCCCATACCTACATATTCAAACTGTGTCCCTGTACTATTCCCAGGCCACAAGTCCTTGCTTCCAGTGGCTGTACATTTCCTTCTTTCTCCTTGGAGTGAGGAGCAGATCCTTGCTCAGCCATGATTTCTTACCCATGAGGATGAAGAGCTCTTGTGCCCAAAGAAAAGTGGCCTTAAAGAGTGTCCAGCTCTGGTCAGTTCCCCTGTCCCTAAGGACAGTTTCTCAGGGAATCTCATCCACTAATTCTTTAAACAACTGGAATTTGGCTCTTCCCAAGTTCATTGTTTTTTCACTGGTGGCATCTGCCCGTATGGTATAGGAATCTATGTATAGACACACGTGGATCCTGGCACAAGGGTCATCCTCCTGCTCTGAGCTCTGCCTGGTCTCTACTAGTTATCAGGGAGGAGTGTGGCTGGGAGTACTCCACTGGCATCCCAATTTGTTCTATGCATTCCTGTAGCTTGCTTTCCATGTTTTTCCCATCACTTGTCTCTCAGGTGAGGAGTTGTACACAAGGGTCAGCACTGTATCAAAGGTTTTTGTGCTGCACCTAGTTAAAATCAATTTTAAAATACGAATAAGCACACACTTTATCTTTCAAGAGATACTGACTCCATGGCCATCAGCCCTTTGCCAGTGGCGGCACTTTTTAAAAGTGGAGTGTATTTCCTGTGGGAGCCTTGCCAGGATTTAGAGCCAAAAGTAACGAGGAATCCTTTCTACCTTCCATATCTTGCTGCCATCCCCTTTGGTATCCCTGATCACCTGTGTCCTATGTTGTGTAAACAGGTGTGAAGGATGGTGGGTACACCCCCACATGGGGTAGTTGGTCCCACAATAATTGAAACAGGTGTTGCTTTATGATTTTTCTGACCTAATTCCACACTGGGGTTTTCTTCTTTTCTGCTTTCTTCTTTATCTCCTCATTTCCTCTTTTCTTCTTCCCTCCTTCTTCTGTGCCACACAGCAATGTTTTCCATCCTCCTAATCATCAGATGCCTAAAAAATGTACCCTCTTCCCTTGGTCCTTGCAATGTTGAGTCAGGAATGTGAATATTTAAATCCTGTAAATGCTGGACAAAAATATTCATAGTTTGACCAAGCATTCCATCATTTGGTTCCCAGAGCAGAATATCCTCATTATATTGTCAAATTGTTGCTTTGAGTGGGAGGAGGATTGATCCTGCCTCTTTAACTAACATGGCATGAATCACCTAAGGGGCTTGGGACAAGGGTCTTGAAGGACAGGACAAAGGGAATGGCTTCCCAATAACAGAGAAGGTTAGATGGGATATTGGGAAGAAATTCTTCCCTTTGAGAATGGTGAGGCCCTGGCATAGGTTGCCCAGAGAAGCTGTGGCTGTCCCATCCCACGTAGCGTTCAAGGCCAGGTTAGGTGGGGCTTGGAGTGACTTAGTCCAAGCCCTTAGAACAAGATGAGCTTTAAGGTCCCTTCCAGCACAAACTATTCTGGGATTCTAGGAATTCTTCAGCATTGTGCCAAAGCATGTGATGCTCCAGCCAGGACTTGGCAAAATTTCATTAAACTTGACAACAACCACTTCACAGCTTCGAGGTTTTTTCCTTTATAGGAACAACCTGAAGCCTCTGCCAGTGGGGAAACCATTCTCCTATCCCACTGCATGGAAAACCAGCCTGGAGACAGAGCCAGCGAGCGCAGGAGGCAGTGCCTGTCCTTTCTCTACATCCGCGGCTGCAAGACCACACCTTAAGTCCAGTATCTGGCAAACTGATCCTAAACCTAGGATCAGGGAGACTGAGCTTAAAGCCAGGATCTGGGAAACTGAGTTTGAACCCAAATGTTCCAGCCGGCGGTGAACTGTTAAGCCCAGATTTCGAAAGGAAAAAAAGCCAGCACACATGAAAACGTTCTTCTAAAACAATTGTTTAAATTGTTAATAATGAAGAAATTTTAAAAATTAAAGCTGAAAAATATTAGAAAAAGCTACTCATTTTTTGTGATTATTAATTTTTCAGAAGCAAAAGGTTTTTTGATTTTTATTTTATAAATAGACTTCTAATTTATAAAGGAAATAATTTTTGGATCTACGATTTCTCTTTTATCTCATCTTTTTTAATTTTCTACTTACAAATTTCTATTTTTATTTCCATGTTTACAATTATTTTTTCCTTTATCCCTCAGTGTCCCCGATTCGTACAGACCCTCGTGTGTAAATGAATGGATGGCCATGGCGGGGGCTCAACCATGTTTTAGGAATAGAAAAAGGTTGGACCCCTCCCCGAGAGGACAGATGACGTCACTGCTGCCAGACCACCGTCCGCATCCCCCGTCCTGGTGACGTCACCCGCTCTCCTCCGCGCGTGCGTAGTGCACCGCCCCCGCCCCCCCCCCCCCCCCCCCCCCGGCGCGGCGCGGAGTATGCGGGGCCGCAGGTGGGTGCGGGGCTGGGGGTGCGGGGACTGCGGTGAGGGGCGGGGGGATGACGGGACTGGGGGGGGGGATGAGCCGGGGGAGGCGGAGGGTGATGCTGTCCGGGCGGGCGGGCGGGGGGCGCGGATCTTGGGGCGCAGGCGAGGGTCACACGGGGATGCGGCACCTCTGGACTGCGTGCGGGGGGCGCGGGATTTGCGAGCGTTTTGCTGCTTTTGGGGGTGCATCGCGGGCCGAACGCGCGGGGGCTCTGGGGACGCGGCGGGCGCTGCGTGGACGTTGCAGGGGGTGGGGGCGCTGCGGGAGGGGCGGCGGGGGCTCTGCGGGGGGGGGGATGCGCTCAGGCTGCGGGGGCGTTTGCGGGATCTGCAGGGGGCTGCGAGGTGTGCGCCTGCGGGGAGAGGCGGAGCGGGGGCAGCGAGCGCAGCGAGGACGTGTCTGTAGGGATGTGCGTGTGTGTGCAGATGTGTGTGCGTGTGCAGGTGTGTGTATGCGTGTATGTGCAGCGGAATGCATGTGTGTGCGTGTGCAGGGTGTGTGCGGGTGTGTGTGCGTGTGCAGGGTGTGTGCGTGTGTGCGGGTGTGTGTGCGTGTGCAGGGTGTGTGCGGGTGTGCAGCGGTGTGTGCGTGTGCAGGGTGTGTGCGTGTGCAGGGGGATGTGTATGCGTGTGGATGTGTGCAGGGGGGTGTGTGGATGTGCAGGTATATGCACGAGCAGGGGGATGTGCACAGGTGTGTGTGTCTCTGCATTGTGCAGGGGGGTGTGCAGGTGGCAGGGTGCATGTGCATGTGCAGGCATGTGAAGAGGTGTGTATGGTTGCAGATGGCTGTACATATGCAAGTGTGTATGTGCAAGTGCGTGTTCATGTGAAGGGGTGTGTGTGCAGCTGCAAGTTTGTGCAGGTGTGTGTATGTGCAGCCATGTGTGTGTGCACATGTGCATGTGTGTGACCAGGTGTGTGCACACGTGTGTGTGCAGGCGTGTGCATGAGCAGGCATGTTGTGTGCATGCAGTTAAGGAGCTGGCATTTGTGGGGCCTGGAGCCAAGTGTCTGTGGGTGGTGCAGGTGTAATGGTGTCCATGGTGCAAGTTTGGGATGTGTGTGTGGGGACACGTGCACAGCGGTGTACAGTGTGTAGGTGGGGGTGAAGGCATGACCAGAGGTGCATGTGGGGATGCGTGAGTGCACAGGAGTGCACACATGCGCGGAGTGTGTACGTGAGGGTGCAGGTGTGCACACGTGCACGTGGTGTGTGTGAGGATGCAGCTGTGCACAGATGCAGTGTGTGTGGATGCAAGCTTGCAAAGCTGTGCATGCCTGCACACTCGCACAGAGTGAGGGGTGTGCATCCACGGGCACGTGTGCGGCGGGGGTGCACGTGTGTGCAGCATGTGCTTGCCCACTGTGCACACACGCACTTCGGCATGTGTGCACTGCCAGAACATGTGCAGTGTGTCTGCAGCATGTGTGTTTGTCATCTGTCTGCAAACATCCTGTGTTCATGTGCACTGCTGTGTGTTTGCACTCTGAGCGTTTCATGGAGTGCATGTGCCTGGGGTGCGTCAGGCACGATGCCAGCACGGGCACCATTCTGTGTGTTCTTGCACCTCTCGCACACATGCCCCATGGTGTGTGTGCAGCAGATCTGTGCACCGGCATGGGCTCACCCTCAGATGCACTCGCACAGGGAGTACCTGCACTCCATATGCATGCAGGGTTATGCGTGCACAGAGCACGTGCAGCCCCGTGCACACCCAGTGGAGCACACGTGTGCACAGGGTGTGTGGCTGTGCTGCATGAGGGTGCAGAAGCACGTGTGCACGGGCGCTACTCAAAGCCCATGTCTGGCCAGGTTTCACCTCAGAGCTGTGATGTTTTTGCTCTCCTCCCCAGGGAAGCGCCACCAGGGCTGGGGGAACTAGTCAGGGTAGTGATGCCTTTACTGGGCTATTCCTGGCCTACTACCAGGTTACCTATGCTAAGGTATTACCAGGATACTCTCAGTAACCTTCTGAGTTACTGAGATAGTGAAATACTATCTAGACACAGCTGAGGTACTGCTGGGATGCTACTAAGATACCATCATGAGTTTACTAGAATGTGGACACATTACTCTGCAGCCTGTAGTAAGGAATTTACAGGGTGGCACTAAGATTCTCAAGGTACTACGTGGATGATAGTGGGATGCTGTGAGGACTCTGCTAAGGTACTATCAGGGCAGTAGCAGGATGCTATCGGGACACTACTGAGATACTCCCAGCATATTTCCAGGGCTGATACTGAAATACTTACATGATGGTATCACTGGAGCAGCTCACATACTATCCAGTTACTCTCAGGATATGTTTAAGTTGCTCTCAACATAGTTACATGGCAGTAAGATAATATCTGGATATGACTTTGCACTACCAAGATACCAGGACACTGTACAGATAATAGCTGTGTGCCATTACACCACTACTAGGATCCTGTCAGGACACTCCTTATATACTTAAATACTGTGATACGATCAGGGCACTGTAAAGTCTGTAACTAGGATGCTATTGGGATGCTCCTGACATAGTATCAGGATATTCCTGCCTGTGCTAGTACAACATCAGGGCAATGCTGAGCTACTCAGTGGCTGCTACTATGATAGTCTCAGTGTAGCAGAAAGGTGCTATCAGGATGCTGCTAAGATGTTATCAGGATGCTGTCTGGATACTTTCACAATGCCAATAAGGCACTATCAAGATACTACTAAGATGCTATCAGGACAGTAGTCATTTTTCAGTAGGATGCTCTCAGGATGCAAGTGGAATATCAGTAGGATACTTCCAAGATACTACAAAGACACTAGAAAGGATAGTGGTAAGATAGTTCTGGCATGCTATCAGGGCAACACTCAAACTTTTGGGATACTATCAGCCCATTACTGATACTAGTATAATGCTTTCAAGCCACTCCTAAGATAGTAGTGATACAGTATAAGGACACCATTAAGATGTTACCACTTCAGGAAAAAAGGTAATGTTTTGTCAGTTTTTTTACATACTATCAGAGTAGCACTTAGCTACTTGGACCACTATCAGCACTTTGTTGCTACTAGTAAATTACTGCTAGAATAATGTTAGGGTATCAGCAAATTTTTATGAAGACAGGATGGTAGTAGTATGCTGCAGAGATACTGCTGGTTGTGTCATAGTCCTGGCAGTAGGGTTTCAGTCTGCACAGCAGCAGCAAAGGAAATGGGGAGCATGGTATAACCTGTTAGTAGCCTGGGGCCTCACAGGCACCCTCTCCCTGCAGCTAAGGTGGCACATCGGTGTTGAGAAGGATGGAGGCACCCTTGGTTAGCCTGGAGGAGGAGTTCGAGGAGGGGACCGGGGATGATGGGGGGACCCTGCAGTGCCCTGCGGACCCAGCGCTGGCTGAGCTGGAGAGCTTCTCGGCCGAGATGATGAGCTTCAAGTCGATGGAGGACCTGGTGCAGGAGTTCGATGAGAAGCTCACGGTCTGCTTCCGGAACTACGATGCTGCCACTGAGGGCCTGGCCCCTGTGAGGGGGCATCTCCAGGCACAGGAGGAGGAGGAGCGCCTCCAGGATGAGGAGTGAGTAAGGCCTCCCTGCTTCTAGGGACATGTGCCTCCTTGCACCCCTGAAAACCCACCTACAGTGCAAACTGGCTCCCAGCATTGCAGCATGGTTATGCAGCATGTCAAAGCAATGCTGTAGTAAGCTGTGAGTAAACCCTCTCAAAGCCGGTGTGCCTCCTTGCACCCTTGAAAGATTTCCCTGACCAGCTCCCTGCATTGAGACATGGTCATGCTCCATGTCAGGAATAGCACTGTAGTATCCCATGAAAAAGGACATCTTTGGGGTCTGCCTGCCACCTTGCTAGCATGCACCTCATCCCCTTGCATCATGGTACAGTCACGCACACTGGAGTAGCTGTGCGGTATCCTGTGACTAGCTGTGTAGGATCCCAAGAGTAGCTGTATAGGATCATATGAGTAGGCCCTATGATTGGTCCTGCACGCCTCCTTGCATGGCCATGAAGTACACCCTCTTCCCACAGCATGCAGTCCAGCTAACCTATTGCAACATGACTGTGTGGCGCTTCAGAGTGCTGGTATAGTATCTTATGACTAACACCCTTCTGGGACCTATTGCACCTTTTTGCATGCTTCTAAGCTCCTACCACATGCAAATCAGTGCCTGGACTGTGGCATGATCATGCAGCACCTTGGAGTAGCTGTGTAGGATCTTTGGAGTAGCTGCATGGGATCCCTGGTGTAGCATCCTAAGAGGTGTCACAGCATGTCCCATGTTGTATTGCAGGGTAGTCATGGCTCCCTTTAAGCAAGGAGAGCCCCGAGGGTTAAGCATAAACCTCGAGTAAGGTGTGAGTAGAGCTTAGCCACCTCCTGTATACCATGCCAGGGGAGAGCTAGTTTGGGGTCAAATTCCCCCCAGATCCTCCAGTAAACATTGTGCCTTTTGCGTTAAATTTGACAGTTGCATTAAAAACCTTCCTTTGTTGCAAAATGCCATTTTTTCCCTAAATCCATGGGCTTTTTTTCCCTGTGGTGTTTATCCTCTGTCACACTTCTATGGCTTTTTGGTGTGTTTAATTAGGATTGTTCCCAAGGCCACAATTGCTAATCCTTATTCTCACCAGGCAAAGGGGTTGTTTTCAACCCAAAAAGACCTGAATCTGTTGATTTTTTCATTTTGTTGGGTTGTTGTTGGGGTTTTTCACCAAAAGCAGCTGAGGCCGAGTTGATTCTCGCACTCAGCCAAACTGGTGGCTTTTCAGAGCAAAACGCAGCTTGGCCACGCGCCGAGGCTGCCGCGCTGTCGCCGCTTTGTGCCGCTCATTGTCTCTTTTTTGGGTCAGTTTGGGCAAAACAGGGCTTTTTTTTTATTCTTCCTTGAATGAGCCCTGTGTGCAGGGCGGGGGAGGGGCAGGGGCCTTACACACACTGGATTTCCCCAATTATTAACCATTTCTTGCCATAATTAACCCAGAAATTGCTGCTGCTCCTGCCCTGCCCCTGTGGGGTGCTGGCCCTTTAAGAGCAGGGGATAAAAGCCAATTTTGGGGGATAATGAATAATTTGCTGCATTTTTGTTAAAAATTTGGAATACGGGGGTTTGCCATCTGCATTTTTCTGTGTTAGTTAGTGAAATCTTTAATTTCAAGAGGAATTCAGCTCTGGTGAGGAGATAAATGCCCAAAAATGAGGAGTTTTGGGATTGGGAAGGGAGCGGCAATTTTGGGATGATTTTCAGGGAATTAGGATGTGTCACCATGTTGGATTAAACCCGTTTCTGGTAGGAAAATGGGTGAGTTTGCCTGAGTTGGGGAGAAAATCTCGTTTGTGCCTTTTCTCCCATTTTTGACCTTTCTCTCAATGTTGTCATTTTTCAGCTCTTTTCTCCTGTTTTCTCTCTTCCTCCTCCATTTCTTCCTTTTCCCCCATTTTCCTCCTCATTCCCTGTTTTTTCTTCCATTCTCTTTCTTCCCATTTCCTTTTTCTCCCAACTTTTCCTTTTTCCCTTCTTTTGGCCCTTTTCCTTCTTTCCCTATTCCCTATTTTTACCATATTTCCCATCTCCCCTTTTTTCTCATCTTGCTCCATTTCCCTCTTTTTCCTTCTTTTCCCTCTTTCTCATTTTCTTCCATTTCCCCTCTTTTACCCAAATTTCCTTTCCCCCATTTTCTCACTTTCCCCCCCTTTTCCCCTTTTGCTCCATCTTCTTTATAGCATTTTTCTCTTTTTTCTTTTGTTTTCCCCTTTGCCCTTCTTTCCTTTTCCCTCCTTTCCCCTCTCCTTTTTCCTCCTCTTCCTCTTCCCCCCCCTTTTTAACCTTTTTTCACTTTTAATTCAATTTTTTTTCATTTTTCCCCCATTCATTCCCTTTTCACCCTTTTTTCCTCCTTGTCATTTTTTGAGCTATTTTTAACATTTTTTCTCCATTTTCTCACTCTTTTTCCCTCTGTCTGTTCCCCCTCCCTTGTGCAATTTCATTGAGGTGAAATTGGGCAAAATGGGTCCAGCCCTGCAGGGTAGAACCAGATACCCCCAATAATGACACGGGGTGGGGAGGTTTAGGGGGATTCTGGGTAATTCTGGGGGATTTTGGTGTGTTTTGGGATAACAGGGCCATGGTTTGGGGAACTTTTGTGGTTGTTTCTAGGTATTTTAGGACTGTATTTTGGGAAACTTTGGGGTGTTTTGGGGCATATTTCAGAACAAAATTTTTGTATGCTCCAGGGATATATTTTAGGGCCTTTCAGGGCAGCTTTGGGGTGTTTCAGGGCTGTCTCAAGGTGACAGTTTGGGGTGTTTCAGGGTGGCATTTTTGGGTGTTGTGACTGCATTGTGAGGTTTTTCAGTATGTTCCAGCTCAACATTTTGAGGAGTTTTCAGGTATTTGGGGCATTTTGGAAGCATTTTAGTGTGTTGCACAATTGAGGGATGTTCTGGAGCATTGCAGCAGCATTTTGGGGTATTTTAAAAAGCAGAGCAGCTTTTTGAGGCATTTTGTGGGGTTTCTGGGCAATGTATCAAGGCAGCATTTTGGGGTGTTTTGAGATGTCACAGCAGTATTTGGAGGCATTGGAAACCTTTTTGGGGTGGAGTTTGAGGACAGCATTATGAGATGTTTCAACATGTTCTGGAGCAGAATTTTGTTGGAGCATTTTGGTCAGTATTTCAGAAAAGCATTTTAGGGCATTTCTGTGTGTTCAAAAGTGACATTTCGGGGTTCCTTTTCAGGGTGGCATTTTGGAGCTTTGGGACATTTGGGGATATTGCAGGGGAACATTTGGGGACATTTTGGGCTGTTTCAAGGCAACATTTTGAGGTGGTTTGGGGCCTTTTAGAGAGTCTTGGGGGCTTGGGGCCTTGGGGCAGTGTTTTAGGATGGTGCTTTGGGCCATTTCAGGGCATTGTGGTGATGTTTTTGAGTGTCATTTTGGGGCATTTCAGGGTAGTCTTTTGGGTCAACTGGAGGCCTTTTGGAACATGACAGTGGCCTTGTGGCAATGTTTTGATGGCAGCATTTCAAAATGCTGTTTGAGGGCATCCCACGTGCTAAAGCAGCATTTTGAGGTATTTCAGGACAGTATTTCATGATGCTATTTTGAGAACTTTTGGGTCTTCTAGGGCAGTATTTGGCATCCTCTAGTATATTATTTGGGGTGGTTTGGGATGTTTCAGGCATCTCAGTGGTGATTTGGGATTTTTTGAGAGCATTTCAGGTTGTTTCTGGGGCTGCATTTTGGGATGTTTTGAGGCATCATGGCATGCCATTTTTGAGATGGCTCTCTGAGAGGCAGTGTTTTGGGATTGCCACTCATCACCCACCTCCCTGCAGGGTCTGGGATGCTCTCACTGATGGCTTTGCCCCCCGGAGCTCCCCCCAGCCATGGCTGCTCCCTGAGAATGAGGTCCCTGACAGCACCAACCCCCAGGTACGGCTGTGGCTCTCCAGAATCCCCCTCTCCTCACATGACACCCTGGTGATGCTTGACAGCTGTCAATCATCCCCAAGGCTCAGTGACCATCAGGGCACTGCAAACTACTCAGAAATGGTGGGTTTGGGGTGCCGCAGCACCAATGGAGTGAGTGTCTGCATTTTAGGGTGAAATCACACGGAAACGAGCAAGATTAAGTGTTTAGTTTGACAATCTGGTCTTTGCCGATTTGTCCCCATGTCAGGATGGGGTGGGATGGTTTTGGGGGTAGAAAATAGTGTTTTCATTGTTGTAGTGAGTTTGTGCTGCCAATAGCTGCTTTTTGGGGTTGTAAAAATGCTCCAGAATCCATGGAATTTAGCCCATTTGGATGTAACACAACCTGTTGCTGAAGAGGGAAGAGAAGATAACTTTCTCAGGTTATTTGCTTCTGGAAAGGTGAAAAAGACTGACAGGTGGTAGAAAAGAAGATTCCTCCTCTTTTGACATCTCCATTTGATGTCTACATCCATCTCTTCCCTATTCAGCCGTCCCCTCTGCCATCTCCCCTTCTCATGTCCCCACCCAGTGTCTCCATCAGACCTCTCTCCATTCAGCTTCACTGTCCATCACCTCCCCATTCGACATCCCCAGCATTTCCATCCAGCATCTCTAGCACCTCCTCATCCCATATATTCATTAAAACATCTCTACCTCCAGCATCTCCATCCAACAGACCTATACTTCTCCCTGCCTTCTTCCTAGTCCAATGTCTCCAGCAAACAGCTGGAGTATCTCCCTATCCAACGTCTCTATACATCTCCTTGCAACACCTCCTCCTCCAGTGCTTCCCTGTTCATCATCTATCTCCAATGTCTCTATCCAACATCCCCATCCAACACTTCACCATCCAACATCTCTATCCATCTCCATCTAGTGTCTCTGTTGAACATCCTCCCATTCAACATCCCCATCCAGCATCTCCATCCAATACCCTCAATCCAACATGTCCCCATCCAGTGTCTCCTCATGCCACCCACATGCAGCATGTCCCCCTGAGCCAGAGTTCTGTGGTGGCTCTCCCTGTGCCAGGGCCAGGGTCATGCCTGTGTTCATGCTGGGTCATGCCCGCACTGGGCTGGGCCTGCAGGGCCACCAAGGCTGCCCAGCCTGTGTCTCCTGCAGCTCGGTGGGAAGGAGGAGGAGGAGGAACTCACTGAGAGGAGTGAGCAGGACTCGGGCATCAACGAGGAGCCGCTGCTGACAGCTGAGCAGGTATCCCCAGCCCCGTGGGCATCTGAATCCCTGTCCATCACCCAAAAGCCAGGCTTTGCTCCCCCAGCCCCATGGCCATGTGCTGAAAGCACAAGAAAAGGCCAAATCCCATCCATCACATGGATGTGGATGTAAATGGGAAGTGCAGACTGTGGGTGCTGATGCGAGATTGGGGTGCAGGTGCTGCTGGATAAAATGGGTGGCATGGGAAGAGTGAAGGGGGGGCAGAGGTGGGATGCAGCTACAGGATGCTGGTGAGGATGCAGGATATGGATGTGGAGTGCAGAATGCAGATGTGGGATGCAGCGTACAGGTGTGGGGAGGGGGATACTGAGGCAGCTGCAGGCTATGGAGGCTGGATAGAGAATGCAGATGCAGGTACAAGTACAGAATCCAGGATGCAGGATGAGGAGGTGGGTGCAGGGAGCAGCATGCAGACAGGTGCAGGATGCAGATTTAGATGGAGATGCAGGTCCGGAGTGCTTGTGGAATGCGGGACTTGGATGCAGATGGAAATGTGGGATGCGAATGAAGGATGCAAATGGAGGACCCAAGGTACAAATGAACGTCAACGCAAGTGTGGATGCAGGATGCGGATGGGGGATGAAGCGGAGGATAGAGGATGCAGGTGCAGGATACTTAATGTCAATAAGAAGGGAGCATGCAGATGGAGGATGCGGGTGCTGATAAGGATGGAGAATGCAGGTGCACGATGCAGGATGGTAATGCAGTTGGAGGATGCAGGTGCCGAATGAAGGGAGCAAGTTGCAGATATGGGTGCAGGACACGGATTCTGGGTGCAGGTGCAGATGTGGGTGCAGGATGGGGATGCAAGGGCAGGATGCATCTGGGGGATGCAGAGTGCAGGTGCAGATGGAGGACACTGATGCCCCGCAGGTCATCGAGGAGCTGGAGGAGCTGATGCAGAGTTCACCTGACCCTGAGGCTGACCCTGAGGGTGAAGAGGAAGAGGAGGAGGAAGAGGACGAGCAGGAAGAAACTGAAGCTGCTGAGGTTGATGCTGAAGGCAAAGGTGATGGTGGGGGCACAGAACCCATCCTGCTGCGGAAGCTGCGTGCTTTCTCCCCTGCCTTCAACAACAATTGCTCCCACGAAGGTACAGCCAGCAAAGCTGAGGCCAGTCACTTTTGAGGGACAATTCCAAATTGGACAACTGGCTTGTTCAGGGGCTTGGCCAGTGGGGCCCTTGGCACAAACTGAAGAACAGAGGGATCTGTCTTTTGGTATTGAAAGGTATACAGGGTTCGCCAGGAGCCTTTGTGTTCCACACAGAGTGCACCACGTGCATGAGATTGTCCCTAGTGGCACAGGGTGTGTCACTGATCACACCAGGCATTTCACTAATTGCTCTGCTCACTCCCCTAATTATAGAGCCCCTTTATCACTCTACACGTCACTGGTCGCATCATGCATGTCACTAATCGCACCATACATGTCGCTGATCAATCGCACCATGCACATCACTAATTGCTCTGTGAATTATCACCAAGTGCATCTTATATGCCAGTAACAGTGCCAGGCACTTCTGTGATTCCTCTGAGCACAGTGTCTATGAGTAATTGCTCTATCAGTTTATTTCTTGGTGGCTCAGGAAATGCAGAGCACATCTTGCTCAGCACGAGATGCATTTTAATGGCTGCAGTGTGCATGTCTCTGATTGCCCTGGCTGTGTCACTGATTGCACCAGGCATTCCCCGGGTTCATTGTGCATGTCTCTGGCTGCACCAAGTCCAGAGGAGGCTGCAGAGATATCCTCAGGGCTGGAGCATCTGTGTTATGGAGCCAGGCTGGGAGAGTTGGGGCTGTTCAGCCTGGAGAAGAGAAGGCTCCAGGGAGACCCGAGAGCCCCTTCCAGGACATAAAGGGGCTACAGGAGAGCTGGAAAGGGACTTGGGACAAGGGCATGGAGGGACAGGACAAGAGGGAATAGCTCCACCCTGACAGGGTTATATTGGATATTGGGAAGAAATTCTTCACTGTGAGGGTGGGCAGACCCTGGCACAGGTTGCCCAGCGAAGCTGTGACTGCCCCATCCCTGGGAGTGTCCAAGGCCAGGTTGGACAGGGCTTGGAGCAACCTGGGCTGGTGGAACGTGTCCCTGCCCATGGCAGAGACTTGGAACGAGATGGATTTTAAGGTCCTTTCCAGCCCAAACCATTCTGGGATTTTGCCCTGGGCGCGTTCCCGTCTCTAACCCGACCCCGGCGCAGGGCTGGGGCGGCTGTCGGCGCGGGAGCTGGCGGCGGCGGCGGGCCGGGCCGAGGCGGCGAGCCGGGCACTGTCGGCAGAGCTGGTGGCGCAGCTGGCACGACGGGACGAGCTGGCGTTCGAGAAGGAGGTGAAGACGGCGTTCATCGGGGCGCTGCTGGCCGTGCAGGGGGAGCAGCGCGAGCAGCGAGAGGCCGCCCGGCGCCGCCGTCGGGACAAGGGGCTGAGCCTGCAAGGGGCGCGTCCCGAGCGTGGGAACCACATGCCCAGGAAGGTGGGGGACACGGCGGCCAACGGGACAGGGATGGGGATATTTGGGCTGGGCAGGCATGGGGGATGTGGAGATGGGGCTATAGGGTAGGGAGCTGTGAGGACAAGTGGGGCAGAGGGACGAGGATGAGGGATAGGATGGAATAGGATAAGGTGGGGAATGGTGACAGGCTTGGACAGAGGGACATGGAACAGGGGAATATGGGGATGGGGCAGAGGGACAGGGGGCCGTGGAGTAGGGGGATGGGGAGGACATGGGACAGGGTGACATGGAGTAGGGGGATGAGGGGATACAGGATGGGGATATGGAGCAGAGGGATGGGAGGAATATAAAAGAGGGACATGGACAGGGTGTGGTTGTGGAAGCAGTGGATTGAGGGGACAGGATGGGATAGAGAAACGTAGTGGGGCATGTGTGGGAGACATGTGGTTACAGGGCAGGGGCTGGGGCAAGGGGACGTGGGGACATAGGGAGTGGGGGATGTGGAACCGGGAAATACAAGGGATGCAGATGGGAGTCAGGGAGCTCGGGGAGCACTGGTGCCAGAGGAGGTGCCATGAGTGATGTTGCTGTCCCTGGGAGGTGACAGGGTGACGTGTTCCCCCAGCGCTTCAGCATGGAGGGCATCTCCAGCATCCTGCACTCCGGCCTGCGCCAGACTTTTGGTCCTGCCACCAACGAGAAGCAGGTGCCCTTTTCCCTGAAAAAATTGCCCAAATTTGTTACCTTTCACTCCCCATCTCTGCATTCCCCATTTCCTAGCATCCTTCAACCGCCTTTTAAAATGATTTTAAGTTTTACAACCCTGCTTCATCCCATACACCCCGTTAATCCATCTTGCAAAAATCATGTGTTTTCACCCCAAAAACTCCTCCCTGAGCAGGGATGGATTTGGGTGGAGTTTGCAGCACCCAGTTTATTCAGTACTCCCCAAACTTGTAGGAATTTTGCATAAATACTCTATTTTTGCATGAATTTGGGACAATTTGTCTCAAAGCAGTGCAAAAAATAGGCAGTGTTGTGCCATCTGGGTGCTTTTTTTGGGGTGGCTTTTTTTTTTGCAGTACCTGAACACCGTGATTCCCTATGAGAAGAAGGGATCACCACCCTCTGTCGAGGACCTGCAGATGCTCACCAACAGTGAGTATTCCTTCAAGCTGCCATTTTGGGGCAGATGTTTTGGGGACACAAAGGCACATTTGCATTGCTGCAGCAGCTGTGATTTGGGGTATCATTGGAGTGCAGCCAGTTTGGGGGATGGTGCCCCTTTCTTTGCATTGTTGCAGCATAGGCAAATTGAGGTGCTACCCCCTGTGTTGCATCATCATTACAATAAACCTATTTTGTAGGGAAATACCAGTTCTGCATCTTGGTAGCACAGCTGGTTTGCAGCCAACACCTCCCCTCTGATTTATGCACCTTATACCAGCACTGATTTGGGGCTAAATCACCTGTTCTGCATTGCCATGGATTGGCTAATTGGGGGTGAAAGTTCTTTTATTTTTAATGCTTCCAGGCCTGCTGCATTGTGGGAAATTCTGTAGCAGCTTTGGGGCTGGTTTGGGGGGGAAAATGACATTTGTGGGGCAGCAGGGATGGGCTTACAGCTCCATTCTCCCTCACAGTCCTCTTTGCCATGAAGGAGGGGAATGAGAAGGTGCCCACACTGCTCACTGATTACATCCTCAAAGGTACCTGCTCCCCTCCTGCCTGCCGCATACACACCTTGTGCATTCTTAAAACAGTTCCCGTGCAGCCCTTGTGCTTCCACTGTAGATCCCTTCTGCATCCTCCTCCTGCTGTTCCCTTGTGCCCTTTGTGTATCCTTTGCCCATCCCTCATGCGACTTCATGTATCCCTTATGCTTTTCTTGTGCATCCTCCATGCATCCTTGGAGAATCCTGGATATGTCCCATGTGCATTCCTCCTGCATATCTGGTGCATCCTTTGTGCCTCCTCCATGCATCCCTTAGGAATCCTGGGTGCATCTCCTGTGCATCCCTTAGGCATTCTTTATTTAGGCCTTCTGTCTTGATACACCTCTGGAGGTACCTGTGCACCTCCCTGCACCATCCTGGGGCCCATCTGCTTCTTCCACACAATCTACCACCCTCTGTACCTCTTCTCAGCCCCCATGACCCTCTGGGAACCTCTCCTCTGCATCCCTCAGGCATCTTCCATGTATGTCCTGAGTATCCTTGGGCATCCCTGTGCATCTCCTGCACACCTCTTGTTCATCTCTCATGAAGCCTCCTGAGTCCTCATGCATTCCTTTTGCATCCCTTCTGTGTTCCTCCTGCATCCTTGTGTGCCCATGTGCTTCATTCATGCTTGTGCAGCCTTTCTGCTCATGAACCCTTGTGCCCGTGTGAGCACATGTGTGCAGCCTTGTGCACCCCCAGGCATCCCTGTGCATACTCATGTCCTTAAGCAACCCCCAGGTGTTCTTGTGCACCATTGTGCACCCTTGTGCAGCCCTGTGCACACATGTTCATCCTCCTGCATCCCCATGCACACTGTGCTATCCCTGTGCACACATCCTCATGCACACTTCTGTATCCCTGTGCATCCCTGTGCATCCCTGTGCATCCCTGTGCATCCCTGTGCATCCCTGTGCATCCTTGTACACGCTTGTGCATCATAGTGCGCCCTGATGCATCCCCATGCACGCTCGGGCCTCACTGTGCCCACAGAGCCCCCCATGTGGTGCCTCCCCAGGCCTCTCTTTCTCTCTTTACAGTGCTCTGCCCGACCTGATGTAGTGCTGCCCTCGCACCCCCACCCCGGCGCCCCCAAAATGGGGCCAAACCCGAGGAAAATGGGTCGCCTGTTGGCCCCCCCCGCACTCCTCCCTTTGCACAGCTGGGAATAAAGGATTCCGTACATGAATTAGGCAACTGGCCTCCAGTGTCTGCATCCTCTCTGCTTGTGATGGTGCTTTGCAACCTTTTGATAGAAAAATCTTTTAAAGCAAAAAATTCCAACATGGACTTTGCTGCAGTGCTCACGAGTATTTCAGAATCTATAAAATATGCACATTTTTGGCTAACCAAGCTACTGGGTGCTCAGAGGTGGCTGCAGCTGCCAGCATCCCGAGGGTGAATTCAACTCTAAATTCTATTCTTACGAATTTTTCCCATTTTTTTTCACTTTTCTGCAGCCCCATTTTCTGCTAAAAATTGTGCAAAACTCACCTTTTTTCCCCCAGAATATCAACCCATTAAAGAGCAATGGGTTAGGGAATGAGGGGGTCTTCTGTTTGTGGGGGAGAATTGCTCTGTTTTGGCTTTGTCATTCATCTTTGGGGGATAGTGCCTAATTTGGGGGGGTCATTGCTCATTTTTAGAGAATGTCATTCATTTTGTGGCAAATTCAGTCATTTTGGGGGAAGTCACTTATTTTGAAGAGAGTCACTCATTTCTAGGACGATCCCCAGTTTTGGGAGCATGTCACTTATTTGGGGGATTATTGCTTATTTAGGGGGACAATTGTTCATTTGGGGGAAACACTGGGAAACATGGTGGGGAGCATCATGGTTTTGAGAAGATCATATTTGGGCACTACTTCAAAAAAATGCCTTAATTTTGGAAGACGATCCCTCTTTTGGGTAGAGCTTCATTCATTTTTGGGAAGTGTTACTTTTTTAAGGGGACGGGGACACAATTTTGGGACACATCCCCAATTTTAAAAAGCACAACACATTTTGGTGCAGCATCACCCATTCTGGGGTGGGTCACTCCTCTTTGGGAAGCAGCACTTTTTTTTTGTGGGAGAATAACTCTTTTTTTGGAGAATACAATTCATTTTGGAGTAAACATCACACATTCTGGGGTGAGCACTCATTTTGAGGCATAATCACTCATTTCACAGGGAGATTTGCCCCTTCTGGGTCACCACTGGATTTTGAGGAGCACCCCTCATTTTTGGAGACCATAACATTTTGGAGTGAGCATTACCCATTTTGGGGTTGTGTGTAACATTTTGGGGAAGCATCACTCATTTTGAGGGAGAATCACTCATTTTTGGAGAACACAGCTCATTTTGGGGTAAGCATCACTGATTTGGCAGGGGAGGTATCATTCATTTCTGTGCAAAATGCCATTGGAGCTCGTTTGGAGTGGAGGAGCAAATAATTTTTAGGAGACTGTCACTTTTGAAAGTATAAATCCAATTTTCTCCACATCACTTAATTACCAGTTTGGGTCCATTCCCCCATTTTGGGGGAAGAGTTATTCCAGCATTTTGGTTCTTACATGCTCACAGGAAGAAGCTGCCAAGAAAATACAGCTGCTACCCCTCATCTTGTAGCACTTTATAATAAATGGCCAGGAATTAATACTAAATTACAATGAACCTTTTATGAAATTACAGATTACATTCACGCCAGATCAGTATTGAAAAATAGGCACTTTTGCCTATTCTATCACTAATGGGCTTTTCCCTGGCTCCTGTTTGGGTTTCTTTACAAAGTCTTCAAGAGCCAAAGAAAAAAGGAAAAAAAGGACAATATGGGCAAAAAGCCACAAGGAAAATGATCCTTCCTTATGGATTCCTACATTTAGAGCAGGAACCTGCAGAAGAAAATTCCTTTATTTTTGCCCTGGTCTGCTTTTGCATTTCCTCCCACAACATGTTTTAAGGCGAAATACACCCTTTTGTTAGCATTTAAAATAACCCCAAAATTCAGGGAGTTTGGCAGTTGCCCTCCCACATGGTGCTAAAACTCCACCATTTTCCCATGTGGAGAGACAATTTCAGGAGGAAACCATCTTTCAAGCAACAATATTGAGATTCCTTCCACCCGTGCAAATCTTGGGGGTTGCCATTCAGTTTTGGGTGAAATCTTGCATTTTTTAAACTCTTTTTTTTCCACCCATTTTTTCCTGAATCAGTGCCAAAGCTCCTTGGAAAAGTTCCACTCCTGGCAGCCTTTGCCCCCACTCTGCATCCAGTCTCAGCCATTAAGGACAAGAATGGGGCGAGTTGGTTATTTTCCAGATTCAATGTGATTTTAGCACATAAATTAAAGGATTTGGATGAATTTCCTCCCTTTTCCAGAAAGTTATGTCCGGAGTCACCAAACAGCCACAGCATCGGGGGCAAAGTGGGGAGATTTGGGCAATCCAGTGGCTTCAGCACCAAACCCTCCTCAGATCCAGCAGAACGCTGCACTCGCTGATTATTTTTCTTCCCCCTTTGTGCTGATAGTTATGCCTGTGAATAATCTTCTTGGGGGAAAACCCAAAAAGCATCAAGTCCTGGGGTTGGTTTTGTTTTTTCTTGGTGCCAAGAAATGCAAGGGACAGATGCAGTGGCCCACAGTGAAAACCCACCGTTACCCAACAGCATCCAAGCATCACGTAGGGACAACACCATTCCCTAAAAATGCTTTTGCTTACCAGAAAATTCAGGGAAAAAGAAGAGTAAAACCTGAAATAAAAGATAAACTTGGCCACAATATGTGCCTTGTAAACATGTGTCCTTCACTTCCACGCGCTGACATGGTGGTCCCCACACTCCCATGGGCAGCTGGGGCATCTGCCAGCACTGCCAGTTTGCTTTCTTCTCACAGAAGTTTTTGTTCTTGCCTTTCCTTTTTTGGCATTTGGGGGGGGATTTTGTATCTGGTGCTGTCAATGATTTGGGGAGGGTGCAGGAGGAGCTATTCCAGTGAGTCACTGTGATCCAAGCCAAGGTCAGTGCCAGGTGCTGCTGGGAGGCCGCCAGGCTCTTCCTCGAGCTCTTCCTCCTCTTCCTCCTCCTCCTCCTCCATCTCGTCCTCATCCTCCTCATCCTCCTCCTCTTCCTCAGTGCCATCAAGGGAGTCATCGTGGGCTGCCAGCATTGCCTGCTGCATGGCCATGGTGGCCGTTGCTGATGAGAGGGGTTGGAGGTTGTCCATGCTGAGTGAGACTGAAATTAAAAAAAAATAAAGAAATAAGGATTTCCCAGCCAATAAAAAAAAGACCAAAAGAGTACAAAACCCAAGTGTTCATTGAGTGAAAAGGTCAGAGAGCACCCTGTAAAGTGTCCCACCTGCCCCAGTCACTCTCCAGTGTCCAACCCTTCATTTTTCTAGCTAATGTATCATCATTAAATAACAAGAGACCTTCACTTCTGAGCAAGTGGATGCCCATAATGGTTGGGCAGATCTTCTCTTCATCTCTTAATTCCCACATTTCCTTCTCTTCATATCTTCATCTTCTCTGGTCTATGCTCATCTCTGCTATCTTCACCTTCTCTTCATTTTCCTTGTCTGTTCTCTGTTCATTTCTCTTCCCACCTTGTCTAATCTGTCATCTGTTCTTAATCTTCTCTAATCTTAATTTTCATCATCTGTTCTCTTCATCTTCTCTCTTCCCATTTAGTCTCATCTGCCTTCTCATCTCCATCTCTCCTTCTATCTCTCCATCATCTCTCCTCTCCCCTCCCCTCCTCGTTTCTCCTTTTCCCCCTTCACAGCACCTCAGGAGATATCCCAAGTCATGCCCCATAGTGGGTGATTGTGGAGGGCTGTTTCTGTGCCAAGGCAATGGGAGTGCCCCATTGCCAGTGCCTTGTGATGGCCAATTGGAAGGAACTTCTTCCACAGGCCACATGTTTTTCCCCACAGGGTGATAAAGGGCTCTAGAAAGCCTTAATTTCTAATTAAGGGCATAATTTAATGTGTGGCCCCTCTTCCTGAAAGGGCAGCAGCCACAGGTGTTTGTCCTTACCATCAGGATTTGTCCCTGAATTGCCGCCCTGCTGCTGCAGGACCCCGGCGGCGATGGAGTTGGGCCAGAACCGCTGGGTGGGCCGGTGCTGGGATTTGATTTTCTTTGCTTTGGGTGCTGGATCCGGGTTGCTGGCATCGAGCATGGGCTGCAGGATGCGCCGCCGGGCATTTATGAACCTTTCCAGGGAAAAGGGAGAACATCGGAGTAAATACGAGTCATTAACAGCAGTACTGAGTTAAAACAATAGACATTAGAGCAAATCATTGAATTGCAGTATGAAACTGTTTCAAAAGTAGCTTCATGGTTAAAAAGTCTGAGTTTTTTTACTCTATTTCATTTGCCTGTGGCACATACACCACTGCATTAATTTTTCCAGCTGAGTGGGAAGAGGCTACACACTGGATTTGCCAGGAGAGGGCACTGAGACCTCGCAAACCAACACCACATTAAACACAACCAAGCTTGTCTCCCAGAAATCAGAATCAGAACATGCTGAGTTGGAAGGAAACCATCAGGATCATCAAGTCCAACTCTTGGCCCTATGCAGGACACCCCAAGAATCGGCCCCAACCACTGAAGTTACCCCCAAAAAAGTAGTATACAACATCAAAATAGTGTGAAAAAAAGTCCCAAAGCCAGCAAGATGACTGCACAGGCCACCAATACACTCACCAGTTGTTGACTTGCAAGAGGGTGAGATTGGTTTGGGCTGCGATTTGCCTCTTCTCATCTTCTGTGGGGTAGGGGTGCTGGGAAAAAAGAGAGATGGGGCAGCAAAATTACATCCCTGCATGAAAACCAGCGGCCTCAAGTGAAAAAATAATGAAGACCTGCCTGTTTTTTTATTTTTCCACCCTAAATTTGGTGGGTTCTTGCATGTGCAAGATGAAAGGTTGAAGGATGGCATCCAAGAGCATCAAGATTCTCTCGTTGTCCTTAGGGCTTTTCCAAGACTTCCCATCAAAGGCTTTTCCTTCAAGGAAAATGTTGATTTTTTTAAAATTTTAGCAATTTTCTAATGATGGTTGTTGGTAAAGGTGAGCTTTGGGCTTCAAAACCCACCATGACCTACAATGCTTATTGTTAGAGGCATCAATAAAACACTTAAACATTTGCACTCAAAGCTTCAGCAAACTCCTCCCAACCATGCTAAAATCCTCCTTTCCAACCCCAAAAATGAAATTATCAAACCAGCACCACATGTCATTTTTTGGAGCCTCAAGCCAGTGACAGTGTTGATTGCAGTGACTTGTTTTCCAGCTGTTAGCCCCCAAAACAGTGCGATTTCCTTGACAAAACCACCTGAAGTCAACACACACTGTAGACTCACATCCCTCCAGAGTCTCACTGGTATAAAATAGCTCCTTTTGGCACATTTTTGGTACATTATTTCCAGTATTCTTTCTTCCTGCTGGTGCTCCAAAACTTTCAATAGAGCACAGACACTATTTGATTAAAATACACATTATCCATGATGCCAGATGGAGAAATCCTATGGGGAAGTCCAAGTTTCTTCTGACCACAGGGATCAAGCTGAGAGCAAAGGTCCAACCATCCAGTAGGAGAATTTCTTTTAGTTTTTCAATCCTGCTTTGTAAATCTCAGACTTTGGGGTTCTCCCTGCACCTGGCAGGAAATGGCTTCTCAGTTTCTGGTCTTCCAAATCCTTTTTGTGTTTGCAAATCTGCAGTTCTGCCCTCCAGCAGCACAGGAGATCACAACGCATCTGGGGATGGCAGCCCAACACTGTGACACTCTTGTCCTCAATCCACTAAATCCAAAATTTCCCATTAAAAAAAATGCTGAGAAATGCCCAAGCAGCTGCTGCTCCATGTCCTGGCTGAGGTTTTCCTGCAAGTTGCTCCTTGAAGCTGCTGTTCTCTGCATTGTAGAGGCCTTGGGGATCTCCCACTTTCCTGGAGAGCAAGACTGCAACCAGTTTCCAAGTGACTTCTTGGCTGAATTATGCAGGAAAAAGGGGTGGAATTTTTAGTATTTTCACTGATAGCTGATATGCCACAGCTCTACCTGTGACGCAGCTTTCACATTTCACTTTGATAGAAAAGGGTATTTTGGAGCTGATAACTGCAAAAAAATGCTCTATTATCCATCTGCAAAAATTCATAGAAGTCCCCTTCTAGTTTTGTTTGCTTCTTCGCACCTTAAAGGAGTATTTTTCTCACCTGCAGTGAAAATGGTCATGCCCAGAATAATACAAAAATACAAGCAAAGCAATTTGTGCCTTCGAATACAAATTCAGACAAACCACCACCTGAATTCGAGAACTTTTGGGGGGCTTTCTTTCTTTTTTGTTCCCCAGCTTGCAGGCTGTTTTGGCGACTGTGGTGCTTACCATGAGATGCTGGAAGAGCCATGAGCGCATGATGTTGGTGGCATGTTTGGGCAGGACACCCCGTTTGTTCTTGGATTTCTTGTCTTCACCATCAAGGAGGGAGGTGAGATCCAGGTTCACCTATCAGGGGACAAGAATGGGGAGAGAACTGGTTGAAAATGTCCATTTGCAACCCAAGACATGAGGAAAACCAACTCAAAAAATGAGCAAAACCAATAAAAGAAATGAGCAAAACCAACCAAAATTGGAGGTGGGACAACTACAAAAAAACCAGCACTTACAGGGAGCATCTAAAACCCATTTCCTCCCTCCATGAAATTTTCATTAAACACACATTTTCTCCCAGGATCTGTATTTTTTGTCTCCACCTTTTTGTCAACAGTTCGTAAGGGCAATGGCACAGTTGGGGACTGTAGGGATGAAGCCACAGCCAATTTCAGTGAGTGATTCAGAAAAAAAAACACTTAAAAAAGCAATGCAAAGAAAACCCCAAACCTCATAAAAAATTACTTGCTCAACCGAAAGTTCAAACCTGCCACTCACTAGCCCCTTGCATATCCGTGGTTCTCACCCAGCTGATTCCCACCACAAGAAAGATGCCTGTTCCCACCACAAGGAGGAAGATGTCCATTGAGCCAAAATTTGCTTTTTCCCTCCCCTAAAATTAAAAATAAGCATCTTGCTGCAAGAGAAGTTTTAATGAGCATGCAAGAAGCATACTGAAGTCTAAGCACTTGAGTTAAAAAGGGATTTTCTTTTCCAGCTCTTCATCAAAACACTTCTCCTGGATGAATTAAACATCAGGCCAGCAGGTCCCTGTGATTCCCCTGGGCTCCAGCTGAATAAATCATGCTGGCAGCACAGGAAGAGCATCCGAAGGTGCTTGTCTGGGGCTCTCTCCCTGCCCCAATATTCCCTGTGTGCATGTTTTTCCCACCACAGAGGGTTTTGCTGCAAGATTTAAACCTGAGATGGAGAGATATTAAAGAAAGAAATTGTTTTAAAGCATTGTGCAGGCAATAAAACCTGCCAGGAGGTGTCACCCCTTTCCAAAGTGCCATTTATTGATTGTTTTATAAGAGGCTCCTGCAGTTAAAATGGAGCATTTCAGAAAAAATGGGGGAGAACTTTTGCTGCTCTGCCCCCGGGAAGCAGCACAACAGAAACTGATGGGTTTTTTTCCAAATTCCTGGGGAATGGGTGTTAGGAAGAAATCATGGACAAGTTGTGCTAACAAATCCGTTTCTGCTCCAAATCATTGCTTTATTGCAAGAATGCAAGGAAATGCTGCAGAGTTACTGGCAATGTCAGAAAAAAACCCAAAGCCAAGAACAAAACCAGAATAAAACCAGAGCAAATGGCTAAAAAGTATTCCCAAATCCAGAAAGCAAGGGGAAAAATGAGCCTTTCTCACAAGCTGTGGTTGCCATACAGGACAGGCAATGCCAGTGATCCCAGCTCACCACACAGATCACTGTTACAATATACTGCTGATAAAATATATCAGCAATAATGTCTATCCTATCCTATCCCATCCCATACTATCCTATCCTATCCTATCCTATAATATATAGTATAAAATTAATATAGAATATATAATATAGCATATAGAATAGAATGGAATATTCTATTACATTATAATATATACGATATTGTTTATTATTATTATATTACACAATATAATATTACGTATGTTGTTATATATTCTAATATTTTATAAAAATATTATAGGCATTTATAACTCATTAGATTGTTGCTATAATTGATTGGGTACCCCAAGGGCATCTGGCAGATGGATTTAATCAACATTTCTTGCTAATTAAAAATTTAGGATACTTCAAGGGTTGAATTCCAACTCAGCATATTCTGTGATTCTGTGAATTTATGGAGAAACTTGGGGACTCTGCTTGTTGCAGTGCAAAGTATTGGGTTAAACAAAAATTTGGGGTGGGAAGGCCTTACCTGGGCGTTGGGGATCTGCAGGGCTCCAGGGGCGATGGCTTGGGCAAGGACCTGGCCCTGTGACGTCACCATCGTCACTGGCTGGTACAAGGCTCCACCTATGGAAAAAAAGACTTGTGGGGGTACTGAAGCCCCCAGATTTCTGCCCACGCCTCAGCCCTCCCTGTGGGCCGTACCTGGCACGGCGGGCGAGCCGCTGCCGGTGCTCATGGCCAGGTTGCCCGGTGGCAGCGCGGCTGCCGGCACCACGATGCCCGGCGGGGGGTTGGACGCAGGCGGCAGCGCTGCTGGAGAGCTCTGCAGCATCTCCTGCGGGAAGAAAGACAGTAAGCCATCATATTTAACACGTGGGATAAATCTGCCCTGTTGCTCTTTTAATTCCATTGGTTTAACAGGCAAAGTTGCAGAAAAAGGCATTTTTCAGTTTGGTGCAATTGCAAAAAAAGATGGAAACATAAGGATTTATCCTCTGCAAAGCTCCGACTTAGCACCTTCCCCAAACTCACTTTCTTTGTGTAGCCACTGCTTCCCATACAGAAAAATGAAAGGGAAAAAAAAGATCATGATAGACCAGAAGGAATTCCTTTAATCTTTTTCTTTCTAAATATTTCTATTTTTTGGTGCTTTGACCAGGACTGGATGATGCAGCATTTGCTGTAAGTCCAGGTGAGAACCACAGTTTTGCTTTGCCAAAATAAAAGTAAAATAGTTACATTAATAATAATATAACCCCATTTGATATCATTCCTTCCAGCTTTAAGCTAATTTCTTGCAAGAATGGACATTTTTTAGCCAAAAGCTGTAATTTTATTATCAGCTCTGTCTCTGGAGCAGCCCTTGCATGTGAGTACCAATAGCAAAATACCAAAGTGGAGGATTATTTGATTATTTATTTGACTATTTTATTATTTATTTGAATATTTAAATGATTGCTTGAGTATTTAATGTGACATTTTGAGAAGGAAAGAGTGCCGTATTTGACAGTATAGGGGAACACAGGACAACTTACCCTGACCTCTCAGATAGGCTGGACTTTGCAAATAACATTGATATAATGATCATTTCAACATAAGCCCAAGATACCCATATATCTCTGATTCACCCAGCTGGAATGGAAATAAAACTGCACTTTTTTTTTTCCCTTTCCTATCCATTTACCCATTCTGCATCTCTTCCCTGGTGTCCAGCTGGTTCTCAAGTGTTGAACAAAATGTCAACAAAGGGGATTTTTTCCACCTTTTTATTCATTTTTTCCTACATTTTGATGCATTTCTTCAGGAAACTTATTATTTGGGCTAAGAAAAGAGAATTTCTCTGGACTAGAGATGTGCAATGACACTGGAAAAGGTGATCGTACAAATATGGTGAGGGTGAAAAAAGCTGCAAATGCAACAGAACTACAGAGATGGGAATCTGAATGTACCAATCAATTCATTTCACATCAAGACCTGGGTGTGTCATTCCACAGGGAGCTTGGGTACTCTGTGTCCATGTTGATGCATTTCCAGTTGCGGGGGGAGGGGGTGGGAAATGTGAGATCTGTTTCTTTTTTCTCCTTTCCCCCATCACATTCATGCAGCTTTTTCCCTATCAGTAACCACCACTTCGTCTGTGCAATGGTTCTCAATAAACATCATGCTTTTGCTGTTAAAACCTCCTTACTGCATTTTGCCCACCTGTGATGCTGAGCCCAAAACTTTGGACCCGACACCTCTGCTACATATTATTTTTGTCCTCCTCATTGATGATCTGAATTTATCTGGAAATCTTGCTGCAATTGCTGTGAATTTTTCATTCACCTCCCAGACATTCCTTTTCATAAATGAATTAATTTTAAAAATGCAAATATGACCATAAAATGCTTGTACTTCATTTTTAGTGTCCCTTCCCCACCTCCAGTCCTCTGGGGGACGTGGGTTTCAGTCTGAAAAATGAGGATGTCTCAGTATACAGAGACCAAAAAGCAGTCTCTTTTGCAAGCACTTGGACTTGGCTCTTGCTAAGCATCTGACTAACAAACATGGTGGAAATATTCATAGAGAACCAAGCATGGTTCAGGAGATCCTCAAAAAGCAGCCAGAAAACAGCCAAGAGATTTGGAGCAGCCTGTAGACCTCTAGCTTTCCTCTCCTGCCTTGTTTTCCCATGATTATTCTAAAGAAGGGCATCTGGAAGACCATTTTTGGAAGTACATTGGTAAGAAATAATTTGAATATCAGAAAATTGGAACAAAGAAACTGCTGTTTCCAGATACAGTGGTCAAAGCCATTTTCAGTAGCATTTTACGATGACAAAAATTGCTTTTTTTTGTGGTGTGGAGAAAAACTGTCCCAAAACACTATCTCAGTGATGTCCAAAAAGGCAGAATAATGGCAATTATTAGAAAAAGACATTGAAGGAATCCATGGTGTTTCTGCAACAGAACTGTGAAACCAAGGGGACCCAATGGAAGTGGAGGCTCTGCCTTAAAATAAATACAGATAGATATCTCCAAGAAGATTTAAAAAATATATTCTGCATACTAATTGCCTCAGATTGCAAATGCCAGCCAAATTCTATTACGCTTGGCAGTTTTGCTGCAGTGGAAAATATTTTATATTTTGAGACTCAGAGAAGTTCATGGAATCCCAGAATGGTTTAGGTTGGAAAGGAACTTAAAGCCCACCTTGTTCCAACCCGCTGCCATGGGCAGGGACACCTTCCACCAGCCCAGGTTGCTCCAAGCCCCATCCGACCTGGCCTTGGATACTTCTAGGGGTGGGGCAGCCACAGCTGCTCTGGACAACCTGTGCTGGTACCACACCACTTTAATGTTGAAATGTTTTTGTCAATTTTGAAACATGAGCATGAAAAAATGCATCACTAGGTGTCTCTGTAGATCCACATCTCAGCACTGACCAATGGCAAAACATGATTTCTCCAAATTAAAAGTCACTTTGATGAAGAAAAAGACCTGGAACATATTGCATTGCACAAAAAACCCCTTTCTTATAATAAGGCAAATGTCCAAGTGCTCAAGCGTAAGTAAGTGCTAAAATTCAGTGCTCCTTGAGCTGCTGTCTTTCCCCTTGTGCTTTATGACACATTTATTTCTGGTTGACACACAATGCCTAAAAATATCTACCTCATCCTAACTTTTTGAAAATTATTTGTGTTGAGGGTAATTGGGATTATTTGGAGAAAAGAGAAACCCATGGGTTTGCTGAGAATAAGCTGGCCAAACTCAATGTCATGCAAGATGCTTCGTAAGGCTCCTTCATGAACAGATGGGTGGATGGAGATGAGAAAAAAGTTGGCTTTAAATAAGAGAGAAATACAGGCTTGTCCACAGGGCAAACTTAGATAAATTGAGATCTGTACAGCAAAGCACTGCAATGAGTTTTACCAACCCAACCATCAGCTCCAACAACCAGCACCCTGGTCTAGTGCAAGGTGTGCCCACCCATGCGATGAACTTTAAGGTCCCTTCCAACCCAAACCATTCTATGGAGAAGGAGTTTGAGAAGAAGAAATGCTGTCCTGAAAGTACCTATTTAAGCACAGCATGAGACAAATAGGTCGATAGAGAAATCATCCCACTTGCCATTTTTTAAACACTGATCCCCATAATTTTTCAGCTTACTGGTGCATCCTCAGTCCTTAAAACTCAAGTGATGGATCTACAGTAATTTCACCCTACTTTTTTAAACCTTATGCATGCAAACTAAGGTATCCTCAATGAGTTAAAGCACTCAGGCACTTGACGTTGATGGCTGGATACTTAAAAAACATTTGCTGTTGTATTGCCATCAGCATGTCATCCTCATCCAATAACCACATGAGATAGTGGCTCCTTCTGGTCCATCACTGCAAATATGTCAGCTCCTGTAGCCTGCTGAAAATCCCTTACTCACTGAGTGAACATTTCCCCTCCAGCTGGGTCTTTTCTGTGTGTGTTCCCATTTATTCAGCAACTGCCTCCAAATCCTTACTTGAATTCCTCAACTTGCAATTCTTGCCTGGAAGGGAAACACCAGCAGCTTTGGGTTTGCAGGAATCAGAGACACTTGGCACCTCTCCACAGGCCTGAGTATTTTCCAAAGACTTGTGCTAATTTTCTGATATGATCCCCACCTCTTTGTGAGGCACTAAATCCTCATTACTTTTCCTGACCGATGCATTCTAATTAGATCAACACTTTGTGAAAAAAAAAAAAAAGGGGGAGGAAAAAAAAATCACAATAGCCACAGGAAGGCTTTCCATCTCATTAACTCCCTCACTTATTATTTTCATGAAAATTACTGATAAAAAACGTGCCTCTCCATTTGCTGAGACCGGGAGCTTCGTCAGCTCATATCTAACATCTCTCTCATCACCCGGGATGTGAGCTGTTGCCATGGCAATGCACAATAATAGAAACTAATAAATTACAAACGAGATGCTCGTTGAGCAATTATTGTTCTCTTTTATGCAAGTGTCTTGCTAATTTTGATCATAAGGAATGCTACCGTAAAGCAGCGAAGGGATAATAAGTCCACTTCTAGAGATTATTAGAAAATAGAATGAAGATGGGGTTTTTTAGATCAATGATTAAGTGGTCTGGTGCTTTCAGGGAACCCAAATAAGAAATGGAACTTTTCTGGGGGGCTTTTCACTCATCATATTGGGAGCTTCAAACTCTGCAGCACCTGGAGATGAGCTACTAAAAACAGGGGGTTTTTTTCTTTCTTAAAAATGTCCTGAAAAGCCCTAAAAAGCCACCATCACCTGTCTCCTATTTAGGGAGAACCCCAGCAGTTGCCTGGTTATTTTGGGTTGGCTGCAGTTATTTCTGGTGGGATTGTACAACACTAAATTTCATTTTTCTTTCCCCAAAAGCTGAGTGTTTGAGAGAGACATATGCCCCAGGGACACACAATACAGCATCAAGGTTTTTGAGATGCAACCAGCCAAGATTTATTCCCTGCACTGCAGATGCACGTGAAAAACCTAACCCATGGGTAACTTCCACATATTAAGTTACAATCCCTTATTTTGCCTCAAAAGCCACCAAGGTGCAGCTTGGTTTGGCCATTTCAGTTGATATTTCTGCAATTCTCAGAAACGGAACATTTCCTTGTACTCTTCCACTACGCTTGAGGCACCAAATATTTTCTTCTCGCAGCTAAAATCCAAATCATGCAAAAAGGAAGTGAAGGGAATGTCGACCACGCGGAGGGAGAACTGCAAGGTGTGCTGAGGCCCAAAAAGGAGCAGTGAAGCCAAAAAGGGTTATCTGAGACTCAAAATCTGTTGAGCTGTCTTGAAACAAACAGGAAGGAGAAGCAGTGAAGAAAATGAAGATGTTTCTGTCCCTTCTGCCAATAAATACTATTTTTTTCATGAAAAAAGTGCTAATTTCTTGATGATATTGATATGAGAGTTCAGGAGAAGTCCTCCACTCTCCTTTTTGCACAGTCACAAACATAAGGGTTGCAGCTCTACCAAACCCATGAAAAAAGGCCATAAAAATTGAAAATACAGAAAAAAATCACAACATCATTTATTACACTATATAAGCAAGATAAGGGGTGGTTTTATCATTAGTGGGGATGGATTTTCAGGAGCTCCAACTGCTATAGAGCAACTCTAAAACCTTGTTAGCCCAACTTGCCCGTTTGCCAACATGCAACGATGGTGGCTAGAGATGAATTTTAAGGCCTTACCTGGGTGTGGAGGCTGATGGAGGAGGGGTTGGGGGAGTAGGGCCCCCCCAGGTCATTCCTGAGTAGGTTGTCACTGTGCATCTTGGTTTTGAGGCAGGTGATGTAGCGGTTGCAAAAGTCCTTGCACAACTCATTGACCTTCTCTAACTCCAGGAGGTGGATGCGCAGCACCTGGATTGCCTTCACCATCTACACAGGGGCACACAATGGCAAAGTTAAAATTATTCTTTCCCTTGGGAAAAAAAAAACAAAAAATCAATATTCTCACCAAAATCTAATGTGGAACTGATCCCTATGGTAGAAATAAATTAATTTCCTCTCTCAACACACACAAAAAAAAATATTTTTCCCCAAACCCATCCCAGACCCCATCCCTCTGCACATCTGCATTTCTTTTTCTTCACCATCAATCATAACCCTAAAATTCCAAGAGGTAAAAAACCCACCAAATTCACTATTGCCCTCATGGGAATTGCTTCCCATACCCAAAAACATGTCGAAGCCAAAACCCTGAATGTTGAAAAGTGTTCGGTTATTCTCCAGAGGGCACTTCCTCTAACAAGATTACGGGGCTGCAACTCAGCCGTGAGCTGTTGCTGGTGCAAAGCCTGGGCCTCATTAAAATGTACCCCATAAACCTTAAAAAATTTACACATAAAACATTCCTCTCGCCGAGCTGAAACCTTAAGTTTTATAGCTGCTGTTTGAAATCTTGCATAATATATAAAATTTCAGCTATTCACTCTGGGGCAATAAATCCTGTTTCATGTAACAAAGCACCTTTGCATTTCAAAGGGTGTTTTTAACTTGCAAATTTTAGTGGTCATCTTTACAAACTGCAAGTTGCCATGGTTGGGAAACATCCCGAAAGATCCAGGGTGAAACTCCAGTGGTGGCTCCGTGATGGAGAAAGTCACTTTTTGGTTGGCAAATAACAGGGATATGGCTTGCAGATTCAAAGATTTTTCCCCCTTCTCTTTTTTCCTGTTTTTTCCCCTCCTCTGCAGGTGGCACAGGCAAAGCACAAGGTGGAGGTGTCGTGCCCCAGCTTTCCGCATCGTCCCAGGGCTCAACGGCCATGAATGTCAATATTCAAGGGCAAAGGCAAGAAGACCTGACACATATATGTATAAAAAATAAATCTCTCAATTATCTCAGCTCATTTGCTTAGGGTCTCATTTTATGTCCCTGCTCTGCTGCATCGTATATCTGTCCGGATAAAGAGTTACAGTCCGACGGCGTACGTGCGCGGGGTTGTAAAAAATACAGATGCTGAATTAATTGACTGTGTGGCACTCGGCAGCTGATTGAGTTGATAATGGTGAGATCTGACCTTTTTCTAATTTCTAATTATGTGAATCTTGGCAGTGAGGAATACATGACTCTTATTCTAATGATAGCTAATGCCACTGGCCTTTTCATCCCTGCTTTGCCATCTCCAATTTTCAGCGAATTGGTGTCATTAAAATAACACTGAAAAAATAACAAAAAAAAAGGACAATGTAAACAGGAGAAAGTGCCAGCTCACAAACAGCTTGAAATGTTGTGTTTGAGTAGTGTGAGACTTCTTCACTCAAAATTGCCTTAATTTAGTGCCTCCAACCAACAGGAATGGTGGTGCTTCAGCATCATATTAAATGTCTCCTCTGTCTTGATGCAGGTGGTCCACACTGACCAATCTGGATGGCTTTTGGAGGAGTTCTGGGTACTGGAGAGAACATACACATACAGATATGCACTAGAAATAGGGCAAACCCACATATACAGAGATACAGCTACAGCTACAGATATAGATATACAAAGATATTGCTCTAGATAAATATGAGTATATTGAGTGCTGCAAGGTTATGCATGGGATCAGTGCAACTGCCCATGGCCAAATTTCACCTTGGCAGCAAGAGCTGCTCCAAAATATGCCCAAAGAACATGATTGGTGTGGTTTGTTTTTTTAAGAAATCACAAAAAACCCCAGTGAAAATAATCAGTGTGGATACTTTCCTGCACTATTTGCTGAGGATGTTTCACCTTGATATGTGTAGAAATAGGTTTTCCTTCCCAAAAATTTTAGATTTTTTTCTACTTCACCTGGCTGCATTTCACTCCTCCTGCTAGATCATTACACCCATTTTTACATAATTTAATGCAATGGGGTCTTTTTGGTGTACCACAGCATCAGATGCATGCTTAGTCTCAAAACTGAAATAATCCAAAACATTGTTTGGTTTGGGGTTTTTTTGATTGCTTCTCCCAGAGTGATTTCTGTTCTTGAATATAAGTGACTGCAAAATGGGTTTAGTAACCGGCAAAAGGACTTTGCAAAGGAGTGTTGCAAAACTCTCCTCTACAAGCTGAAATCAGGCACAAAAGGTGCAGGAATTTACTCCATCTTGAAACCACCTCTTGCTTTTTTTAGGAAAGCAGTAGTACTTGCTCCTAGATGAGTTTTGCTCATTCTTCTTCCCATTATGACAGATCATCATCCAAAATCACCTCCTTGGTATCTGTAATACTTAGAAAAAGCTGCCTTTGAGTTGTCTGATTTTACTTCTTTACTTGGAGGGAAATCCCTCTTCTATATATCCCAGGGGACACACCAACCCCCAGGGAAGGTGTTTTGCTATTTGCATCATCAGAGGTGGGCAAAACTACCCCTTAAGACCTTGACAATTTGCTTGCAGAGCATCAGGATCCTGCCATGGACCTGTCTACCCACACACTTGCAATGGAGACCATATATGGATGCCTTCTAGATAAAATAATGGGATCGAGGGGTGGTTCCTGAGGTTTGCACAAGAGAAAAGCTCCATCCCAAGCAGAATCTTTTGAGGCACCTTCTGGCAGCAATTGGTACAGTAGGAAATTTGGGTTGCCACCGAAACTGGTCCAGTGTGTCCCAAACCATTTTCCCTTTATGGAAAAAGCTCTTATTTTGCCCTGCTTCTAGGACAAGAGCTGACCATCACACTTCAAACAAGATGGTGCTAAACAAGAATGCTGATGCTGTTGCATGTTGCACTGAAGAGCAGTAACACCCACAGAGACTGCAAGTTTTGGGGCACAAACCATCCTGTGACCTTGCCTGTTTCCAGGAACCTCACTGACCCCATGGATTTGTGTGGGAAAACTAGTCAAAAATGGGGTAGGGGTTTGTTCTCACAGAGGATCTTCTGGAAAAGGTCTTGGAGAAGGTACTCGAGAAGATATCACAAGGTCTATGGACAACATTGCCAAGATGACCAACAGTACAGAGCCCAAAGACATAGTTGTAGATGTAGATCTTCACTTGTTCCTCACCCCCTACCTTCTTGCCACCCCCCCAGAAATCATCTGCTAAGCCCCAACTGCCTCTACCAGGTTGTCCAGCTCGGGATCATCACTGAAGAAGGGCTTGTGCTCCTGTTCCTGCTGGTGGACAAAGTTCTCAATGTCGACGTCGAAGCTGGCTGAGGTGATGCACTCAGAGCCCTGTGTTGCCTGCTCACACTTCTCAAAGAGCAATGTCAGCAGCGGGAACAGTGGGTGCCTGCAGAGGACAAATGCCCACTATTTTAGGTCCCATGTCCATCTTTACCCCACATAATCCATCCAATCCATCCATCCATCTATCCATCCAATCTATCCATCCATGCATCCGTTTCCCTCCCAGTTTGTAAGAACCTAGTTGTGCAAACCTCACTTCCAAGCCACACTGGAAGTGTTCCCTCTAGACCTTTGCCAACAACAACAAAAAATGCATAAAAATTGCAAAATTCACCATCTCCCGTGTCAAGCAATGACTTCTCCCAATGTCTTGGTGTTTTCCATCGCTGCACCAAAGTCAGCATTTCCTAAATATTTTACCATAGACAAAAAGGCTTGGCTTTGAGGTGGATGTCTCGGAGCCATCTGCTGTCCTGGTGGCTTTGCCTTTCAAGTATCCACATCAGCACCTGCTCATTGATGGTAATATTTTCCATAAAATTGTCTCTGTTTGTTGGAGATGATGGGTGGGGACTTCTATGTGCCTGCAACACCCTATGGACCAACCTTGCTTTGGGTTGCTCCTCCACCAAGAGGCCTCTGCACTTCTGTCAAGTCCAAAAAGATGAGTCAAATCCCACTTCCTTCTTACCATGAGAGGACTCTTGAAAACAAAGATTTATAGTTCTTCTTGAAATTCATGATTCTCTCCCAGGAGGTTGCTAAATCGATGCAATTTAAAATGCAACTACACATATAGCACCAAAGCATGTGGAGAATATGAAGACTATGGGTCAGTGCAAGCCTCAGTGAGCTTCTCCAGCTGTGCAAATTAAAATCAAAAAGTTTTATGGAGTCTTTCAGGGCAGAAATGCAAAGTGGTGCTGCAGAAATGGTCTCCCACAGCACTCCAGTTATCCCAGCACAATGGGATTGGCTCCACCATTTTATCTCCAAAAGATGTCCCAAAAGATGATTATGAATCATTTCCTGACAGTCTTTTTGAATCAGAGTCAGGTGAAGGGGTTAAACCCCTCAGCTAAGTCTTCATTTGCAGCCGTTAATACCACAGCATATTATAGTTTAATCTGTCCTGATCCCGGTTTAATGCAAGATTCACTGAGGTTGGAGAGCAGAATGGCGAGGAGGGGAAATCATTTCATAATTTCAGCAGCCCTGCTGGGGCTTAGCCGAGGGATATGAAAGGCAAATTCCAGGCACAGGTTGAATTATTGGGACTTATGAACTGGTGGCACCGCAGCAGGTGCCTGCTACCATTTCCAGAGCCACTTCATCAATTAGGAGCAAAGGCATGGGATTACCCCAAGGATGGGGGTCTGGGGAGGGGAGAAGGGGATGGCAGCCCCTGAGCAATTTGTAGCCCCTTTGCTTTGAGGGGTTGTATCGATCAAGGGGGGATTAAGTCCGTGCTGGCATCACCCTGTGCTCTTCAGTATTAATAATGGGGGCAGTGCTGCTATGGATCCCAGGAATGTTTAGGAGCTGGAGAGGAGGAGGGGGAGGCACGTGGCTGAGGGGAGAATGGTTTGCTTTTCAGTTGAAACTAAACTAAACTACACTAAAGTAAACTAAACTAAACTAAAATGAACTAAACTAAACTAAACTAAACTAAACTAAACTAAACAAAACAAAATAAAATAAAATAAAATAAAATAAAATAAAATAAAATAAATTAAATTAAATTAAAATGAAACAAAGTAGAATACCATCCAACCAAATCCATCAATAAATAAAATGAAACCAAATAATAGAAAAAAACACTGAACAAAATTAACATAAAATAACATTAAACAAAATAATAAAATATAATAACACAGGGGGAAACCAGGGGGACAAAACCCCCAGGGATGGGTTAAGGTAGAGCACTGAGGGCACTCTGAGCACAATGTCAAGGACACTGGGGGTTTGCCATGAGCTATATGCTGAATTGTTACATTTTTTTTGGGGGGGGGGTATTTTTGCATGGGAAAACCCCCAAGCCTAACCACCCATTTTCTCCATTTCCAGCCTTTCTGTGGTCCACCACAGGGGTTTGCAGGTGGAGGTTGTGGCGTAAGAAAAATGAGATCTGGAGCCCCTTCTTGCTCTGAAATTTGCAGTGGAAGGAATAGATGGATATCCAGAATGCACAGGGAAAACAGAAGCATTTTCCTCAGTGTGGATGCTATGGATGTGGAAAACCACCCCTATGCCATGAAGGACAGTTTTGGGGTGGAAAAATTTGCTTTTGCTGAATATGGTTTTACAAAAAAAAGCCCGTGTTATTTTTTTTTTCCCAGGGAATCCTCCAAATGAAAGGGCTAAACCAGCCCTGACATTTTCCTGCAGGAGAGAGGTCGTTTGCAGCCACTAATAAAAAGGATTCGACATGGGCTAATAAAGAGGAATGAATTCCTCTAATGGTCTAATTTCCCACCTTCAGCCAGGCTCGAGCCAGCAGCACTGTGGGAACATCACAACAGGAATTTTATTTTTTTTCACGACTTCTCCCCTCAAAAAAGAAAGAAAAAGGAAGAAAGAAAAAAGAAAATAAACTTCATAGAAAGAAATCCAGCCATTTCCCACTTGGAAAAATCCAATTTGCAGTGTTCAGTTGGTTTAAGCACCATTTCCCTTCAGAAGCATCATTTTTTCTGGTCCAAAATCCACTGGGAAGTTCCAGCCCCACCGTTGCATAAAGTCAAGAAAACACTTTAGCTGGGAAAACATTGCAGCTGAGAAGAGACGCTGCTGGGCCAGTCTTGGCCAAGCTGCTCCCACACCAAGCAGGGAGGGGAGTATTCATTTTTTTTTCTATTTTTTTAATTGGTGATCAACCTCCTGTAAAAGCATAAAACCTGTCGCGGTGACTTATCCATAGTTTTTTATATTTCCCATCACATTTTGCCAGCATTTTCCGTCAGGTTGATCAACAGTCACCCACAGCTAATGCCCGTGCCTTGGGTGCAATTACTGAAAAGTAACAAAAATCCATTGTTTTGGGTAGAGGGAATAGACCCAGGAGGGCTGAGAAAATCCTGGTGTGCATCTGATACCAAATGGCAAATACACCGTCCATATTAACTGCTGGATATGGTAATATTCACCCAAAAAAGGCTCATTTTAGGGACAAAAATTTATTTGGATGGTTGTTTGACTGGTACCCAAAAATAACCATACAGGTTTAGGCAATGAGTCCACACATGGGACTAGGCAGCAAATTTCCCCCCACTTTTCTGGTGGGCAATACCTCCCATAAGGTATTTTTCACATGTTTTTGACATTCAAGTTATGGCTGTGAAAATTCCAGAGGTGTGGTATTTTGCTTTCCTTATCCCCCAAATGCTGCAAAACTCCTCATGGAAGGGCAAAGAGAAGGGGGTTTTGTCCTCAAATGGCTTCTTTTGCTTTGGGAAAATGATTTTCAGCATTGGGAAACCCACGGTGAATAATCCTTTGAATTTTCCTGGGAAAAACTGAGCTTATTCCACACTTTCATCTGCCTTTTCAGACCTTTCAGCCTCACATTTGAATATTTGGAGAACAAATACTTTAATCTAATTTAAGGTGCAGTTTTTGGTCAACAAGCCCCTGCAGCCCTGGCCATTGAAAGGGGGTTAATCCTTAACCTTAAACCTTAATCCTAATTATATTAGAATATTGTGACTGTTGCATCATTACTGTATATTCTAATATTGTAAATAATCACATATCCCTTATATAATTATATATTGCTTATATAATTATACTATTTACATAATTAGAATATTACTTACAGCAATTATACAATAACATTACTGCATATATTACAATATTATAGATCATTATCCCCAAAGTGACATAAAAAGGGGACTGAAGGAGTCACCCATTCCTTGCCCATCACTGCCTGCATCCTGTACAGATGCACAAACGGCACATTTCAGGTTAATATGTGACTTTACTCCTTGTTTAGCTCCACATCCCAGAGCTTTGCCCCCAGAAAGGCTAATCTGGTGGGGGTTTGAGGGTGAATATTTTGAGAGGGGGAGATGTTGCAAACTGAAGTACACCAAGGAGCTCCACCACCATGTGTTGTGATCAATAGTTATCATTGCTAAAAAGGAGCTAATTGCTAATTCCCTCTTTCGTGTGTGTTAATTAACACATTAGAAGAATAGCAGATTAATAAAGCATTATAATAATGAATGCATCAAAGGATCGATGCAGTAACCCCTGCATTAATTAATGCATCACCGAATTGATGCAATAATCGTGCATTACAATAATGAGCCATTAATTAAACTGCATTAATGAGTGCATTAATTAATGAATGCACACTGCAATTAGCTTGCATCACCTGTAGACAGCCCTCTTGTCGGCCTCCAGCTGTGCCTGGGGGTCGCCGGCCGTGGCCGGCACCGGCGTGTTGGCAGCCGCCGGCGTGGTGAGATGCACAGGCTGTGCCTTGGTGGGCTGCTGGGCTGTGGCAGTCATCTGGGAAGGGGAGGGAATAAGGAGAGGGGAGAAGAGAAGAAAATAAAACAAAAATAGTGTTTGTTGCACTTTTCTGGTGAGTTTTGCAGCCTCCTGCATGGAATTTTGGAAACTCAGGAGGAGGCAGCATTGTGATGGGGCTCTGAGCAGCGTGGTTTGGGGGAGGTAAAATATGTGTTTGCATTTCATCTTGGCCTGGAAAGAGCAGGTTTAGGGTTTTACCACATTTTTTTCCCACTTTTTTTCACTTTTCACTTGGGGAAAATACAGAAAAAAGTCCCACCATCCTTCTTGCATGGAGTAATTTCAGAAGGGATGTTTTGAAGAAGTCCCAGATTAAATCAGCTGCAACACTGAAGCTTGCCAAGAGTTTTTTCAAAGCAGGTATTACTGTCTAGACACACTCATTTTCAACTTTATCCCAAAATTGGGTGTGCCTCTTCCAACCTGCCAAGCCCAGCAATGAGTCATCTTGGCACTGCAAGAAGACAGCCAAAAAAAAAACTCAACTTTTTTTTGGTGCTCATGCCCAAATCACCCAACTTTAGCCCCAGTGCTGCTCCAGAACACTGACATCCTGAGACTCTGCTGAGTAAGCAAGCAACCTGACAACAAACATGAACAAACACTGTGCTTTGTTTAAAAACTGCCATTATTTTAGGTCTTTAAGATGTGAGATGTGCCCTTGATGATGCTCCTGCAAATCCCTGCACATCCTTCCAGCATCACCCCAAAACTGTCACCTTCTGGTACAGGATAACAGCTATTTAGGGGCAATTTTCGCTTAAAACTAACAACTCCATTTTAAAAATTGGAATTATTTGCTGCCAGGCTTCAGACAGAGGCTCCACGTTACCATCACAAGATTCCACTAAAAAAATCCAGGGAGAATTTGGAGCTATCAGAGTTCAAATGCAGCAGTGCCCCAAAGCCAGTGGGACTGGCCTAAAATCTCAGTACAAAATTAATGTGAAGTGGTTGTTTCACCTGCTTTGCTGCCAAAATTTGTAAAAAATAAGTATTAGCCTGTTTTCACCAGTAAATGTTCAATCCTCCCTTAAGGTGGGGAGCAAAAGGAAGCTCTGACTCTTGCTAAATAATGGATTTACAAGTTATTTATTGTCTAACATACTTATATGTACTTATTTCTGTGTCTATATGTTATTCTATATTATCTATCTTTGTATAATGTTTCTCCATTTCTGTGTTGATTTCAACATAAATATTTATTTGTATGACACACATATTTATTTCTGTGTTTATTTATATAGAATTGGATTTACATGTATTTTTGTCTGTATTATTTATTTTTTGTCTGATATGTCTCTATATTTATTTGTGATTATTAATATATAAAACTGTTCATATACATAAATTATTATGTTATTAATTATTATATATGTTTTTATATATAAAGCTTTGTAAATCCAAGCTGGACTAGAACCATGACTCCTTTTGCTTTTAAAATGTTTGCCTTTAATATCTCCTGCCTGACCTTTCACTGTCGCTTTTTTCCTCTTTTCTTTTTCAATCTCCTGTATTGTTCATAACTCCGAAGTTTGGCTGCAGCACCTGCAAATTCACACGGCACTATTTAATTTCCAGCTCTCCCAACTGAGCAGCTGATTTGATTTCTGTCCTTCTTCCCTTCCTTGGTGTTAAAGAAAAGAGAGAAATTCAGGCTTCACTTTCCCTTCTAATCCCAGCAGATTGGATTTTCCTTTTCCCCCCCTCATTTTCCATCGAAAACCAAAATGCCAGCAGATATTGGGATGTTCCAGCCATGCCACTGAGTATCTTCCCAACCTCCTTCCCTTTTCCACCTTTCCCCCCTCCACCATTATCTCCCTTGAAAATTACAGCTGAGTGGGGGAAAATGGTTTTTTGCCCAATCTTTTCCTTTTTTCCTCCCTCTCATCACGCTCCTGTACCAGGATTCCAAAGCTCTTTTTGCATCCTGCCTCCAAATCCTGCCAAGTTGAATATTTCCAGCCAAGTCTGCAACTAATTGAGCAATTACCCAAAAAAAGCCTCCTCTGGGGCTTTTACCTCGAAGCCATTACCTCACCCTGGACTAAAGAAAAGAATAAAAAGTCAGTAAAATAATTCCAAGTCCATGGAAAAAGAGGTGAGATGATGCTGGGATGGGGGGATTTGCAGGTGCGTAGGGAGGAGGGCAAAAATGTAGCCAAAAACCACTTTAGAGGGAGCAGGTGGGGAGGGGAAGGGAAGGAAAAGGCAGCAGGTTCCTGGCAGTGAGAAAACAGGGAAACAGGGTGAGAGATTTGGCTATGAAAGTTGCAGGAATTGAAAACAATGCAGAGTTTTGGGTTTTTTTCCCTGGAAAATGTCCAAAAAGAGTTGCAGGGAGAAAAGAAAGGTAAACAAAAAAGTTAAAAAAAAAAACAAAGTACAAAAACACGTTTAAAAGTGTAGGGAAAAAAGGTTAAAAATTATATATAATAATAAAAATAATTATATAAACTATTTAAAAATGTTAAAATATTTTTTAAATCTGTAAAGATATATAAAAACGTAAAACTATTCAAAATATGTTTACAAATACATTGGGGAAAGTAAAGTTTTAAAATATAGAAAACACATTCAAAGATAAAAATTTTAAAATGTTTACAAATTACAATACAAATGTATTTAAAACATGAAAAATGTAAAAACTATGTTTACAAACGTAAAAAACTAAAATGTTTTAAAATGCAGAAAATACATTAAAATGTTAAAACATTTAATGTTAAATGTTAAAACATTTTAAAAGTTGTAAAATCATGTTTAAAATTTCTTTAAAATGTGTTTAAAATGTAAAACTTTTTAAAAAGTCAAATTTTTTTTGAAGATGCAAAAAAAATTTTTTAAAAAATGTAAAAATAAAATTTAGAAAATAGCAAAGAAATAGTAAAGAAAGATTTAAAAATCCATGTGTTTTTACAAGGCTCCTGGGTAAAAAAGATATTTTTGAGGTGCTACTTGCTTGGTGCTGTTTGAGCTGGGTATGATATTTCTGGGTTTGGGGGATCACATTTTGGGCTTTGGGGATGATATTTCTGGATTTTTGTTTCTTTTGGAAGGAAATCCTCTGCTGGTGCTCCTGGGCTCTGGGAGGGGCTTCCCACAGGTTTAAATGTCATAATTCCCCTTCTTTAGGTGTTTTTTTGAAGACTATGGCCAAAGACATCAAGCCCAGAGAGCAGATCCCCTAAATCAGCAATATTTCCCCTATTCCTTAGCATTTCGCTGGGAAATCCCTCCATCACCATCAGGTGTGCTGAAAACAGCAGTTCTGAGCCCAAAAACCTGCTAAGGACACCTGGAACGGGGGCAGGGGGGTGGCTCCTACTGAAAAAATCATGATCTCCATCCAGTTTTTCATCTGTGACTTTTTAAAAAATAATTTTATGATTAAAAAATAGAACTATGTTCATAATTTTCCATTTTTGTCTTTGTTAAAACCACCTAAAAAGCACTTTGGGAAGGGAGGGAAGACAGGAAGCAAAGATGCTTTTATCATTATCTGTGCTGAAAATTGTAAAAAATCAACTTCTCTATCCAATTTTAAATTATTTTTCAAAATACATTTCTATAATAATTATTTATTTATTTGTCCCTTTTGTTCATATTGTAACCCCCTTTGAGGGGCAGGGGAGAAGATGCTTTTTAGCCCCTTCTGTGCTGAAATTTATGAAAAATTAGCATCTTCACCCAATTTTTAATAATCTTTCTTAAATATGTATTTTAATAAATAAATTAATTAACAATTTCTTCTCCCTCTCCCTTTTCATCCCTGTTGTAACCACCTAAGAAGCACTTTTTTGGGAGGTTAAAGCTGCTTTCATCACTTTCAGTGCTGGAAATACCTATTTTTAAAACAACCTCTTTTTGCTAACTTTGCCAATGAAATGAGTGAAGACTCTTCTTTTCCTTTTTGGTTTAATTTATTATGGAAAACATATAGATTTTTATTCAGACTTCTTAATTTTCAACAGGTAGAGTGCTCACACAGCATGCCTATGCTCAGTATAAAAGATGCTCCAGGTTACACCCCTCTAACAGATTCAGGTGATGAATAAAGCATTTTTTTTCCTTCAAAAGGCAGTTTGTCTCATAATTTCTGCTTCGTTTTTGCTCATTTCTGACAGAGAGGGCAACAGCTTACAGAGCCTCTACTGTAAAGCATGAGTGCAAAGCTCCCCAAATCCCTTTTTTTAGCACTCTTCTGCCCAAAATTATTCCTTTCATGAGGAGGAGCTCATTGTAGCTCTAATAATTCATAATTTTTTTATCACCAGTCCTTCTTATCTCTTCCCCACCTCTGGGAAGAAGAAATTTGTGCAATTTGCTTTTCCAACCCCTAGAAAACCAAAATTTTCAGGTGAAAAGTTTACAGCAGTCACAGATGAGCCAAAGAAATCAACCCTTGGCTAAGCTTTTCCTTCAAACCCACTAACAGAAAGAAAAACACTGGAGCAACCCCCTTGATAAGGGAAAAAAGGAAGGATTTGGTCAACGATGCTCCTGAGGGTCCCCAGAATTCAATGTATTAAAAGAGGGGGCAGCTAAGGGACAGGACGAAGAAGGTGGAGGGGATGTCACTGTAGGATGCCATGGCAAATGCCAGCTATTTTCCAAGTCCCTTAAATTGCCCATTAGGACTAAAGCCGCGCTGCAGTTTCCTGCTGCGCAGGCGAGAAAGGAAAAAAACATTGGGAAGAAAAGCCCTACTCGGAGCGAAGCAGCGAAGCGAGTAAATGATGACACAGAAGTTGGAGGAGCCATAAAAACCCCACCGAGGTGTCGTTTGTGCGAAGTGACCTTTTCCCACCGAAGGAAACGAGCAGCAAGGAGACCCAGGTGGCTTCAAGGAGGGTGTAAAAGTCAATTTATTTATCTTAGCGTGCAGAGAACAGGCTTGGGGGTTTTGTTGGGTTTTTGCCCTGGGAGGGGAGATTTTTCTGCTTTTGCAAATGAAAGAAGCAGCAAATGGGGAAAAACTCAAAGTCTTTCATGAGAATAAAAAATAAAGCAGCTTTGAAAACGGAGCTGGCTCTGTGGATCATCCTAGTTAGGTCATTGTAGCTGGGAAAGTGGAAACATCATATAAATTTGACCCTAAAAAATCTTGGGATGGGCCACAATGGGTAGGACCATTTCTGAAATCCAATCCCAAACACCAAGTCCAGCCTATGGGGGTGCTCCAGTAGAGGTTCTCTTGGACAAACTTCTCCACTTATAATAACTCCATAATGATGCTTAGAAAAGTTATTTGACCCTTAGAGCACCATTGAAGATGAAATCTTTTTTCTCCTCTGCCACAAGTTATTAAAAACTGCCACTGAAATAAATCAAAAGGCCATTTATCTGGCTAAACCCATCCCGGTTTAGTCCAATGTTTCATTTTCCACCTAATTAACCTGCTGGTTGCAAACATGTCACTGTGTTGGCTTTCCAACAAGATTCAATGACCTCAAAATAAGACTGAAAGGGGAAAAAAACATAGTTTGACCCAAAACCTTTCAATCTTGGAGACTGTGTTAAGAGGGAGCTCAGTTTCGCCAGTCTCTCACATGAACATTCTGGGGTGAAATGCTTTGTAATGCCATTGTTTAGGAAGGCAGGGTAATTAATGCAGGAGTTGGAGGTCTCCAGGGGTCTGGAGGAGCCCATGGGTGCTGGAGGACACTCACCTGTGGGGTGTCTTGGTAGGGAGGAGGAGGCACTGTCTGGGTGGCCATCATTGTCAAAGCCGGTGCTGGGGAGACATGGTGCATCCTGGGTGGGAGTCACATTGAGAACCTGCAGGCAGGAGAGGAGCTGCTGGATTAAGAGGGATTTCTCCCCAAAAACAATTGCACATAAAAGGAAAAGACAGAAAGGAGAAATGACATTCCTCGCATGAGCACTCCAGCACAGCACTCCACCATGCAGTCCCTGGGAGAAACTCAAGATGATTTGATGACCCTTATCATGCTCTGATGATCATTTGAGATTTGTGATTTTGGATAAGGAATGCATTAGGGCCAAAGTGAAGCAGGCCACTGGCAAGGAGATCTTCACTGGGTAGCAGCCAGGCAAAGGAGGCTCTCGGAGATGATAGCTGCTGGTGGTAACCCTCAGTGTATTTTCCCCCTCTGAACCCTGGTGCAGAAAGGGCATTTTCTTTCCACCCTTAACGCCTAATCGCAGTGCCTGAATGGAGATTTCCATCCCCTCTCCAGCTATTTCTTCTTTCTGGAAGCAGGAAGACAAATCATAAATGCTTGCCATTTTCTGAAATTATACTCCAAATCCCTCCAAAACTATGTGTCTCTTTGCCTTTGACCACCACAGGGTCACATCATCAAGCACTGCCCATTCCAGAAAGGACATTGAGTATCCAGTGTGGAGCTGATTCCCATGCTGTGCTGTCCAAACCCAATTGACTCCTACACTGAGGTGACTAATCCCGTTGTGACTGAACACACAGAAATGTGGAAACTCTTGCTTGTTAACCAGGAAGCAAACCTGGATTTTGTGTGGCCCATAAACAGAGGAGGCAATCCTCATGCCACCCTCAACCTCTCTGGAAGTTGCTGCTTTCTATAAATGCAGTTATTTCAGGGGGAAACAGACAAATTATTTTGTATCTCCAGGGCCAAAGGAGATGGGCAAAAAAGAGGGGCACCAGGAAGGGACAGATTTGTAGTGGAATACTTGGCTGGGAGAAGTCCCTAAGGATAGACCTGGTGGTGGATGTGACCCAAAAGCAACTCTTGGTCCTGAAATATCTCGTCTCCCATTATTTTACTGCAGCTATGGGGTTGCGTTTAGAAGAAAAGCCAACAGCCTTGCTTAAATCCTTGAAAAAACCTTGCCCTGTCCTCTCTGCAGTTCTGAGCTCTGTTTTGGGACAACTCACAAAGCTACCAAGCAAAATCTTTTCAGATGTTCCAGAAGTGCATTTTTTTCTGCAATGCCTCATTTTTTGTAGGAAATGACATCTCTCAAAGGGTTCACTCCTTTATGATGGCCATCAGTGCATTGGCTTCTTCATTGGCTTCTTTCCTGGAGAAGAGTCATGGTGCCATCCCAGGAGGAAATGCAAAAAGTTATGCAAAGTCCTCTGATGTTGCGAGGGGATATAACAGTGCCAGTGTGGCTTTTGCCATGAAACGATGAGATGCAGAAAAGTGCAAGGCAGAGGAACAGGGACACTGATGAGCTCAGTCAAACCTGATGCACATTTGGTAATCTTTGTGAAAGACTCACAGTATTCTGGTCTTTTCCATGAGGTCCTCACTTTTTGGGGGGAAGAGCCACAATATTCTGGTCTTCTCCTCAAGGCTTTAGGCTTTACAAGAACCACCAGGCATCAAGGTCACAAATGTACCATATGCACATGGAGTATCCACCACTCATTTATTTTGCATGAATAAATGAGGTTATTCTTTCTTTTACTTTGCACAAATATGGACAGCCCATGAGCTGAGTATTAAGAGGTCACATCCAAAATCCTGTGTGTTGTGAAGGTAGATCAGGGTTCTTGCATGACACAGACCTCTCGCAGAGAGGATACTGCATTTATGGGATTAAAATTATGCTTTTCATCTTTTTTTTCCCCAGCAGCAAAATAGCAGGAGGCAAAATTATCTGCTCTTGAGTGAACTTGCCACTTAAAATCTTTGGTGTCCAGTGTGATAACTCGCTTGCAGCTGCAGGCACGTGAATATCTGTGTCCTCAGGGGGTAACACCAACGGGAAAACCTCCCCACCAGAAATAGCTGCAGCTGGGGAAAAGCAGAATTTAGCATTGCAACAGTCTGGCCATCTGGGTGGGAAGCTTAAAAAAAAAAAGATGTTGTTTTGGGTAAAAAATACCCTGCTTGGCATCTATTGTTCCTGCCAGGAATGAGCCTACAGACAGCATGTGGTGATTTACTGGGGGGGTGAGGTTTTGGGTGAATACATTCCCAGAAGGTGGCAGTCCAGAGCCCAATTTAATTGCTGAATAACATCTAAGCTGCTCCGATCAAGTAGCTCATTGAGGTTTACAGGTGTTGATTTGTTTGGAGAATAGGACTCATATTCAAATATGAAAAATAAAAAAAGGATAAAAGTGAGAGACAGCTGTTGCCAATAGCACTATATTTATCTTGAGGGGAAAATGCATTGGTGCCTGCAGGAAAAGCTGGGCAGGTGTTTCATGTGGGAACCCCTGGCCATGAACCTCAGGATAACAGTGCAAAGCTGTTAACCCAATGGATTTATCAGCAGTCTGCACAAGGGAGGGTCAAAAGCTGCTATTTTATGTATTAATCCTTCCTTTTTTTTATTTTATTCAGTAATACCCTCTTTTTTCTTTTTTTTCCCCACTTCCACTTCTTAAGTCAGTTCAGTTGCATGAACATTTGACCACAGGCATCCAGATGCCAAAAGGAGCAGAGCATCACCAAACCCTTCCAGCTCGGCTCATGGCAATCCTCAAATCTTGGGTGAAGAGTGAATTTTGGGGGGCTGGAGACCGAGGAGGGCAGGAATTGCAGCCAACTCCTGGGGCATTTGCACAGAGGAATGAAAAGGTGACAGTAGAACCTACAAAGGATCTTTCATTTCCGGAAGCAGCAATACTTTACATTTTGGCAATGACTTGAGATCAAAGTATCCTAAATTTCCTTATAAAATAAAATTATTTCATCTATCACTGAAACGTTGCCATTATGTTGGAAATGTACTTCCCAAAGAGTTTGTGCCTATCTAAAAGAGCCTCAGACTTACAGACTGCTTTTTTTTGCCAACAATATATTAAATACCTCTTCAAGTAAAAATAATTAATGAATAAGTTGAGAAGTCAGCATTTTATCCACGTGGTCACTGATGACTTAAAACATTTTAAAAATCAAAGTACTGTCAGTCACTCACCACCCCATAGGTGAATATGACCTTCTTGATAAATAAAACAGACATAAAACCATATTAGAAGTAGGACTGAATGTGAAAAAGAAAAACAAAATTACAAATCACATTTCTGGACTCCACATCACCATTTTCAAAGAAAAATATTAGTATTTGATTTGCAAAGCACAACTCTTGTTTCCAAACCAGTTGGAAAATGGGGATAATTTTTTCTAGCTCATTCAGCAATTTTTGCCCTGCAGCAACATGTGCAATTGATAATGGAGGATTCAATGAGAGAAATCAGAAATCGAACTTTTCAGGCATTTCTTCTTCTCCACCTGAGGCTTCAAAATTACTAGAGATACTTGAGGATGTTTTTTTCCAGCCATGGAAGGTATTTTTCTGTATTAAGGGAAGATTGCCTTTTCCAAAGGCGATTTTTTTGAAGAGGACATGCTGTGGGGTTTGCAATGATGCCATTTCAGTCATGTTCCCTCCACAGTTTTTATGTCACCATCGTCACAGAGGGTCTGTGCAGGCTGAAGTTTATGATATATGCATGCATTCATCTAAGTTAAAATGAAGAAATACAGCAGAGCGGGGAGGGAGAGGCTCCTCCAGAGGACGACACATCTCACTCGGCACAGCGAGGACAGGTTTGCTCTCGGCAGGTGATGCCAACTCTTGATTGGCCATAAAGTGAATTAAGAGCTACCCTCTTGCTCTTCAACATCTCATTTCTATCCACCAATCTTCCCTTTTGCTTGTTTTTACCAAAATTCATGTGTTACCCTAAAAGATGAACACCAGTTTTCACAAGATGCTAAAGGAACTGAGCTCATTAAAAATAAACCAATTACTATCAAAATAGTCAAAACTAAGGAAGAATCCAATTTTTCAAGACAGAACCCAATCTTGACCATTCCTCATGTTCAAGGTTGCTTCCAAGAAGGCTCATGCAATGCCTTATCTGGGGAGATCAGGAGCATTTGTGCAAGACATACCACTGCACCACCAAACAGTTTTAACATTTTAGGAATATTTGGTAGCCAAATTCCCTCTATCCAAACCCAAAAGTTTTGCATTGGGAGCATCCTTCCTCTCGACCAAGATGATGCATTTTCCAAATGCTGGCTTTGTATCCTTCCCAGCATCCAGTTATCAAGCTAAAAAAAAGGATGAATTGATCCTGTGATTCTGCTACAACTGTGGGTTAAAGCAGACGGAAATTTGATACTTCTGAATAATAAACTCTGGACCCCTTTTCTATTTTTCTCTAAAAAAGCAGTAGGTCAATGCATAAACAATTGGGACAAAAAGAGAAGGAAACTCTGTGTCAGACAACATCAAAAAACTCTTGCCAAGCACCAGTTTGGAACATCCCTGGATGAGCCCTGGGCACAGGGGAAAGGAGCATTTACTTATTTAATATTTTCACCTGAGTATTTAATATTTTTTTATTTATTTAATATTTGCAGGTATTTCTTCATCATTTGCATATATTTATTTAATATTTCCCAATCCTCCTCCCAGTTCTAGCTCCATACAAAGGAGGGAGCTGCTACAGCGAATTTCCAATGAGAACAACAATTACTGCTAAATATTTCTCTCCTCTCCAAAGATACCCATCCCTAAAAGGCTCCAGGGATATCTCTGCAACATAAACATGAGAATAAAACCTGCAAGAGCCAGTCAGAGCTTTAGTAGACAAGGTTAATGTACCTTGAACGACAACATTAAACAACTTCCCTCATTTTTTTAAGTGGAGAGCTGAGATACCTACATACATTTTGAAGTGTTATTTTTATAGGGGAAGACCATTAAAGCACCTTCCAAAACAAACTGGCATAGGGAAACATCAAAGACGCCTCTTCAAAGTAACCTGAAAATACTTGCATTTTGTGCAACCCAGCCCTTGGCCCAAGAAAAGTTCCCAAAAGAGAAAGCTGTGAATTTTTTCACAGGGCAAATCAGAAAGCTTTGAAGTGAAGCATAGCTGAGGAAACCCAAAAATGAAGAAACTTCCTCTTGCTGGTGAAAAAATGTCTAAAAAATTTCTGTTTGCCTTGAGAGTGCTTGTAAAAAACAGCCAGCAGGTGAATTGTCCAACAGTTCTTCTCTGTAAGCAATTACCAGTGAATCATTTATGTCCAGAATCTTGCCCTGTGCTTTCGACTTTGGCTTGTGCTCTTCATTTTTCATCACAACCTGCTAATTCCATGAGTAAGGAATAAAAGAGCATCCCCATTTCCATCATGCAAACACCAAATCTCAGTCTCACACTAGCTTTGCAATGGGAAGATCCCATCCCTACAGTTCCTGCCAGGTTCAGAGGAGCTTCTCAGAGGATAAAAAAGATGACTGCAAAATAATACCATGCAAGGACTTCTTGTAACTGTTGCTGCAGCCCATAAACATTCCATGACCAATACTGCAGTTTTTCATATTTTAGATATAATTTTAATTTTAGTGCCCTTTTGGGGTTTTTATTTTGCAAAGCAAAGCTCACAGGCTTCATGCAAATCTCCCAACACATGCATGAGTAGCACCAGCTAAACACAGACAGAAACCTGCTTTTTAGTGGACTTGCAGGAATTGGGCTAAAGGCAGCAGAGCCCACCCAACCACAGAAACACAGGTGAGATGTGTGTGGGAGTGTGCAAAGAGCTCCCCGCTCGTGGGGAAGCCCCAAAACCAGCAATGCTGCAACACATCTAATAAAACCCTCTCCTCCCTTAAATCTGCCTCATTTCTCGCTATATGTTGCTATCACACTTGGAAATTTTCGCTTTGGGAGAGGGAAAGAAATCCCTCTGGAGCTGGCTGTTTTCCTCTTTCCCATATGGCAAATAAATCAGAGCTGCTGACTCGCCGAGTTTCCGCTTCACATCCCTGTCTTGCAGTTCTCTCTCTCCTCCAGGTCTTCCTCCTCCCTGAATTTCCTTTTAAAATGTAAAATTCCCTATGAAAAAAGACTCTACCAACCAGAAGACAAAAAATAAGGTTTTCATTGAGGCATGCCAGGCTTTCTGGTATCTGCATCAAGTTGTTCCTTAGCCCGAGCCAAGACACTAAGGATTGCAATGAGAGCCCCTAAATTAATCACCTCAATTGAAACAACCTTCACTTGCCCATTTGAAAGCCATTTTTTTGCCATATTTCCAACCTTGATGACAAAAGAGAAGTCTGAGATGTGACATGGTGGTTTATACAAGCTCCAGCCAGTTAGGGAATTACAAGGGGTTGGTTTCAAACTCCTTTAATGATGGTTAATAACACTGCCTTCTCCATTACTCCGAGTGAGAGTAAATCTCAGCCTGGTCTGAACTCAACACAATCAGGAAATTGGGGTCAAAAAAGGACTAGGAAGTGTTCATGGTGTGAGACAGATGTGCCAAATTTATTCACAACTTTTTTTCCACAGTGACAAAAGATATGGCCTGGCCTCAGAGGTGCATCTCCCTGGTCACATGGGCTTCAGGAGAAGGAAAGCTGAAATAGTTTTGTCCCTGGAAATTTGGGAGACCAACACAAAAGGTATAGAAATCCAAGGGGAACCAAGTTGTTTCTCTCTCAGAAGAAGTCTTCAGGATAGGTAATTTCTATCCTTCACCACTTAGAGCAATGCCAGCTCTGTGTTCCAGAAGGTAATTAGGTGGACATTCACCATCACATCTTTCTGTCTTCAGTGACAGGTGCTTAGACCTTGTTGGCACAATCTGTCGAGCTGTTCTCATTTGGTCTTCTGGAGATACTTCCAGGCCAAGTGGCACCTGTGTCCACAGTCATATGCTCGTGTTCTCCACAGGCTCAGTTTCCACCAAAGAGAACAACACAATGTGCCCAAAATAGATGGCAGGGTACCAAGTCCTTCCATGCAAGCACCATGCAGCTCACATTGAAATACAGATTGGAAAGAGGGCATCAAGGCAGGGAGGATCCCCCCAAAAAGTGGTTGTCGTGGTGACCCCAGGCCCCCACAGACTCACCAGAAAAGTCATTTCAAAGTGAACCCAACACACACCTTTATCAGAATGGGGGCAAAATCAGACTAAGGGGAAATCCATCGCTTCCTTCATCATGTGGTTTTCTTTGGCCAAAGGAAGGTCACCAGCAAGAATCAGGGCTGAAAGGGCAGCCTGAGAGAAATAATCCTGCCCTTACTGGCTACTTTTTATTAAAAGGGACTTTCAGAGGAGACAAGACTAAAAAGAAAATACTCAAAAGTAAAGATGCTCTGCTGTGCCATGGATGGAATGAAGGTTTTGGGGTTTCCCCTGAGAATATCCCACTCTAAATATCACCAGTTTAAGAAGACACCGGGCACTTTTGTGGGGCATTTGCATGAATTGAAGGCAGCACCTCCATTTTCAGTGACCAAAGATTTATCTTTGCTCCTACAGGGGGAATTTTGCAACCAACAGGGATTTATTTTCTTTGTCACCTGCAGGATGCCTCCAGTTTTGGCACAGTGACATTGGTCACTCTGTCAAGCCCTAATTTTAGTGATAGGGGTTGACTAAAGGACTGTGAGACCCTTGGTTTCAAGTACATCTTATTTTAAGCTCTGCATTTCAGTTATTTTTAGCTGGTGACCATTCCTCTGCATTCGCTGCTGGCTGTGCCAAAATTTCGCAGTAATAACAGCCCATATTTCAGAGTATTTTCACAAAAATATATCTGTGTTTTCCTCCAGGCTGGCTATGGCTTGTAGGGCTCTTAACAATATGTTATCGACACTTGAGCTTTAAATCAGGACTCCCTGCACAGACTGATTTCTAAAGAAAAAAAACAGTACAAAAGTGTAATTTTCCCCTCACTACATTTAGGGAAGGGTTGATACAATTTAAGTGTACCAGAAAGCAGCATGAATTCCCCAAATAAAGCCACACTGAGGTCATGACTCAACATATCCTACACAATTAATATATATTACTGCATAATTAATATCTATAATTGCTTAATTAATATAAAGAGAAGCCTTACTTTTTGGGGGGTGCTCGAGGAGCCACTGCCCTGGAATTGTCCTCCCACTGCCTCAAAAACTAGATTTTCTGGGTAGGAATCACAGCCTGGGAAAGCAAAGGATGAAATATTTGAATATTGATAAAAAATGATGAAACAAGAAGGCAAAGAATAAGCAGAGGACAAACACCTAGGAAAGGTTTTTTTGGCAGTGGCAGCAAAGTCATGGTGGGCAAGTCCACTCTTAATACATTTTTTTAAAGGATGATGGGGAAAATAGAAGGAATCAAGGAAAACTTAGGTGGAAATATTCCCAGGAGGTGAAAGTAGGACTGATGTCTAAGCTAGATCAGGGTTTTGCCCCTGTGGGTTTGAACATCTCCAAGAAAGACAAAAAAAAATCAAATTTTTAGAGATCGAACCGAGAGGTGTCCAGAAAACGAAGGTGTGTCTGTTGGTGGTCTATCCACACAGGATGAGGGTCAACACAGTCCTATCCTGTCCTTTTCAACTCCTGGGGGATGGTGAATCCTCGGTACAAGATCTCACTGAGGGTTACTGCTACAGTCCAGGTCTGAAAAGGAGAAAAAAGGGAAAAAGCAACAAAACCACATTGCTATTGGCCTTGCCCGCATTTCACAGTGGCTGTTGCAATTTCCTGGTTAATTATAATCTTCACTTAAGTGTAAATGTGCTTTTATACTTAGGCTGAAACAGAGTGAACTGGGGAAGAGCCATTAACTCAGAAATGGGGGAGCTCCCAGCTACTAATTAATAAGGAAAAATCCACACAGATGCTGGAGATGATGTTACAACTACCAAAAAACTGGCCTTTAAGAGGTCAGGATTTCTAGACCCATTTCAGCAGTTTCAGTGGAAAAAATGAAGATGGGCTAAGCAAGGATGAGCACAGCCACTGACACAGGGGTGGTTTGTGTTTGACTGTAAGAAAAGGAATAAAAGAGATAAAATTCACCAGATCTCTCAATATACATCACCTCTAGCAAGACCCTCAGATCTCCAATATCTAACTAATAAATGTCCCTCAACATACATCACCTCCAGATATTACCTCTTTGTCAGGTGAAAAACATCACCTGAGATCTCCAATATATGTCTGATATATCTACCTTGATATATATCACCTGGTAGAAAGCTCCTCAGGTCTCCAATATATGTCTGATATATGTCTCTTGATACACATAATCTCTGCCAATCTTCAGTCTACAGCTGATATATCTACCCTGATACAAACCAGTTCAAGTCATCTCCTCACCAATATAGCTCCTCACCTTCTCATCTGACATGTGCATCTCTGATATATGTCACCTAGCTGGAGCTCCTCAAATCTCCATTAGGTATCTGATACCTCTGGCATGGTACACGTCACCTCCAGAGAGCACCTCAGAGCTCTGACAGATGTCTGATATATGCCTCTTGATACACATCACCTCCAGAGAGCTCCTCAGATTTTCAATATACACCTGATATACCTACCTTGAAATATATAATCGTTACAGAGATGCTCAGACTGCTGATATATGTCTAATATATATATGTATGTACACCTTGATGTGCTGAAGTGCTGATTTGAATGAACATCTCATATATGCACCTCTAGCTACACACCACCTCTAGAGAGCTCCTCAGATACCCAATATGCATCTGATATACCTACCAATATGAAGAGCACCTCCAGAGAGCTCCTTGGATCCCCAAGATACACCTCATCTCTGCTGTATGTTACCAGCAGAGTTATGTCTTACATGGTAAGGCCAGATGGCAGATGCATGAGAACTGTTTCCCCGGATTTAATTCCATCCCAAAGCCCTTGTAATAGCAACATGAGCATTTTTGTGCCCCCAGAGCCTGTGTCCACCATCTCAGCTGGGAACATGGGTCCAAGAGACAGCGTTACATGGGGAAGCTCGCACAGCAAGTGTCATTTCTGGAAAGCTGGACGTCACCAAGGTCATTGCCCAAAGAAGGATATGGAAACAACTGGGTGATTTCAGGGTAAAACAGGGCAGAAACCCCCAAACACAGAAAATTCAGTGAAAGGGACAAAAGGTCAAGGTGCCTCTTGATTTCTCAGGCCACTGTAGGTCCTGCCAAGAGTTTTAGCGAACTCATCTGGGATATGGTAAATGCTCAGAAGGGCCTGAGTACAAAACTTTTCCACCACAGCAGCAGGTAAAATATTAAGATTTATTATGATAAAGAATTAAGGCTCAAACCTTGGAGGAGCATGCATGGGCTAATGCCAAATACATATTGAGAACCCGGGACTTGATTTTCAGTGGATTTGTCCTGACATCATGATGAAAAAGCTCCTGTTTTGCAGCAATCCTTCATCCCTATGAAGAACTTTTTCTATCCCACAGGAAAGACTTTTGTCATCTGGGCTTGCTGTGTGAACAAAACATGAGGACTGGAGGAAAAAGAGCAGAAAAGTAAGGCTCTGTCAGTGTTAAAAGAGCTCTAGTAGACTGATTTTCATGCTTGGAGGTAATCAGGGATGAAGTTCTGGGTGCTGCATGAGTGTAGGAGAAAAAATATTGTGCAACTTCTGCACAAATGATGCCATTTTTGTCCCCATCACGAAGAGCACCAGGATCCAACCCCACCAGGGACATCTCCCTGAACATCCCTGCAGAGGCAGAGAAGGCTTTTTGAGCTGGCACACACTTTTAGCAACTTCAAAAGGCATCCTTTGAAGTTTAGCAAGGGCCTTTGAAGTGCTCCTGATGCAAAAGGGAATGAAGGAGATGCCTCCTCCACGACGCTCCACCGCAGGCGACACAAGCCAAGCAGACACACGGTGTCCTGTGCACCCACAGCTGAATTCAGCAGCTGCCCGAGGATCATAAATGAGACACCATTTCTGACAAGTCATCAATGCCCTCCCAAATGCCCTAAATCCTCCTCTGGTTGACCTGAATAGCATCCAAGAGCAGAGATGGGAGGCCAGTATCCTGGGATCTCAGCCTGTTTCCCAACTGCAAAAAGCCAAGGGCAGCCCTCTTAATAAAGATTTAATGAAGTGTAAGGGAATGATAATAAAGCTGACATTTAGCAACACAAAATCCAGGATTTTTGCAAAAAGTCTAAGATTTTGAAGCAAGGCTTTTCCTGGCATGTCACTTTGTTCCAATGTGAGCAGACCATGATGTTTTCAATCCCATCATGTCAATGACATTTAATTGTGACTATCATTTTTTAATAAATTTAATGCCAGCTGCTCTGAATTGAGTGGAAATCACAAACGGTGAAATCCTCAGTAACACTGGGGTTTGCTGAATTATTTTTATACCCCACACTATGCCCAATAGCAAGCTGTACTGGCCCCAAACTCCACACCCTTGGGGACAACCGAAGAAACCATGTGTGAAAAACAGTATAAATGCAGAAATCAAAGCTCAAATTTCAGTTAATCCTTTAAGGAGCAAAACGGGTGATGGTAACTCTCCAAATACTTTGGTAACACTTGCTGCCACCTGTGAAGAGGACTGCTGTGATTAAATCCTTTGGTGTATTGAGTTTTTGTCCCCACAGAGCACTTTCTGCAGCATCACCAGCTTCTGGGTAAGGGCTGGGCCTGGGTACTGGGGATGCTCAAAGGGGCAAAGAGGAATACAGCATTTCCATCCTACCCACTCCCACAAGTTAAAATCGGTGCTGCACAGACCCCACCCCTTCACAGACAGTGAAAGATCTGAGGCATGCCCATACACGTGCAATGTTTCTGTATTTCTGCAAAAGCAAAGCTGCTTTGAGGCAAAACATGGCTGGGAGAGACAAGTCCATTGGTGGAGCCCCACCCCAGGCGACTCACATCATCTAAAGTGGGCATGTAGGGAAATACTGGACCCTGGATGTGCATATGTGAACACATCTGGATCCGGGGAACACAAGCGGCCTCACTACACCACGTTGATAAATAATGGGAAGGCAAAGTGCCCTGCAGGAACAGCACCACACTGTTCGGCCCTGGGCGAGACAGGGGAGAATTCGGTACCCGCGAGGTTTGGAACAGTGGGATTAATAACACATCAATTTTAATGCAGGGTGGCTTGTGCGGTTTTTTCCTTTTTTTTTTTTCCTGCTTCACAAACAGCAAAGTGAATGTTTGAGCATCTCGGCGGGGGGTTAATGAGGACTCTGATTAGTTATTCAGATTTGCCGATGCTGCCTACATCCATCCTCAGATGGGGGAATCATGGGAAAGGGTTTGCAGAAAAAGCTCTTAAAGACAACCTGCTTGGCTTTCACAGCTCAGGCAGACACAGGTTTTGGGGGGCTTATGATACAGGCATCCCCAAGCCCAAAATCCTATTGCCAGCTTTGGGGTAGAAAAGCACATTTTCCCATCATTTGTGGGGGATGAAAAAAACTGCTGCATGTTGAGCCATGTCAATTCTTGTAAAGGCTCAGCAGAAAATATTTGGATGTGAGGGGGTTTTTCCATGTCAGAGACAAAGTGTTGGGTGCTATCAATACAATTTGAGTGCAATTCTGGTCAGAGGTACAGGACCAAAAATGATGGATGGACCAATGCAAGGATGCACAAATGCAAGGATGCATGTATTTAGACATGCATGGATGCAGAAATGTAGGGATGCACAGGATCATCCTGTGCACCTGGTCATATGGATGCAAGGATGCATGGATGGACAGGCACGTACATGGGTGAAAGGATGCATGGATGCATGCAGGCAAGGGCAGAAGTAAGGATGGATCATCCCATAAGACAACACTGGGCTGCAAAAATGCAACAACTGCTGCAGTATTTTGCACAGCATCCCATAAAAGTCTAACAGTGCTTTATGTCCTTGCCAAAAAACCACTAGCTCACCTCCTTGCTCCTTGGCCCAGGGATATTTTAAGCAGGTTGAGCTCACCTCAGTATTTTAAGCAGATTTGGGGTTCATTTCCAGATTTAGGCTTTTGCTCATCACCTGCATCAAAATTCAAAAGGGAACCTGAGAAAACAGATGGCAGGTGTTCAAGATGATCCCTCAAAAAGTCTTGAAGGATGCAGCTAGGGAGGTGTTTCACAGCATTGCAATGGGGCTCATGAAAAAATCTATCCATTATTTTAGGATTCACTCCAGGATTCATTATTTCTTCATCAAGAAGAAACATTTGAAGAATGGGCAGGGTGGTGACACCACTCTCTCAGTTCATCCCAGCAACAAATGTCAGCACTTTATTTCTGCTTGGGCCTAAAGACTCAGTTGGCCATTGCTTTGAGCATCACTCAACTTAGGATTCAGCAGGAGTTCTGGGGGGCTCAACTTCCCGGTATTCATATCATTCTCCATAACACCTGCCAGGATCTCAAAGAAAAGACAAATTGGAGTTATCCATCCAATTTCACAAACACTGAGGGACTACATCCCAAACAGGCTCTTTTCCTCAGGACCACCTCCATATGCTTTGTCTGTGTTTTAAAGGGTGTGTTAATCGTTCTGAATTAACAGCTCCAGCTGGAGGAGCAAACAAGCAATTTGCAACCTTAAGATAACACTCAACTTATCTCAAGTGATTTAAGTTGGGATTTATTTTTTTTAATGGGAAATCACACCTTTCTGGTTGCAAATGCACTGCCCAGAGCTTGGCTAAAATCACCCATTTATCAGGAGCGGCTGCTGGCACCGTCACAGGAGGAGGTGGGATGGCAGGACAAAAAGAAGAAATGAGAAATCTGCATTTGGCTTTACTTTAGAGACAGGAAATAGGCAACAAATCCTCATCACTGCTGGGCCACTCACTGATTGCAGGAGGGCTAAGGATTATTTTCTTCCAAACATTCCCTTTTTTTTTATTACATAGAATTCACAGAATCCCAGAATGATTAGGGCTGGAAGGGACCTTAAATTCTATCACATTCCACTCCCTGCCATGGGCAAGGACACCTTCCACTAGACCAGTTTGCTCCAAGCCCTGTCCAACCTGGCCTTGGACGCTTTCAGGGATGTCGCAGCCACAGCTTCTCTGCCCAACCTGTGCCAGGAACCCTCTACCCTCACAGGGAAGAATTCACATTTTGTTTCAAAGTATTCAATCCCTAAAAAAAGAAAAAAATCCAAAAATCCCATCAGCAAACTCTTTATCCCTTTGCCTTCTTTCATCTCTTTTCCCCTTTTTCCTTTTTTCATTTGCTGCTAGATACAGGAGGGAAGGAAAGACCATGATTATTTGTTTGTAAGACTGGATCTTTAACACGGATATATTAATTTCTTTTTTGTTTACTTGTCATTTTCACTACTTTAAATCATTCCTAATCTCACCCAGGGTGTGGGATTCAGGAAGGAAAGTCCACCCCTATCTCCCCACCTTCTGGATTTAAGAGAACCCAATGGTGCTGGCAGTTAAAAGGACTCCACAAGAAATCTTTCTGTGACTATAGCCAAGTGTCATCTGCTTCCTGCTACCTGTCCTGGTTCCAGCCAGGACAAGGTTAACTTTTGCAGTTGCTGGGAGAGGTCGTGGCCAGGACCTGGAGGTTATTCTATATCACCTCACATCATCCCCAGGGGCAGGGGAAGGGACTCTTTTCCGGGAAGAAGGGATTTCTTCTGGTCATGTAAGCCTGGTGCTGATCCCGAGCCACAGGGAGCAGTTGGGGTGTCATCTCTGCAGCTAGGTTGTGCCCTGTGGTGAGCATTTCTGCACATGAATCATTCTTTTTCTTGTACATTTTTATTAATAACATTGTTGCCTTACTGTTCTCTTTCTTATCTCATTGGTGTTTCCAGTAAATTGTTCTTATGTCAACTTGACATCTTTGCATGTTGTTTTTCCAGTTCTCCTCTCCAGTCTTCCAGAGGGGAGGGGAGGGGTGAGCAAGCCTGGTTTGGAGAGTCTCAATAGAAGCACTAAAGTGGGGAGTACCATTCGTAAAACATAACATCACCCCAGCCAAGGCTGAGTTAGGAGTCAATGTCCATCAACTCCCAACAGTTTTCCAAGAGCATCAGGGTTGGATCCCATCAAAGGATGTTGTGGATGGAGTCATAGTCCTCCAATAAGGTTTTCTGTTCAAGTAAGGACAGTTTGTCTCCATTTTACATGGGAAAAAGGGTCTAACTGTGCCCAGAAGACACAAAGAAGTGACATCAAGATGCAACAATGCATCCTTCTCCAGTGATTGGAGGTACCTCCAAAATACAGATCCACTGCTGGAGGCTGTGGGACTCAGGCAGCCTTGAATGTCTGGATTGCCGGTGCCAAGCTGTGTTACCAGATGACCTCACGGCTCACATATAAAGTAATAGGAGAAGGAATAAATCTCTTTGGCACCTTCCCTGGGCATGGCAGCCCTTGATAAAGAACCAAAACTCAGGGGAGGGAGCCTGACACCACAATATTCCCTGGGCACCCTGTTACACAGATTAATCCTTCTTGATGGAGAATTACAATTAGGACTCCATCTTAAGGAGATATCAGCAATCAGGTATCTTATCAAATGCCACCTCAATTATTCAAATAATCCCTGGCTCTTGGATTCGGGTGCTGTTTAGAGAAAGCAGTCCGATTAACGTGCTGACACTTCCCCATCACGTCTGACATCCTCAACTTCATGTCTGATTACGGAATTTGCATTCAATTTAATTTTTTCCATCTGGAGTAAATGAATAATCCGAGTACCTACCCCAGTCTTAATTACATTTGTTAAATTAAAAACCCAGGATGTGAGAAATTTAAATGCATGTAGCTCCATAGCCAGACAAACCTGCACGTTCAACCTGCCATAGCCCTGCCAGCTACTGCTCCAATTTCTCTTCCTTCCCCACAGCCAAGCATCAAAGAAATTACAACTGAAAAACAAAAATTCTTTCTAAACGATGAAACAATAGATGATCTTTTGACATTTCCAGCGCTGTTAGCAGGGGAATGAGATAAAATGTAATAAATTCATATACTTCTGTGTGTTTCTTGGCTCCAGTAGCTAAAATTTCCATCTCTTTATGCAGGAGTCCTGGGGAGCAGAAATCCTTGATAATGCCAAACAATTCGACACTTTATTTTCTCTTTACTCCACACCATGCAAAACACAGGCTTCAAGCTGCCAGCTGCTGGGAGTGAAACCAGATGCCACATCCCTTTTCCATATGGAAACAGAAATGGCCCCATCTGAGGGTGCACGTACTCCCCTCCGTCGCAGCCCTCCATGACCCTGGGGTTGCTACCAGCACATGGCAAAGCCCCTCCCCAACAGCAAAAAAAAGTCTTTTCAATGGTGCAATTGTAATTTTTCACACTCAGCCTGGACCAGGTCAGATCCTGGTACCATCAGCCCCACAGAACAGCAGGGAAGATTTGCCCCAAGCCACCACATTTCCTAATTTTAAAATGAAAAAGGTAAACAGAGAGGTGAAAATAAAACCATTGAACTTGACCTCTTTTTTTAAATAAACTTCACAGAATGTTGCTAAATTTCCCTTCTTTTGCAGAAGAGGAAACTGAAAGGGGTGTAATTAATAGGAGAATTCAAGGGGGTGATGAGAAAAGTGTCCAAATAATTAAAGAATAATTAAACATAAGTGGAAGATAAAGCATTACCAGCTCAGGCCACTTTAGGAGCAATAATTCATAGACTGAGTGATGGGAAATGTCAAATAAATATATTTGGGTGTTGATCTAGATGTCAGCAGCAACATTCTTAGCACTCACAATGACTGAATTACATAACCTACACATGAGTGAGGGCAATGACAATAACCCCCCAGTTTGAGGTTTGTGAGACCAGTAACAAAACATGGCTAAAAATATTCAGAGAAAGCCACACTCAGGTAAAGTGAGACAGGTGAGAGCAGAGTCAAAAATAGCTTTTCCCTGTCTCCCAACATGCTCACAGTTCAGACAACATTTCTGCACTCCCAGGAAGATGGATTTGACTTCCCATCCTCAAAAAATCCCTTTGGAGGGGTGTAACAGAGGGTCCTCCCAGGCACAGTGTCAGGATTTGACCATCAGAGCAGGCAATTTGGATGCAGTGTGATGGACCCACAGTTCCTCACCCTTCCTGACATCCTTCTGCTTTGTTTTGAGTTAACAGTTATGGTGCCGGAGGAGAAAACATCATGTTTTAGCAATGAAGTCCCCAGCAAGGCTGTTTAAAAATTAATTAGTGCCATGCAACATATTAGTGATGAATAGTAATTTTAGCTTTTGTACCTACTTCATTGCCTTTTACATGGTTATTATTCCAGCTTTTCCATGGTCCTTCCAGCCAACGAGTACCTAATACAGAGCATAACAAAAAGAATTATTGGCTGTATGTCCTGGAAATACCCAATTCAACAGCAAACACATATCCCAATGTGTTCTCTCTGGAGCTTTCAAATAAATTAAGGTCGTAATTGCTGAGCTGGCTGGAAGGTTGGGAACCTGGTCTGCTCACAGAGGTTCCAAACATCCCAAAACAGGCGTTGTCCAAGAGTATGAGCCTGGCTAAACCTCTCCATAGCTCCTATGCAAGGGGTATGTTGTGATGTGAAGGAGGTTGTGGGTCATGGCTTCCTCCAGGACAGAGGACAGAGGTGGGTGGAGACCCCCCAACCCTCAGGATGGAGAACCTTCAAGGATGGAGATCTGCCAACCCTAAGGATGAATATACCCACCCAAACCCAAGGAAGAAGATTCCCATAACTCACAGATGGAGACACCTCCCCAGCTCTGAAGATGCCCAAGCCTCAAGGATGGAGCTCTATCAAACACAAGGATGGATCCACCTAACCTCAAGGATGGGAATCTCCCAAACCACAAGGGTGGGAATCCCCCAACCCAAGGATGGAGACTCATAAACCTCAAGGATGGAGGTCCTCCTAATGCTGAGTATTGGGATCCCCCAACATTGACAATGCAGATCCTCAAACCCAAGGACACTCACAACCCTGAGGATGGAGATTCTGCAGACTCCAAAGATGGAGATCCCCCAGCCCAAGAATGGAGAACTTCCACGGAGAGACTCCCGCCATGAGAACAAAGATCCCCCCCAAATCCAAGGATGCAAATCCCATCTTCCCCAGTCCCGGGGAGGGCAATCACTCCCTGGAACATCAGTGGCTGGAGTCTTCACCCCCCACTGCACTGGGCAGCACATGGGGCACTACTTTGGTCCGAGAATGGCCACGTCCCAGACTGTAACCCCAAATGAGCCACCATTTGATCCCTTTGGCAGTAAGTGAGGCAGCAGGGACTCAGGAACCTCACTTGTGTCGGCTGCCTTCAGGTGGCTGGCGAAGCTAAGGGGAATTTGCTGGAACATCTGGAATATATTCATTTTATGGCATGTTTCATATCACAGACAGGTACTTTGAAGTAGTTAAGTAGCAGCAGGGCAGCACGTCCCCATGGGTGGGCTGCGGTTTGCGCTTTCAGCCCGAGCTGCCCCGGCATGACAAAGGGGCTGGGGAGACAGAGCTGACGTTTTCCAAACACTGCTCTGTGCCTCTAGGGGCAAATCCAACTAGAAATTAAAACCTGAAATACCAAAAAAAAAAAAAAAAGAGAGAGAGAGAAAGAAACCAAGCCCTGTGTCTAAGTGGTGTTGATCCCCACATCAGGCTATTAACAGCCCTATCACAAATTGTAAATGACTCAGATAAATTAAATGGCTTAGCAGCTGTGAGGAAAGGCCCTTCTAAAGATTCATTTGTTTCACAGAAAAGAAATTAGTCGGAATTTAAAATCTTTTCCAGCAGCTTGATGCAGACACCCTGTCAAAGGCACATATTGATGCTCACGCAGCCTGGGAGGCAATCGGCCCCAAAAGGAAAAGTCAAAGAAACACAGAATCCCAGAATGTTCTGGGTTTGAAGGGATCTTCAAGATGATTTAATTCTAACCCTCTGCCATAGGCAGGGACACCTTCCATTAAACCACATTTCTCCAAGCCCAGTCTAGTTTGGCCTCAGACATTTCCAGGAATGTTATCTTGGCAACCTCTGCCACGGCTTCACCAAGCTCAGAGGGAAGAATTCCTTCCTAATATCTAAACGTATTCTCTTTCAGTTTAGCACTATTAAAGTCCTCTGCAAGCATCCAAAAGTGGGGGATGGAGGCATGTTCCCATTAGCACGCCACTAACGAGGCTGCACCTTCCCTGAGCAAACATTAAGAGCCTCAACCGATGAAAAGGTCTGAAAATGGGAAGATCTGACACAAAACATCCCCACGCAGAAGGAGAGCTGGCTAATACTCTGCAACTGAAAAAGAGGACAGTAACATGGGGAAAGAAGTTGGGCTTGCACCCCTGAGTGCAGTGAGCTGCAGTGATTTACCCTCCAAAGCAGGGAGCCTCTGCTTTGCTCCCATGTTAATACAAGAAATTTATGCATTAAACCTCCCCACACTCAGAGGCAAAGCCCACCTTCCCATCCCATTTTAGCTCATGCAAAATTGAGGGGTTGTTCACCTTCAGACACTATTTCGCCAGCAGCAGCAACTCAAAACACCTTTCAGTGCAAGTTCAGAGGTATAAAAGATGCAAAATGCACCTAAATTATTCACATTGCCTTTCAATCAAAGCCCCGCTATGGGACAAAGGGGAGGATCTGCTGATCCTGGGATGTCTCCTCACCCCTGTTTGGATAGAAAAACCCTTCTTGTATTTACTGGGGTGAACTGAATGGGAGAGAGGATGAAATAAAGGGTTTCCCACAAGCAGAAAGGGCTGGAGAATGAGGAAAGCAAAGAGCACCTATTTTTCAGGTGCATCCAACCAGAGTATTCCGGTTGCATTTGGTCTCTGATAACACTGAAGCTTTTCCAAACTTTTATAGTACTAGAGAAGCAAAATTAAAGTGGGGCATTAGAAGAGAAATTGCAAACCAAGAATTGCAGCAAGAAGGGATAGAAGCAATCAAGAGGGCGAAAAAAAAGGAAAATTAATAAGAAACTCAAAAATGATTTTGCATTTCAAATACAAGAGGTTTTCAAAAAGTAAAAGCCCTGGAAGATATTTTTTCTTCTGTTTTTCCTTTGTTTTGCTTCTTTCTGTTTCACTGAGCATCCAGGTGCTCCTGAGCTGGGATTTCCATTTTTCTGGCTCCTTCTTGGGGCAAAACCCCAAGAACCCAATGAAAAAAAGAAATTAAAAAAAAACAGAAGTAGGACACCAAGCCAAGCTCAATCCAACCTCAGCTTGATGCTCACTAATTACCCAGTAATAGTATTTATATGCTGCCGGCACACTCGGAAATGCAGCTCCTAATAACTGAGGTTGGCATCAATATTAATGTCCCGGCTTGACTCTCAGTACCCGGGGACCAACGAGAGACAAAGAAACATCACAGCAAAGTGAAAAGAGGGGCAGAAAATGAATTTTAAAAGTATTTTTCTGTGTTTGGGCAGGAAGGGAGTGCTTGAGACTAAATGAGAGGATCAGCAATAAGAGCAAATATAAATTGTAAGTTCCCATCTCTGAGGCATTAAATCTTCCAGCAGTGCAGAATTTTTCACCATCCATATGCCCTTCCTCAAACTTTGAGGTTCCCCGCAGGTAGGAACAGACTGGAAAAATTCTTCTTTTCTTGTGATGGGAATAGATTTCTAAAGCTTAGGGCTTTCCCCTTACCAGAATTACTCCAAGGCTTCAAATATTCATGCCTGCAAACTTCATCCCACTTTTGGCTGCTCGTGCAAAACCCCAGGCTTGGGGTTGGCTCAGCAAGAAATGCTGCTGGAAACAATCTCCTGAGAAGCACCTTTTTCCAGGGATGGCTTGATCCCTATGTGACCAGGGAACACATCCCTTCAGATTCACCAATATTATATTGCACGCAAATGTACAGAGTATTTGCAGAAATGTGGCTATGCAGGGCACAGCACAGGTTGCAAATGTGCCCCAACACCACTCCATAATTCAATTAAAACCATCTTTTCTTAATAATTTCTACACAGAGACACTTGGCACACCAGGAGCATTAAGGCAGAGTTTAAATGGAGTTAATAAACTATTAATAGCCTGCAGGAAGGCTATGATAGATTTGAGCTGCATGTGATCTGTGCCCCTCGGTACAGGTTTTATTACCAATGTCCACATTCAATGCACCTGGAAAAAAATCACAGAGGTTTTCTATAAAAAAGGCAGGTTCCACAAAATCTGGTGTTTCTCGTGGAAAGATGCATCTTTTCAGGATTTTTTCCATCAAAATGAAAGCTGGCAGTTTGAGAGCAAGTGTGGATGTGGCATTTACCTTGTGGACTGTTCGGTGAGGTGTCAACCCACACCATTGACTCATTAACTTATGTTGATTAATATTGAAAGAAAATGAATGGAAACCAAAAAGTTCATGTCCAAGAATGCAACAGCTGGATGTTCCCAGATAACTGTGTTTTGATACTTTCATTTCCAAGCAATTTGAGAATTTCCCTACTTTTAATCAAATTCCAAGCAACAAAAGGGCAAACTGTGGAAAGAACTTGTAAGCAGATGCTCTGCTTCCCCAAGAAACGATGGTTGTGAAGCCTTTACTCATACAATTTGAGCAGTTATTAAACAACATCAATGAGCAACACAACGAGCAACACATTGACCCTTCAGAGAAGACTCGGCTGGGTTGATGACTTACAACAGCAGCAGGTAACAGAGTAACCCTTCAAAGAAGACCCAACCCTGCACTGATGATGACAATGGCAACGAGCAAAGTGTTGATCCTAAAGAGAAGCCCCAGCCCCAAGTTGATGACAAAGCTACACAGAAGCAGGACTCAAGCCAACTGCCTAAAGATGCCATAAGAATCAAATGCCACTACAGTGACTTCATAGTGAAGTGACTTCAGATACTGCAAGAAGTCTCCAGAAAGAGACTAATTATAACCCCATTTGGCAATTCGGGTGAAAAGAGCATTCTGCAGTTTTAGCCCTGGCCATCAATTCTGGTCAAATTCAAGATCTTTCTAAAGAGCCATTGCATGACAAAGTGAAAGTGGCAATTTTTCATATGGAAATTCTCCCAAAGCTTAAATCACCTCTTTATTAAATACTTCTTTGTTCTGACTTGTGGAAAGAGGCCACAAAGTCTATTCCAAGAGGAGTAGCTTGTGAGATGAAATCAGAGAGCAAAAACTTCTCAGGGAAAAAATAGGAGGATTTCCACTCAAGAGATGCTGATTGGCACCACTGGAGGACCCAAAGACAAACCCTACAAAAGGAGGACTTTGTCTTTCTTTGCTGGACTGATGGAAGAAGGACCATGAGAGGAAGCAATACCTTCTTCCGTCTACTCCAGATGTAGATCTCACCACCTTTTGGGCATTCAGAAATGCTGTTTCTCCAACCAAAATGCTGCCAAACCACAAGAAGACTCCTCACCACCACTTCCAACGATGATGAGTGAAAAGAGAGCACCTTGCCTCCACCCTTTCATCAGCACCAGAGAAAACGCCCAAATCACCGCAATTTGCACATGCCTCTCTGGCTTTCCCCTTTCCCTGGAGGATCCTCCAAGATGCCCAAAACCTGCCCAAAATCATGACCTGCAAAAAAACCCTGAAATCAATGAGAAACACAACTAATTAGTAAACTGGGAGCCACGGCAAGTCAACATGCCACAAAACCAGCTTGCCATTTGGCCGCCTATGCTGGACATGGTTGGTTTACTGGTGCTCCACATTTGCCCCCATTAATTTCCCAAGAAATGGGAGCTGCAAGGACTGAGAGAAATAAAAGGGATATTGAGGGTCACTGTAACTTTTCAGCTCCCTGATGAGATATTACTGGCGGATGTCCTACACAGCTGCTCCCTGCTGAACAGACACATTCCACCTCCAGTGCCGCTGGCCATCAACCAGTGGAGGAACAAATACAAGTTTGGTTTGTTTTTCAGATGATGTGAATTATCTGGGGATTTTTTCTTTTTGGCTGAGGCATACGTGGTGATTTATCCCAAACTGCAATTACATGGAAAAACTCTTTCTTTGCTGCTTCATCCCCACCTAAGTGAGCAGCTCAAGGTCGTCCAGTGCAGTGAGCACCATCCCACAGCAAAGTGGGTCAGGACTGTTTAATACCAAAACTGGCAGGAAATATTTTATTTCTTCAGCAATAAGTACTCCTTTTCCCAAAGTGCTAGTTCAGAATGGAGAAAAACATTCAGTTTTGAAATGCCTCAATGAAATTTAATTTTTGGTTTGAATCAACAGCTTCACTCGGTGCCATTTTAATGCTATTTTATGTTGAAATGTCAATTGGAAACTAACATTTTAAAATGTCAAAACATTTCAAATCTGCAGACGGTGCTGATATTTTTTTTGCTTCCATGTGTCCAAACAGAAAATGCCTTTGGAACTTTATCATGGAATAAAAAAAAATTAAAAAAATATATATATAAATATAGAAAATCAATATTTTGACTTCTTGTAATGAAAACAAAGCTAAAATATTTCCTCCAGGATGCAAACAATATTTTCTGACAAACTGTAATCACAAAAAGCAATCTGAGCCAAATATTTGCTATCATGGTCTGTTATAGCTCCATGGGAAGAGAAGAGAAAGGGATTTTTGGTATTTTAGGCCCTCTGAACCCTTTTTTCACCAGTTATTTCCAGGGTGCAGGAAGCTTTTTCTACCATCTAGAACCATTTCCCACACACTGATTTTCCTTAATAGTGGAGAAAAAAGCCTCCAAAAATTATTTTCTCCTTTAAAAAGGAAACATTTGAATTTGGGGGGAATTTTCTTCATATTTTGCTTTGATGACACCTCACCCCTATCAGTTTGGGGGAACTGGGGAAGAAGTGGAACTGTGAGGTTTTTACTGTGATTGTGCTGTCTGCAGGGAACACGTGCATGGGGTGTGGGATTATTAGCCAATATATATTCAATTATCCAGTGATCTCACCTTTTAAATTCCTGCCTTGTTCATGCATTGCCAGAAAAACAAACAGAAAAAAAATGCGAAAAGAAAGCAAATAACAGGCAAGCAATTCAGGGCAGTTGCAGTAAAAATAAAGAATTGTACTAATTTTTCTGGTCCCAGGAGCAGAGTGTAAACATGCAGCATTGCAAAATGAGATGAAAACCGGAAGTTTTGGAATCATGACTGGCCAAGTTTCTTTTCCCAAATCTTGTAGCTCCATCACCCTTGACGGCGCAGCTGAGCCATCCTCCAGCACCTTTACATCTCCTCCAAATTCCTCTTTTTCTCATTTTTTTCTGAGCCCAGGCTACAGCCCCGCGCAGGGAATAAGCGCAATTATCTCGTCTCGCCACATTTTTCCAGCTCTGCCCGAGGTTTAATTAAAGCCAAGTGAAAAACACAGAGGAGCAGCGCTGGGTTCCGATATCACCCCACTGCATGCGGTGGGGAGGGGCCAAAAAACAGGGAAAAATAAAACCTTCATCATCCACTTTTTAATTCAGTAAACCTTCCCAGATATTGCTCCTTTATCACATTTCCTTTTAAAATATATATATAAATATATATATTTATGTGCAGCTATGCAAGCGCCATGAATATACATATGGACACTGGGATATGCACATACCCTCTCTACAAAAAAAAATATATATAAGCGTAGCCTAATCCCCTGTAATCTCTTTGAATTACACCTCAACCACCCTCCTTGCAGGTGACCTTTCCACAAAAGGCTGTTTCTATGCCAACAGCATTGTTTGAGTCAGGCAAGAGAAAAAATACAGCACAATAATCTGTAATTTTTCCTTAATTCGAAATTTTCACCCATGGTCAGGAGCCAGATGATGCTAGAAACACTCTCATCATAGGAAAAAAATAGTATTAAAATTAATAATGTCTAGGATTTGAATATTAAGGGAGAGCACAGTAACCTTGACCCAGTTTATATTTTGCCTAAACTCCTGGAATTGGTTTTTGGGTGAAATTCCCCTTGTTTTGGTGTTTAGGAGCAAAATCTTACCATTTTAAGGTCCTTTTCATCTTAATACATGCATTTCTTTCTCCTGCTCCATCTCATCCTGCCAACATAACCCACTGGTATCAGTTCCTAACAAAAAGTCCAATTATGGAGAAGTCAGACTCCCAATATTTTTTCCATTTTCACTGATTTTTAGGGAATTCCAGCAAGTAGGTCATCTCCAATGGGGAAAAAAAAAGAAAAAAAAAGATAATTAAGATAATGAATACCAGACCCAAACTCAAAAAAACCTTATTAATATAATATGCATCAAGCAAACAATGTTGGGTAATAAAGTGGTGATGAGATTTGACCAAGTAAAAGATGCTCAATGTAAGTAACTTTTCACAGATAAAGATTCTTTTGGGTCTAGATAGTGCTACTCCATTTTCCCTCACTTTTTTCAATTCCTTAAGTTTCAATTCAGCCCATAAAGATCATCCCAGATCAGAGCATGTAAAAATGATAGAGAGATGGAAAAATGAGGTTTTTCCAGAAGAATTTTGGGGGGTTTGGTGGGTTTTGAAGAGCAGCACAAGGACCTGTGCCCTGTTGGTTGAAACATCCCCAAAACTGGGGGGGTTTGGCTTGTTGAGAGAGGGACAATGTCATCATTCCTGCATACTCTTTTCATTGGCAGTTGTGGATTTGTTTTCCTTCTGACCCGACCCCAACACCTTTGTGGCTCCCAGGAGGGAAGATATTTCCCAATGGCTCCATCTCGCAAGGCGCCAAACCAAGAGGATAAAAATACTGGTTGCCATGGGAACATAAACTCTAGAGTCTGAAAATACCAGAATTAAACCTTACACTAATTTTGGTCCTTAAATCCCAGTTTTTGCATCCATGTTTTGATGGGTCTGAGGGTTTGAGGGCAGACAACCCTAAATTCCAAGAATTCCGCAAAGGTTTACCAACCTTACAGATGTTTCTGACAGCTGGATGCATCCCAAACTAGGAATAAACTCACACATTTTAAAATTAAAATTTGGAATTAAATTTAAAGTATAAATTATTTTGTACTTTAATAAAAATTATATTTTAATAATATCAATTGTTTTATGACTTAATAACCTAGGTAATTTTTAAATTAAAAATAAGGATTAATCCCATCTTGTGGAATTCCCTCTCACCATCCAGCCTTGAATCGGCCCCACAGACACTTCCTGGCCTTGGGGCATGAGGTTGAGTATACAGGGCTAACAGGCACATTTCTGCACCTTATTCAAAAAAACACAAAACACTTCTGAGACTTAATTTCATTTGCTCAAAATACATTGCAATCACTCAAGAAATATGAAATTTTTATAATCAAGCCCCAGTGCTAATAATGCCCGGGCAGAGCATCCTCTGTTTGGTGGCACCAAGAGCTTCCAACAGCTTAAAGCAACTTTTGGAGCTGGTGTTGAGCGAAACTGCTCAGCCCAATGATGGAAAAGCCACACTCAAAGGAAAATAAATATTTTACTTATTCATAAGGAGCAAATTTGGGATCACAAGCAAGGGATCAGTCACCTAGGAAAAGTTAAGTGGTAATAAAAGGATGATGAGTTAAGAGGGGGAATGAATAATACTCAACACAAAGGAAGATTTCCATCATTAAACTCGAGCTTCCAAAGGAAAAACAAAAGAGGGAATTCATTTCTGGTATCAGAAAAACATGGAATTACTGGAACTAATTTGTTTGCAACAGCAAGAAAATGACTCTACCCCAGAACCAGAGGAGCAGTGTGGGTTGGAAGGGTTTGCCTTGGGAAATAGGGGTTTGGCTCACGTTTTTCCAACAGAATCCAACGTGTTTGCAGCTTTTCAAGTGCTGAATCAGTTCATCCATCTGTGTAACACGAGTTAAATGTCCTGCACCACTCAGGCTGATGCTTTGGAAACCCCCACTAGTCCCTGCTGCAAAACTCCAGGTGACAGAGACAACGTGGCACCCTGGTGCTCCCACAAATAACTATTCCCACTGTCCCTTTTCCCAAAATAGGTTCAAAGTAATTTCATTTCTCTAAAGAACCAAGCCTGAAGCATTTGGAGGAGAAAATCTCTGGTTTGGGGCAGAACTAATCGTGGGAATTTACTTACCCAGGTGACGCTTTCCTTTGGCAATGTGCCCCCAAGCCCCCACAAACTGGGGGGAAAACAAGCCTTTGTGCTCCAAAAGGGCATTTTTCACCTCAAATCCCTAGCTGGGAGAGTGGGCCTGGCTGCTCACATGCCTCCACAAAAAAAAAAAAAAAAAAGAAAAGAAAAGGGTGTGAAAAAGCAAAAGAAAGGCAGGAAAAAGGGATGAAAAACAAAGCAAAAAAAAAAAAAGTGAAAAATCAAGAAAAGCAAGGAAAGGCCCACAAAAAAAAGGCCCACAAAAAGCAAGCTCGTTGGAGCAGTTGGGGAAAAAGAGCTTGGAATGAGCCTTGCAGAGCAGCTTTCCCGCCCCATAATCCCTCGCTGGCCCCCAGTGGGCTTGTGCAAACAGCATCGCAACAGCACGGCCAACTCCAGCCACGCTCCCCCGAGCTGGGATCTTAAATAAATATGGGAAATCAGCTGCAAGCGAGGGCAGGGGGAGAGCCTGGACCCCATCCCAGCAGGGAATCTGCTTTTTGGGGACACTGAGAGGTGCCCCCTCAGTGGAGGGATCTATTCCTTCCCCATGTCTGAAAATACAATTTTCCAGGTAGCACGGGAAGGGGAAGTTTGGTTTTCAAAGGCAAAGGGAGTGAATGGACTGTACATGGGACACATATGTATATTCAGAACTAAGTTCTCTTATTTTAGTAATCCAGTTGGAAATTCGAGATCTGGTTATGGCAGAGGGACAGGGGGGAGGGCAACCCATCACTTACTGCCATTATATATCACGTATCATGTTATGTATGTTTTATGTTATATATTACATTTGTAGAAGTTACAGGTGTTCTCTAATATTACATGTTACAGATGCTAAATGTTATCTATATATACAGGTATCTATATATACAGGTTACCTAAGATATTGAATAATATGTATTAGTTATCATTCCAATAATATACATTAATCCAATCAATTTGATACAATACTTATTATAATATATGGGAACAACAAATTATCTATTTCCTATTAAATCCTTATATGTATCTTCTTCCCATGATCTGATGGGAATAACATATATTATGTATTATTCTAATATATATTATCCCCATATATTACATTATATATGTGATGCCAGATGTATCATATAGACAGATTTATTTACGTGTGAGCTTCCGTACTTTCTTGGGTATTTAGTGGGGAAAAGGTCTTTTCCCAGTGGTGCCTGCAGAGGTAGCCCACCAGGACCACCAAAAATGTGCTGCAGAAAGTACATTTAGGGCAAACGTGCCCCTTGCACAACAGGCAGGGGAAGGTGCTGACAGCTGTTTGCAACCCCTGGCACAAAATTCACCTCTCTTCTCACCCAAAACCTCATTGCATCATTTCAGCGGCAGAAAAAAGAGATTTTCCTCACTGAGCACCAACCTCCCAAGAGGAGCTGAACTTTGGTGCCTTTCCCCACTCTGAGTTTTCATCTCGTCTTTTTTTTCAGCCCAACCTAGCTCAAAAACAAGTCAACAAAGTGAGATGAAAAGCTATTTGTTAGGACTGACAACGCTCATTAAAACTGGCTGGGTAGAAAAGCACGACTCTGCTCCTGAGAAGCAAGGGGGGAAAATGCAAATTCTGCATGAAAAAAGGATATTTCCCTAATCGCCCCAATCAAACACTGGCGCAATTATCTGTGGCCAACCCAATGGGTTAAAATTATCCTCTTCATCTCCGGACACAGTGAGGAGTCGGAAAAATGTTTCATTTTAATAAAAATGAAATCTGGACCCTGCAGAAAGCAGCTTCACTAATGACATGTTTACACAGAAAAAGACAATTTCTATTTAATGGTGATTACTAGAGAGAAGAAATTAAACTTCCCAGAGTCTATGGGTTAGGGATAATGGGAACAAAGTTATTGAGAGTGTGTAAATTGGGAGAGCAGCGTGTGGAGGTCAGAGCTCTGTGTGAGACTGCTCAGAGCACACGGCCCTGCCTTGCTGGGTCTTAGTGGGCAAAACAAGGATATATTTTCCCATGCAGTCTTATGCGCCTGTGTATGTGTTTGCATATACACAAATGTGTGTGTACATGGAAATGTGCAAATGCACAGGGAAAACTGGAAATGTGTGTGATGTGCAAACACGCACCTGCAAACGCACGTGGCAATGGGCACAGCCTCGTGCAAACACACAAACCCGCACTGGAACAGGCAAGAGCACACTGTGAACATGCAAATGCAACAGGCACAGGCAAATGCAACACACATGGGCACGTGTGCACACGCAAACACAGGCAAACATGCAAACGCACGTGGGAACTTGTGCATGCACGTGTAAAGATGAGTCTGGCCACACAAACACGCCCCTGCAGCCCCATGGAGTCCTCCTGGCAACATCCACCCTTCCTGCATCCCAAGCTGTCCAGGCCCCACGTGGCATTCCCAGGCACCTGGGGTGACCTTGGGCTCCCACATCAGAGTTTAAAAAGTGCAGAATAGGGTTTGATCACAGAGTGGTGCCAAAATTACAGTTTTTGGCTCAGCAGGTGAGCAGTGCAGAATGCTCCTAATAATTTTATTTATTATTATTCCCTTTTTATTTTTCCCCCCAGGCTTAAAATTATTAATTTATTTTCAAAAAAGCCAAGACAAGCTCTTCTCACACCTGTCTCCTGCAAGGGATGAACTAAGTTTTGGGGTTCCTCTTTGTACCAAAGCCATTCCCATCCCATGCTGACCTTTGCAAACCCATCCTGGGGCAAAATTAGTCTGACATCGGGTTTGAATGTCTGCTCCTTTCTCCAGCAGAGCAAACATCTGCAGAACAAGCCCAGATGTGAGTCGTGTTCCCCCGCCCCTTCAGGAATTTCAGCTCCAAGGCACATAATAAGGCAACGTCTGGGATGGTTTAATAATAGTAAAATTAAAATTGTTCCTGAAGCAGGAGGAGGTTTGCAAAACAAAAACGAACCCTGAGCTGAAGTCTCGGGGGAACTGTTGGATCAGAGGAACAGTAAACAACACACAGAAATGCAACTTAATTATCTTTACAACCCAAGTACGTAACTGGCTGGTGCAGCTTTCCAGGGATGCAGGAATGGAGATGTGCCAACATTCCCACGTTGAAGCTAGAGCATCCAAAAAAAAACAGAAAAAAAGACTCTTTTTGCCAAGTTTTCCTTGAATTTTCAGTCAAGTGTTGAAATGTGGCAGCACTGCCATGGGGTTTGGGATGCCCACCCTGATTCACCTGGGTAAAATGCAACTTTTTGGTAATTTTTATCTCTGACATTTAAGAAAAACAAACTCTTGACTTAACCTGGTCAGGTCTCACCACACATGTGACCATCATCCCCCCCCGCTTTAGGACCAGCTGGGAGCTGCCACCTATCACTCACTGGGATGATCCCTCTGAAAAAATTGCTGAAAAAATATGGGAATGGGCAGAAAAATTGCCCCTATATAGCTATTTACGTATTTGCATATATAAGCTGAAAATTGCATTAATTTAAACAGAGGATGCTGATAAGGAGCCAAATAAGTTTGAAATCAAAGTGGGGGGATGGTGAGGATCGAGTCAGGGATGCTGGAAAAGACCAAATCAAGGATGCTAGGTAGGATAAGCTCAAGGATACTAGGATCATGACATGGATGCTGCTTCTACCAAACTAAGACTTCTACCTGAGCACAAACCAGGGATGCTCAGAAGAGCCAAAGCAAGGATCTGGCTAAGATTGCACCAGGATGCCAACTGCTTGCTGTAAAAGACCAGAGTCAAGCACATCCAGGGAACCTGAAGGTACACAAGTCCATGGGACCTGATGAGATGCATTTTCTGGTCCTGAGGTTGAGCCACTATCCATCATATTTGAGAAGTGGCAGTCCTGCAAAGTTCCCACTCAATGGAAAAGGAGAAGTATAACCAGAAGAGAAGGATGTTGGGGTGCAGGTGGGTAAGAAGCTGCACATGCCCCACCTGTGTGCAATGGCACCCAGAAACCCCCCACGTCTTGGGCTGATCCCACAGCGTGGGCAGCAGGGCAGGGGGGACTCTGTCCCTCTGTCTGCTCAGGTGAGACCCCCCTGCAGAGCTGCCTCCAGCCCTGGGGGCCAGCACAGGAAGGACGTGGAGCTGCTGCAGCAAGTCCAGAGGAGACCATAGAGATGTTTCGAGGGCTGAAGCAGCTCTGCTCTGGAGACAGGCTGGGACAGCTGGGGGTGTTTGGCCTGGAGAAGGCTCTGGGGAGACCTTAAAGCCCCTTCCAGTGCCTAAAGAGGCTCCAAGAGAGCTAGAGGGAGACTTGGAACAGGATCTGAAGGGACAGAACAAGGGGGAATGGTTTGCCACTGGGTTTGGCAGGGCTGGATGGGATACTGGAGAGAAAGTCTTCCCTGTGAGGATGGTGAGGCCCTGGCACAGGTTGCCCAGAGAAGCTGTGGTTGCCCCACACCTGGAGTGTTCCGGGCTTGGAGCAACCTGGTCTAGTGGAAGGTGCCCTGCCCATGGTAGGGGAGTGGAATGAGATGGTCTTTAGGATCCCTTCCAACCGAAACCATTATGGGATTCTATGATGGCTAAAATCAAACCAAAGATCCCGGCTGAGACCAAACCAGGGATGGCAGCTGGAATCAAACCAGGGATGCTGGCACGAAATGAACTGAGGCCACTAACAGAGCAAAGTGAAGATGTTGGCCAGGACCAAAGCAAAGACAGTGGCTAAAAGCAAAGCTTAGCCACATTCCACTTTCAGCCATCTCTTAAAAATGCTAATTTTGACATCTCCCAGGCTGCCAGAAGCCCAGCAACACTCTGCACCACTCCAAAGCCCCTCTGGTGAGGCAGCGATGGTGTTTTTTATTAACCTGACTAAACTAGTTGGGAAAAAGAGACACTGCCTGGCACAGTTTGGATCCCAGAGCCAAGGGCAGCCTGGGGCTGTCTGCATCCCACTGCCTGCATGGTACAGGCATGCCTGGAAGTCCATTCAAGTCCCCAAAAGCCCATGGGCTATTACTAACTATGGTGTGTTTTTTCTGCAAAAATCATTTGCTGCTGCTGTTTAACTCATGACAGTGCCTCAGCACACAAATTCAGTGATATTTTGCTTAAAAATGCTCTCTGTCAAATATTTCTTGCAAAGCACACATCCAATAGCTTCTGCACCAAGCACAGGGCTTGGCTGTTAAATGGTGATGCTTCTATTAAGGGATATTCAGCTTTTAACTAAGGCTTGCAACAACCCCAAACCAACCAAATTCTTCCTCAAACTCTGTATTTTGTTCCCAAGCTCATGAGAAAACCTCAAGATTTGGGTGTTTTTTTGCATTTTGGAGGGGTTTTTTGACACCTGTTTGCACTGGTAAATCAGCTGTCCAAAGTGCAGAGTAATCCAGTTATTGACTCAGTCTCAAAATTTAAAATAAATAAACCTCATGGTTTGCAATTCAGTTCACTGCTTTTTTATTTCTCTTTTGCATTTTTTACAAAAAAAGTGATTTTTCCTAGAAACGTAAGATTTTTCATTACTCTCTCAGCACAACAGAGCTAATCCCCAGAACACCAGGACAGAGAAAGCTGCAAAAAATGGTGGTTTTCCTGCAAACCTAATAGCAATACAACAGCTGGAGGAAAAACCCAGTCCCCAGCCACCTGCCCAAATTACACCCAGTTTCCAAACAGGGCAGCAAATAATTCTCTGCTGAGCTTTGAAGCCAAGGAAGCCACATCACAACATTTTTCTGCACTACGATGAAGATAAATTAAGCCCTGAGTGTCACTGAAGCCCCATTCAATGCTGCATCCTAAAAAAATATTAATTGCAAAATGGTTTTCTAATTACTTTAATAAGGATGCAGCTCTGGTAGGGTGAGATGTGATGCTCTGCAACCACTTTGGCCTTTTCCTCCATGCATTTAAGTGCCATAATGTCACAGTCCAGCGCTGGGGAAGTTTGGGCCACAGTTATATGAGATCTGTGCTTAATGAGGGGCACCTAATTAAAGTCAGGGAGTGCTGACTTTGTCAGGAGACCCTGTGTCAAGTCTGCCCTAGGTTTTTTTGGGAAGTGAACATCCCTGGCCGTCTGGTTGCTCATCCCAACAAGGTCACATCTGCAATAATTAAGGATTTCAGCTCATCGGGTTGCACCAGCCTGGCCCCATCAGGGCTCTGTGCTGAAACAATCCCAAACAACATCCTGAATTATTCTGACGAACAAACTGGCATTTCCAGGGAAAGAAAAGCACGTGGAAAAATACAGATGCTCTTAAAATCCTTGGAAATAAAGGAGGGCTGAAAGCTTAGAGGGATGCATCTCTCAAGCTCAGATGTTAAATATGATGAGGATGAGGATGCTTGAAAAATAAGGATGAAGGCAATGGCATGCATCCATCCTGGCTGGGTGCCACATGGCGAGGAGCCCCGAAAGGACAGGGCGAAAATTAGCACGAGTCATCAAGTAACTGAAACGGAGGTCTGGTGGCATCCAGCGCTGGGTTAATGGAGCTCTGCAGAAGCAGCTGGCAGCTGCTTTGGTGAAAAATCCGGGATTTTGCCCCAAGTGAGATGCAAAAAGACATAGCTTCAGCATCATCTGGTGCAGCTGCCACCACCGCCACTGCCCCCATTTTTGCCATCCCAGTTGTATGTGCCTTTCTGCTCTCTGAACCTCCAGTTGGTTAAATCAAATCTAAGGTACCCTCATCAGAAGCCACCCCAGTTTTGCAAAGCCAGTTGGTACCTTAACACAGTTTCAAGAAGTGTCTTTAAGTGCCATCTTTCTAAGACAAATCATTCCACATGCACTGTGCTGGAAGGTAAGGATTGGAGGTCAGGTAGTTTCTTTAAAAGATATATTTTGCAGCATTTCAGTGCATTTTCTTTCCTTATGTTTCTTAGGTGGAATAAGAGTGACGGGCTCAGGGGTGGGGATGGCACAAGGGAGTCTCTCAGAGATCCTGGAAGATGGATAGGTCAGTATTTACACTCTTATGCAGAAAGAGAAACATGTGTCCAAAATTATTATCCCCCCCTTTCTACAGGTTGTTTCTGATGGAGACACTGGACGTGTTCAAGATGGAGCTAAACAAAACCATGGGATGTGATGACTGATGAAGGATGTGGTGGTGGCGAAGAGGTGTCCAGTGGCATTTTAAATAAAAAAGGGATTTCCCTGAGATATTACAAGATTTGCTCCCCTGGTTTGGTGGGTAAGTCCATATTCCAGTGGTTTAACACTCAGAAGAGTCAGAGCTCTCTGGCACAATGAATATGCAAAGAGCATCCTGGTGCCCAAAGGACCAGTGGGAGCCCCTGTGCTGCCCTTCCCATCCAGCCACCGATCCCCAACAGCCACAGACACCTTCCACTTTGTGTGTGCATTAAATATATATGTTTTCATCTGCCTTATCCAACTATAATTGGATACTGGATTACTACATTTATAGACAACTGGATGACTATATATGTACACGTGTGTGTCTGCATTCACATTAGCCAATCACATCCATCCAATAATTCAACAGACAGATTGCTCAAATAGTATACATATATTAGAGATATCTGTTAGATACATATACATACCTTCATCCACATTATCCAATTAAATCCATCCAAGACATCAATAATAGGATCATTTTATATATATATTTCATGGATATAACTGGATAATGTGCATGAAGTCCTACATATATTTGACATTAAAAGAACATTTATATATCCATCCTATATATATAAAGAGAGAAGCTATAGGGAGGAAGAGAGGATATTTATAAAAAATATATGTATCTATTGGATTAATATATCAAATATATTAGACTGTATATATCCATTGATGCATTAACGGCTACATTATATGGCTACACTATATCCAATCCAATATAATATATCCAATGGATGGATACAATGTAATATACATTCAATGTGTACATTGTATATTTATATTGTATACATTCAAAAACATTCAATGTGTATCCAATGTGTACCCAAATATAACATCCAACAAATTCATCCAATATAAAGATCCAGTGGACAGATATAATGTAATATAGATACTATAACCTGTATATCTAATACATACATCCCACCTTCCATAAGAATTAACTCTTTCTGCTACTGCTTTTAATCTATTTATGAAACTTTGTTTTCTCAAAAAAAAAAAAACTTTTCTCAAAAATTTTTGCTTTCCCCCTCGCCCACAATGGGGATAATTTCCTGTGACAGGCAATTCTCAGATTGAAATATTTTCCCCTCCATTTTGGGGTGCACCTTGTTGCCAAAATTAGCTTTTTCTGGAGAAGCACCCAGCATGACGTTTAAGAAATCAAACTGGCCATTCCAACCTGGGGTTTACCCATTTTTAGACATCTACCCAAGCACCTGCTAATTGTGAGGGTGAATCTGGCTCTGAGTATTGCACCTCTCTGGGAATTTTACTTTAATTAAGGGTTTTTCATAAGTTCCCAAGTGAATTTTCCCTTGTTGTGAAGACCCACTCCATTGTCCGTGTCAGGGCACTTCAGCCCCAAGCATCACACTGTGGCCAAGAGTTTGGTTTTGCTTTTTCTCCTTTTCAGGAAAATAAATAAATAAATACATACATACATACATACATACATACATAAATAAATAAATAAAATCCTTGTGGGAATTGATTTTTTTAAAAAAATAAAATAGGTTCTTTTCCTGAGCTATGACACCTGACTCCACAGGGTACCAGGATGGAACCCAGCTCTGTCCCAGCACCTGGAGCACTTCCACATCCAGCAAAAGAAGGAAAAAGCCAGTGGAAGGATGGGGAAAATGGGAGAAATCTCACACTTAAAAGATTTTCCCAAATGAAAATAACACTGAAATAATATCTGCTTGAGGAGCAAACCTACTACCCAACAAGATTTCAAAATTCCACCAAAATCTCCAAAAGCTTGGTCTCTACCCCTGCCTGTGGGGCCAAGTTCCAGTAGCACAAATGGTATCTTATAGCAATACACAGAGGGTACAGATACATATATATAGCTATATATACATAGCAATATGATTAATGCCCTTATAAATAATATACACTATATAATACATAGCAGTATATCACTAGATATCAAGCATTATATATCAATCTAATATATATTCTGTAATCAACAGATCCATAAAGATCAATGTAATATATTCTATAATCAGTATATCACTATATATCAAGCATTATAAACCAATCTATCAATGTGAATATATCAATCAGTATATTACATACTTCTATAATATAGGATTATGTAATGTAGTTATTTAATTATTTGAAAGTACATGTGCATTCTATTCACATATTACGTATCAATGTTATTCTATTGCTATGTATCATTTCTATAATAAATAAATGTATATTTATGACAATAAATACAGTGTATCTATATACACACAGGAAAAAAAAAAAGGTGGAAGCCAGTTTTTGCAATCCATCAGGAATTTAGAGAAAATAATATTTTTAAGTCCCCAAAACTCCCAAAATATTTTGTGGAAAACCCACTTACAGCTCAGCAATGCTGCAAACAGAGGGGCCATCAACACGCACCCAAGCCCATACCCACTCAAACCCCACCACACCAGGGCAAGTTATCCCAATAAGATAAAAGAAGTTGTTTAAATCTCTTTTTTTTTCCTTCTTTTTTTGCCCACAGAGCTGGAGCTGGGAATCCATTAGCCTTTAATGAAGTGAAACCCTCATCTTGCCGGAGCCACCTCATTTAGCGCAATTGTTTCGCAGCCATTACGGAAAGACAATTACAAGGAAGCGGCGAGAGTAATTGGAAATGCTGGCGGGAGTTGGGCGAAATGATAATAAATAAAAATATTCCCCCTAATAAGCTTGCCAGGAGGGGGGTGGGCTGGAGAAAATCAACATAATTAGAACTGAACCTCAGCGAGGAAAAACAGACAGCGGGGTGGCAAGCGCTCGGCACGGAGGAGAGGGGGGAAAGTGGAGAAAACTTCATTTTTTACCCAAAAAACAGCAGGAAAAGTATTTTTCCCACCTGTACGCAGCCAACAGGAGCAAAAACTGGCTGGAATGGGAGATGCTGTCCACAGGGATGCCTGTGATGCTCCTCCATCACCTGGTCCAGGCTGGAATTAAAGCCAAATAAAAGCTTAAATGGGAGATGGTTTTGCTCACAGGATGTCATTGAGGAGCATCATTGGGTAACAGGAATTTTTCTGCATCAGAGGGGGTTATTTTACATGGCAAATACAATTATCTTTGCAAAACCTCTACTATTTACATTATCCTTAAGAACAAAAAGCATTGTGGGTGGGGATTTGGAGGGTATTTTCCTTATGAAAAAGGGTTAAATCACATTGAAAACCCAACACAAGCAGCTGTTGGTGGCTTCCTTCCTTGGTCCTAAAATTCTGGGGTTTCCCCCTAAGTAAGTCCAGTCCCCAGCACAAACATCCATGCTCTGTCCCCATCCTCATCCCACTCCAGTGTTGCTTTAGCAACTTCTTCAAAACAGTTTGCAGCAAAAAAGGCCTTTAAATTGGGGGGTAAAGCCATTCAAGCAAGGATTTGAAGCCAAAAAGGTCCTTCAAGCAGGGCGTTGTACTCAAAAAAGTCCTTAAAACAGGAGCTTGCATCGAAAAATGTACTCTTAACAGGGGTTTTCAGGAAAAACTAGTCCTTAAAACAGAGCTTTGCAGAAAAAATGTCCTTCAGACAGTGTCTTAGTGCAGGGGTTTGCACCCCAAAAAACGTCCTTCAAGAACAGGTTTGCAGAAAAAAAATAAAAGCCCTTAAAGCAGGGGGTTTGCATCAAACACAGTCCTTCAAACAGCTTTTCCACCATAAAATATCCTTTAAATGGGTGCTTGCACCAAAACAGCCCTCCAAACAACCAGCTTAGCACCAAACCCCACTTTAAACGGGGGGTTATAGCCAAAATGGGCTTTCAAACAGGTGTTTGCACCTTTAAAAAGGACTTAAACCAGGGACTGCAAGCAAGAAGCTCCCTCAGCATCTTCCCTCTCTGCTCCCATTCTCTGGGCATGCAATATTTGTCCCAAAATCCATCTCTGGCAGGTGATGAGAGTGTTCCAAAGGGTTGGATTAAATCCCTGGCTCATCACAGCAAGTGTTTTCCCGAAGACAAGTGAAATACCCCCAAGGGAATTCTATTTCTTTTTATAATTTCATTCTTACTTGGGGTCTCTGTAATCCTACTGGGGCAGGTGGGATAAGCAAACAATGCTGGGAGCATCCCAAGCCCTGACAGGAATGCTCCCAAAATAATAAAATAGCCCCCAAATTCATAAAATACATCCCCAATAATAAAAATACCCCAAAACATAATAAAATACTCCCAAATAAATAAGAAAATGCCCATAAAGTATGAAATACCCCAAACCTCTGCCCCAGCCCTCTGGAGCAGAGGCAACTTTCATTTAAAAACCATGCACGTTTTTTTCCTTGCCAGTTCCCAACTCCGTTAAGATCATTATCACAGAATGAGAGCGGAGATAAAACATTTTTATTTTCTTTTCTTTTCCTTCTAGTGCAATTTTTTAGCGGTGCATCCCCTCCTCCAGCTCCCATGGAAGTCAGCTCATGTTGGGAGTTAATGTTTCGTTAATACACAGTTTTTTTGTTAATTTATTTTACTTTATTTTACTTTTCCATATTTGTCCTCAGTCACCAATTATTGTGCTCCCAAAGGGATTATTACAATTCTCCTCCCTGTAACTTTGTTAGCCTCAGTGCCTTCCATAAGCCACAGGTGATGCTCACGCCACAATAATGCGTTATTAAATAATACTAAAAAATAATAAATTATTTTAAATTCTTTGAAATCCGTTCAATATCATTGAATAGTATAAGATATTATTCGATCTTATTCAATGTACTGCAAAGCCACATGCACAAATATTTAGGAGCTGTGAAATGCCTCCGTCACTGGGCTGGGATGCTGCACTGGGTACCAGCGGGCTGAGTCCTGATGGGAAGGTGTTGGGCAAAGCTCTGGAAAACTGGGGGAAAACTGTGCTATTTTGGAGTGTTTTATATCACTGCTGGTAGGGCACTCCTGTGGTGTAATGGAGAGCACTCTGGACTCCAAATCCCAGGGACCTGAGTTCAAGTCTCAGTGTAGGGATCATCCTCTGGCAGTTCAATCCCTCCCTGCCATCCAATCCTGTCAGATCTCGGATTCTCAGCGGGGTCAGCTCCGGTTGGTACCGGGTGCTGTGACAGTCCCGACGACTTCCCTGTCACTGTCCAAGCTCGCTCGGCCATGGCAGATGGACCTCAGGACTGAAACGGTGGGGCCAGTTCTGTGCACGCTGAGCCTCACCTAAAACATCCACTGCCCAGGCTGGAAGGGCACACCATGTGGGGAGAGCCCTTCCCAAATCCAGGCTGGAAGGGCACACCATGTGGGGAAAGCCCTTCCCAAATCCAGGCTGGAAGGGCACACCATCTGGGGAGAGCCCTTCCCAAATCCAGGCTGGAAGGGCACACCATGTGGGGAGAGCCCTTCCCAAATCCAGGCTGGAAGGGCTCACCATGTGGGGAGAGCCCTGCCCAAATCCAGGCTGGAAGGGCACACCATGTGGGGAGAGCCCTTCCCAAATCCAGGCTGGAAGGGCACAGCATGTGGGGAGAGCCCTTCCCAAATCCAGGCTGGAAGGGCACACCATGTGGGGAGAGCCCTTCCCAAATCCAGGCTGGAAGGGCACAGCATGTGGGGAGAGCCCTTCCCAAATCCAGGCTGGAAGGGCACACCATGTGGGGAGAGCCCTTCCCAAATCCAGGCTGGAAGGGCACACCATGTGGGGAGAGCCCTGCCCAAATCTTCATTCGTGAAGTCTGGCCATACAAAAATACAATCTCACTGCTGGTGGAGGACGAAGAGGGAGGCAGCTGTGGAGTGTGGTGGGAGCCTGTGTGGGTCAGTGTGTGGGAGGATGAATGGGAGATGGGGTGTAAGAGGCAGTGTGAAAATGAGTGTGAAGGGAGTAAGCACAGAGAGTGCATGGGAGAATGGGCCGTGAAAGGGAGTGAGCAGGGAGAGTGCATGGAACGAGGAACAGGAGCTGGAAGCACGCAAGAAAGTGTATGGGGAGTGTGCAGGGAATGAGCAGGGAAAGGGCATGGAGTGAGCATGGAGGGGTGCACGGGAGGATGAACAGGAGCCTGCGGTGTGAGGGAAGTGTGCTGGGAGCGCCGAGGGGGAACACACACAGGAGAACGAACGGGAGCCTGAGCTGTCAAAGAAGTGCCCAGGAAGCGAGCAGAGAGCGCACGGCAGGATGAGCAGGATCCTGAAGCGAGCAGGGCAGAGTGCAGGGGGACATGCGTGGAAGGATGAGCAGAACAGTGCAAGGGAGTGTGCAGGGAGAGAGTGCAGGGAGAGTGCCAAGAATGTGCTCAGGAGCTTACAAGATACACACAGGGAGCGTGCATGGGAGCTGGGAGTGTGCCCAGGGCTGAGCAAGGGAGCTTGTGTGTCTCCCTCCCATTCAAAACCCATTAGATTTGCTGGAATTGGGAAAATTCACTTAATAATATATTATATTTAAGTATAAAATTATAAATATATAAAGTATATATTATATATATTAAAAACTCTGTATTTATAATATTTAAATATATTACCTATATTATATGTTTTAACTATATATCCTATACATTATAAATATAGCATAGTTTCTTTTTCTATATACACATGATATAATTGTTATTTATATTTTATTATATATACTAAATATACAAAGACAATATATCTTATCCTATAATGTATACTCTATTATATATAACAGATATATCTATTAGCACCACCTATCATCATACCTATTATATATCCTATAGCTCTCACATATTTTACATAACCTATTATAATCTATATCATCATAAATTATATATTACATCCTATATCACAGATATTTTATGCCACATCATATATCATATTATATTATTACGTAAATACATGTAAAATATGTATTTTGTGAAAAACCCTGGTTCCACCACTACTTTATATAAAATTAATATAATTTTATATATTTTAATTTCAACCTCTAAAGACACCCAAAAAGCTGCAAAAAAAAAAAAACTGAGGGACCATTTCTGATTGGCCAAAAATTCAGAATAATATTTGGAATGGAATAGATCTCCATTTCAGACCTCAAGCAACACTTATTGAGAAAAAAGAATATTTGAAGTATTTGGGAATATGCCATTTACAAGAATCTATTCTATTCCATTGTACTCTATTTAATTCAAAGGCAATTTCCTCAGAGATTCCCATGAAGGCCAGCAGAAATAGGGATTTTTAGGAGAAAAACTGACACTATTGAGATGTGCAACTTGGGAGTGAATGGGATTTTCCAGAACTTGGAAGAACTTCCTGCCTGAATTTCCTCAATTTATTTTCCTGAATTTCATTATTTTCCTGAATAAATTTTCCTGAATTTCCTGGTTTCATGTTCTTAAATTTCCTGATTGTGCAGGATTTCACTATCCTGGCACTGTGGCTCTTTGGAGAAAATCCAATTTATTCTTCAATAAATCCACCTTTCAATGACTCAGATAAGCCAAAACCTTTCTGAATTTGGTACTTCGCACTAGAAATCCAACTAATTTTTGATGGGTGAGCATCCCTATGCATGCTCAAAAAAGGGGATGTAGGGAGCAACTCCCCTATATTTTTGGGGGAAGGAAAAGCGTTTTTAGGGTTGAAAGAATTAATTAATTTGCCAAAGCAATGTTTGCATCTTGCATTCCCAGTGGGAATTTTTCGGTAGCCAAGTGGAAAGGTTTATTTAGCCAGGAGCAGCACTGGCTTCACAAACATTTCCCCTTATCCAGCAGGGAGAATGGCACCAACCGAAGGGAGATTTAATTAGCGAAAATGTCGTTAGGCAAACGAAATTATCCGTAAGACAATCCTGCTCTGGACAGGGGGGGTGATTAACCAGAGCCATTAATCGAGAGCAGTGCTCCAACAGGCAGTTTGGCTGCAGGGGGGGATCCTTCTTTGGGGGAGGCCCACACACTCCCTCCCCGTGCTCACTGAGAAGCCCTTGAACATCTCATCAGCACACCTTGATTGCATCATGCAAATTGCAATTAGTTTTTTTGTTTCATCACCCCAGAAAAGAGCAAAAAAACCCATATTTTGGAGGTGCAGGCACAGCAAGCCCCAAAATTTGGAGGGATCAGATTGGTACCCATATGATGATGAGCCCACATCCCACTGCTGAGCACTAAGTGATCAAATGCAATTTTTGTAAGTTATTTTGCTGTTACTTCCACCTGTTACACAGGGCGTTTTCACCCTAAGGCTGCAGGCGTGTTCACACCAGTCTCGAGTGACACCCGGGAGCACCGAGGCCTCCAGGTGCCGAAGCTCACCGCCTTCATTGAGGCAGCATGAACCTACAGGGACAGCTAAAACTGCTGACAGCACAGGCTGCTGCAGCTCAGAATTCCCTGGGATTGAACCTTGGAGGTGATAACAACCAGCCACAGGAGCAGCAGGAACCCACTGTTCTTTTAACCTTTTGATTTCATAGGATATCATAGAGCCACCTATAAAAAATCAATTAAGGTCAAGGGAAGTCTTCCCATTGCCAAGAAGTGTTCCAGGATGCCTTAAAAACTGGGGGGGAAAAGCCAAAACCTCGTAAAATCAGTACCCAGTGAACACTCATGGCTTTTGCCCTATAACTGTATTTATATATCTCCTGTTCAAGAGGATTCCCTGGGGACTTCAGTTCCACTGGGAACCTCCCCCCAGTAGAATTCTCCAACTCCACGTTTGAGCATCCCTAAAATGATGCTTCCCACCCTCATCAGTTCCCAAGTGACACCTGGAAGAAAGACACAATATTGCCATCACCATCCAAAAAATTGGGAGATTTGGGGTTTTTTTAGATGTGAGGTGAAGATGAGCTCATCAAAATCTACCCCAGGAGGAGCAAGACAGTGGAGCAGGGTGACAATGGGTACTGAAGGAATGCCCCACCTGATGTCAGACAGAGCAAGATAACTAAGAAATCCCAATTAAATCCTTGCTGGCAGAGCCCAATATATATATTCCCCTATATATGACATTCCAAATACATTGTACCACTGTATTCCCCAATACTCTGTTTCTCAATATACACGGGACTATTTTCTAATATTATCTAATATTCTTCAATACATATAATAGTCCCCAAATTTTTATATTCTCAATATATTCCCCAGTATTATCTATTTTATATTCCCATATCTATCTATCTCTCTATCTATCTATCTGCATAATACAATATTACATTATTTCCACTGCTCTTAATTTTGAAGTGACTCAGCAGCTGCAATTAATGCAATTATTTGAATTTTTTTGCCATATCCATCAATTTTTTCCACCTCTTGAGCTCAGCTCACTGTTGTCCCATTTCTGTCCCATATTTGCCAAGAGTTTTTAGCAAAATCCCATTATTTTTGTTTTCAGGCAAGAGGGGTTTTATCCTTTAATGATGCTCACCAGGTCCCACTCTTGTGACACAAAAAAACATTGAAAAATGTGCTTTTATTTGAGACCTGGTTTCATTGGAAAGATGGATTGCATTGAAAAGCTCTGTTTTTAATGAAAACCATTGACAGGCACCAAGCATGGATGAGGACTATGGCCCTTGGGCATCAGACATCCCAAAATCCATTTGCAGATGAGATGGGACCAACCAGCTCAACAGCACAGGAAGTTTGGCACTTGTGGAGAGGAGCCTTTTGGACGGGTTTTGGGGAATTTCCATGCTAAAAGTGAGAATGCAGCTACTGGGGTCTGAATTCAGGTGTCCCACCCTGGCCTTGGCTGATGTGGGTGCACTGCTGGGGGCTTTAATTCAGGTGCCCTGTGAGCACCTTTGCTAATTAAAATGCTCCATCAGGACCATGGCTAAATTGGGGGCCCTAAAAGTGACTTTGCTAATTAGGGTGCCCAGCTGGAGTCTTTAATTTGGGTGCCCTGCGAGCACCTTTGATGATCTGGGTACCAACCCACAGTCTTTGCAATTATGGTGGGATGCCAGGGTCTCTGTTAATTAGGGCACTCCATTAGGATCTGCTAATTAGGGTGCCCTGCTCAGGCATTAGACTTGGATGCCCTATGAGCATCTTCAGTAAGTTTGGGTCCCACCCCATGGTCTTTGCCAACTGAGATGCCACACCAGGGTTGTAGCTAAGCTGGGTGACACATTAGGGTCTTTGCTAAATAGAGTGCTCTGCAAAGAGCTTTTTAAATTTGGGTGCCCCATTCAGCTCATTAATTTGGGTGCCCTGTAAGGACCTTGCCTGATCTGCACACCCTGAGAGTATCTTCACTAATTCGGGTCCTATCCCACCATCTCGCCAATGCAGGTGTCACACCACGGTCTTTGCTAATTAGTTTTGCTGATTTGGGTACCCTGCTGGGGTCTTTATTTTGGGTGTCCTGTAAGCATCTTTGCTAATTAGGATGTCCTGTAAGGGTCTTTGCTAATTTGGGTGCCATCCCATGATCTCTGCCAGTTTGGGTGCTCTGTTGAAGTCCTTCCCTGAAGGGATCTTGGCTGATTTTGGGTACCTGGTGGCACCTTTGCTCTCTGTGTCACGAGCAGCAGGTGACACAGAAAGATGCTACAGAGGTGGCATCGCTCCTGCCTCATTCCAGAATGTTCCCTGGGCAAGCATAGCACCAGGCAGGATGCAGCTGCATCCTTCCCTCACCAAAAGGGATGGCTTTGCACCCTGAAGTCCTGTGAGGAGCACATAATGCACATCCTTGCGGGGGCAGCTCATGGGACATCAGAGCATCCCAAGCTCCCGTGTGCAGCCCCCGCCCCGCGCCCACGGCTCATACTGTGCTAATTGTACAAACCTAATGGGGGAAGGAGCTGGCAGGGAAAAAAAGGGTAATGGCCATCAGGCCAGCAATAAACCAAAATTAATGGGCCGTGGGAAGAAATCATGTCCACTTAATCCCAGCTCTGGAACTCTAATAGAATCATGGAACACCGAGGGGGGCTGCTCCATCCCGGGGTCGCTCCTGGGCCGCCTGTCAGACACGGAGCAGCGCACTCTGCCCCAGCCCCAGGGCAGCAGGATTTGGGGAGGCAAGAGGAGAGAGCAGGAGCATCTGTCCAGTGCCTGGGAATGTGGCAGGCAGCAGGAGGGAGGGATAACTTCCATCGGAGGAGAAGGGGCAACGCTGCTGGGAAACATCTTCCTGGAGCTCTGAAACTAGGGGGCATCCGCTTTTTATCTCCTTTTTTAAATTATTTTTTTCAATTTCACTCTTATTTCCATTTTCTCCTTTCCAATTTTCTCTTTTCTTAATAATTTTTTATTTTTTATTTTTCCAGTTTGCTTTTCTTTTAGCAATTTTTTCTTTTTTTATTTTTTCTTTTTCCCCCATATTCCCTTTTCTTTTTAATCTGTTTTTCTTTAGTCTGATTTTCCTTAATTATCTATTTTCTTTTTAACCAATTTTCCTTTTCCTTTTTACCCCATTTTCCCTTTTCTGTGTATTTCCTTTTCTCACTAAGTTTTCTTTTCCTTTTTTTTCCCATTTTCCCTTTTTGTTTTTTTCTTTATTCCAATTTTCCTTTATTATCATCTTTGTTTTTAACTAATTTTCCTTTTCCTTCCTATTTTCCATTTTCTTTGTATTTCCTTTTATCTTTTTCCCCAATTTTTCTTTTTTTACCAATTTTCCTTTCACTTCTATTGTCTTCTTTTTTCCCCATGTTTTCATTACCCTTTTTCTTTCTTTTTATTTCTTTTTTAAACATTTTTTTCTTTTTATTTTCCCCTGAAGAAAATAAAAAACAATTCTCACACCACATAGCAGGGAAAGCCCCACCTAAACATCTAACCCACAAGCATCCACAGCAAGGTATGGATGCTGGTGTGGGACAGTGCCTAGGGATTCCCAATCCCTGTTTTCAGTACTTCCCATCCAATTCTTTTACCCAGCCCTGCTTCATCCCCATAGAAATTTAATTATTTGGGGATTTTCACTTGCCCTGGGACAAAAGCCCAAGTGTACAAATATCCCCATTCCTGGCAGAGAAGGATGGAGAGGACACTCATCCCAGACCTTCCCTTTAGACTGAAAAAAAACTACACAAAAAACTTCCACCCAGAAAAGTTTGAGAAAGAGCAAAAGTCTTCATTCTCAGAAAACTGGGATTAAAAGTGGATGGGGAGTATTTCTATGAAGTTGTACAAATACAAGTCGCAGCAGATGTCACCAGCACTTGGAAAAACCTAAACTATGTAACAAGAAAGATCTGTGTTTTCCAATCAAAATGCCCCACCTCGAGTCAAAAAAGCCCCAATATAACCCCAGTAAGACCCAATGGTTTGTCTTAATGTCCCAGGTCACACTGGGAATGTGAGGTGGCCACTCCACCAACATCCCGCAGACAGGCTCCACTCCCATCTCCCATTTGGAATGGTTCCCTCCAATGATGCCAAATCCCACCGGAGGCTGGAGAGCTTTTTCCTATGTGAAAATCCCAATTTTTTCCCCTAAAAATGCCAAGTAGGGGAATAATTATTCAAAAAATGCTCCTGTTGTTCAGAAGCCACTCCAGGGCTGAAAAGGATGGGAATGATGGATCATCCCAGGCTGGACCAGGGACGGTGCAGCTCCCTGTGCACACAGTGAGAAAGGATACAGGGATCATACTGGCTGGACCAGGGATGCTCAGGGATAGTCCAGCTTCCTGTACACAGCGCAAGCAAGGACACAGGGATCATCCCAGGCTGGATCAGGAATGCTCAGGGATGCTCAGGGATGCTGCAGCTCCCTGTACACAGGGGGGAAATTAAGCACCAAACATGGATATACTCAACTCCCAGATATTTCCTGCATGGATTCAGGCTATTCATACGGAAAGCTCAACCAGGATTGGAGGCATAAGATGTTCTGATTCCCCCAAAGCCAAAGGAGGAGCAGGCTCATGTAAATAAACCTGGGATATGACCAAGGGATACACTGGCCTGGTCGCACTCCAGCGCTCGTGTTGCAGGATCCAGCCTCGCGGAGGGGATGACGGCCGAGCTGGAATGCAGCTATTTTGAGATGGGGATATCATTTCACCAACAATTTCTCTCAGTTTCATGTGACATGGGCCCAGCATCCCTAAAATAAACCAGGACCGCTCCCCATCTTAAAGGAAAGAGAAATAGAAATGTTTAACCTTGGTGTTAATGACTTGTCTTATTTAAAGTTATTTTTATGAAGGAATAAAAAAGCATGCTGAGGGCAAAAAGCACTTTGGATTTCAGCAAATAATTGGAAATCCCGTTAATTAAAGGTGCAGTGCACACACAGATGCAGCTGAGATCCAGAGCTTGGGATTGTGGAGAGAGTTGGTGGATGTACCTATTGTATTTGGGGAGCTTTCCCACGGACATGAAAAATAAATAGATAATAATCATCACATGATGCTTGACAGTGGCACGCTCAGGTCTCCTTACCCAGAGCCACAGTGAAGATGGATGTTCCAATGTACTAAAGTAGCAAAAAATTTTGGGTAAAATTATTGTTCACTGATTTTGTTTTATTATGCAATGAGTCCAATGGGGATTTTTGTGTGTTTGGGGCCAAAAATCTCTGATTTCAGATTATCTCCATTCTTGCAGCCATATCCCTGCTTAATTTCTTGTATTATTTATATTTCTATTAATTGTATTTATTATGTATTGTCTTTATTCTTATATTCTATATATTATACTATATTATATTACAGAATTTTGCTAAAATATCCCAATCTCTTGATTGAAAACTACCGTTTATCATCTGGAAAAATCACCTGCATCTCCCATACAAGATTAACATCATTTCTGGCAGCTAAAATTCACCTGGCAGCAAGTCTCAAAGTTCTTTTAGACTCTCCTTCTGCAGCTTTAGGGAACCCACATCCCTTTCCTCGCTTGCCAATGAGATGTAAAGTTTGAAATTCGGGTTGTAACCAAAGGACAAGGAATTTTCCAGGATGTTGAGCACCCACCACCCTCATGCACTTGAACACTGGATGGAGGTGCACCAGGAGTGTATGCACGTGTATCCAAGCAGTGTTTTTCCCTGGAAATCGCCACTGGGATATTTAATTCACATCGGAAAAGTCATTTTCCTTTGGGAGTACCTGAGTAGGTACCAGCTGCACTTTGCTCATGAGGGACACGATGATTTTCCTCCTACAAAACTGTGGTGGGGAGGATAAGACATACCCAGCACTTGTGCTGCTCTCCAGCTTAATAATTCCCTATTATCAATCAACTCATTGATAATTTTCTATTATAAATCAATCAATGTTTTTCTATTATAGATCAATCAATCAATAATTTGCTATTATAAACTACTCAACCCACGATTTTCTGCTATGAACCCATTAATAATTTTCTAGTATAAAATAATCTATAATTTTTCATTATTAACCAATCAACCCATTCTTTTCTATTATGAATCAATCAATAATTTTCCATGAGAAATCAATCAACCCATGATTTTCTATCCCAAATCAGTCAATAATTTATTATAAGCCAATCAACCCACGACTTTCTAGTATAAATCAATCAATCAATAGGGTTTTATTCTACGTCAATTTGAATTAAATTGAGTTTAATTAGGTTTGGGTTCAGTCGCCGCTGGGCTCGAGGCCGCCCTGCATCCCCCCAGGCAGGTATTTATAGCCGCGCGTCTCATCCCCACCGCCCTCGGCCCCGGCGATTAATTAAATTAGCACAAAGAGGGGCTTGTTGAGAGCTCCAGCCTCCCGAAGTCGAGCCGGCGAACAGGAAACAAAGGGTGGAATTCTGTCTGCTTGGCTCAAGGGTGCTGTGTGTCCCGCCAGGCGCGGGAGCGGGGCCGGGGGTGTCCCCGCACCGTGACAGCGATGCCACCGCACGGGGGAAGAGCCCCCTAGCGCGGCGCTGGGTACCGGGGGATGGAGGTCTTGCTTAGGGAGTTCTGCAAATCCCACCTTGGGGCGGGTCTCGGCCTCATCACTTCCCAGATTCACTCGCAGCACACCCAAACCAGAGGTCGGGATGCCGACTGAGCCACTTCCCAATCCCTGAGCCCTTCCTAACTCATCCCAGGAGAGCGAGGGAACTGCTGCACCGAGCTCCTCTCCGAGCACGATTAATTCAGGGTGAAAACACTCCGGGTAGTTCCTGCAGGGATAACAGCACTGGGAATTTCTCTGGCTTTCCTCCTGTCGAGCCAAATCCCAATATAAGTGGTTGCAGGGAAAATAAAACCCCCCGATGTTTCTACCTTGAGATAACCTTGGCCACTTGCCAGGTGCTCAGCTATTAAAGATACTACTAAATCACTTTATTTAGTGGATTTAGCATAAATATTCTCCCCGCGTCCTTCAGCTCCACTGTTTGGGGTGTTAAATTTAAAAGGGGAAGAAGAGTTAAAAAAAAAAAAACCTTAAGCTTTTGGAGGATGTTTAGGAAAGGAAGAATAATTTATCACAGTGTAGGATGGGATTAAGATGGCAAAGGTCATGTTGAAAAGAAGGAAAAGGACCCCAACAGTGAGAGGTGGCTCCTGAGAGGAGGTAAAAATGCTGAAATGCTCAAAAAGAGTGAAAGACAACTCGACAAAAAGTGACGGTTTAGACAGCAGGGTTGGAGGGTTCAAGTTTGCATGGGGGAAAATAGTGGGAACAGGGAATATGTCCCATGATGGGGACTGGTCTGGGGGGAGTCCCAGCCAGGAGCTGGAAGAGCATTGCTAGAAAGAGACGGGCAGGATTAAAAATGCACCAGTTCCCTGAGCGGCCCCAGAACTGGATGAGTCTCACCAAAACTGGATGAGCATCACTAATATCACATGAGCATCCCTAAAACTGCACCAGCATCACTAAAATTGGATGAGCAACACTAGAAGTGGATGAGCATCCCCAAAATTGTGTCAGCATGCCCAAAGTTGAACCAGCATCTCTAAGAACAGTACCAGCATTCCTAAAACGGCACCAGCAACCCTGAAGTTGGATGAGCATCACTAAAATCACACCAGCATCCCTAAAATTCGATCACCATCCCTAAAATCGCACCAGCATCACTAAAACTGCACCACCATCCCTAAAAATTCCACCGCTAACTTCCAAACTGCAGAAACATTCCTAAAGCTGTCCCAGCATCCCTGGATCGAGGGGCAAGCGGGAAATGTGACGGTGGGGGCGGCTGCGGCAGCGAGACGGGTGTTAATCACAGGCTCGTTAGGAACAGTGCCCTTATGGGATGGAGCTTCAGCCAGCCGAGCATCGCTGCAGTCCGGGAGGGAGCTGAACCCACACCCAGCGGGACCCGGCGGGAACACCCCCGATCACCACAGCAAGAAGGGAAGGTGGCCACCAGCCAAGGATTTCCCAGTTCCTATCCTGGGAAAAGCTATGGATGGAGGAGAAGGAAGTCGCACATCTCCTGGAGAACACATATATAAAAATGGATTTTTCTTAAATGTATGTCAGAATGTGGATAGTTCAGCATCCTCATCCCACTATGCACCACTTGTGTTACTGAAACGGCCTGAACCTAGAAAATAAAGTCAGGCCTAAGATTTGAGAGAGATTAAATTCCGTTAAGACTCTGCCTCGAAATCTCTTAATCCTGGTTTATTTTACCCATCATATTACACACTGAAACCTCATAGGAAAATAAACCTACAGCACCCTTTAGTATTTATTTCATATTATTATCTTTAATCAATTATTATTTACTTTTTACTGTTTACTGAGTATTTATTATTATTTAATTTTTATTGTTCATTTTTATGATAGTTAAGTTTGTTCTTTGCTATCCCACTGACAAAGTACCTCACTTCATTATTTTTGTTTTAGAGCAATGCATTAAAGGACCTTTCCAGGCACTACTTTCTTTGTGATTGAGATAATAAATAGTAGTAGTAGTAGCAATAATAATATTAATAATAACTTATTTATTGTTTTTTAACTCCTCCAGAAAAGTTCATCTCCTCACAACCCAGATTTTGGGTTTTTTTAAATAATTTTACCTCAATTGGGTGAGCCAATAGGATGAGCAGGGTCAGGGAGGGGATGCAGGATGCAAGAGGAGAGATGGAGAGCGTAGGATGCTCCGGAGGGGAGACCCCCAACCACCATCTCCAAGCTGATTATTTATAATTATTTATTATGAGATGATCACAAGGAAAATAAAATACAGGACCTGGAGAGTGCTCAGCTCATCAGTCTCGCTCACCAGGGGCCTTCTCTTTGGAAAAAGGCAGCAGAAAAATAGTGGAAATAGAGGGAATATAGAAAATAGGGAGGAAAGGAGAAAAATCAAGCAGGTACAAGACTTTTTGTTTTGGGATAGCACTAAAATCTCCAACCCAGCTCCTGGCTGTCCTCAGAATCAGCACCAGCAACAGGCAGTGGCATTTGTATGAAGAAATTAGCAGCTTGGAACAATAAATTCCCTTCTAAATTTATTGCTTGGGAGCATTAAAAATGTCTAAAGTGGTTTACATCCACCATCACCATGGGAATTTGCCCAGGGATCCAGGAGCTGGTAATTGCTATTCTCAAACTTGCCTTGGAAGCTTCGAGTAGTGTTTAAAAAAAAAAAACCCAAACATTTTAAGGGCTTTATAAAGCCATAAAGTGCCTTCAATGTACCTCGGAGTGACAGAGCTGGGAGAGGCTCGTCCTGCCTCCATCAAATAATCCCAGGAATAACACACTGCTGATCCAATAATGGGAAAGGAAACTGCTACAATTAAATATTCTAAATTATTTTCAATTATTTGGACAAGTTTTGTCTCACTGCTGGGCTGGGGGTGGCAGTTTGGCTTCGTGGTGCTTCGGGGGGAGCACTGGAGAGGGAGCCCAGAGAGCACAGGCCCGTTTGCTGCCAGGACAGGGCTGGGCACCAAAAATGGTGGGGGAAATGGGAAAATATAGTAATTAAACAAACAAACAAATAAACAAAAACAAAAGAAATAAAAAAGAGAAGAAAAAAGGAAAAAGAAGAAGGGGAAAGAGAAGGGAAAGAGAAAAGGGAAGGGGGAAAAGGACAAAAAGAAAATAAAAAAGGGGGGAAAATGGAGAAAGAAAGAAAAAGAAAAGAAAAAGAAGAGAGAGAAAGAGAGAGAGAAAGAGAGAAGAAAGAAAGAAAGAAAGAAAGAAAGAAAGAAAGAAAGAAAGAAAGAAAGAAAGAAAGAAAGAAAGAAAGAAAGAAAGAAAGAAAGAAAGAAAGAAAGAAAGAAAGAAAGAAAGAAAGAAAGAAAGAAAGAAAGAAAGAAAGAAAGAAAGAAAGAAAGAAAGAAAGAAAGAAAGAAAGAAAGGAAGAAAGAAAGAAGGAAAGAAAGAAAGAAAGAAAGAAAGAAAGAAAGAAAGAAAGAAAGAAAGAAAGAAAGAAAGAAAGAAAGAAAGAAAGAAAGAAAGAAAGAAAGAAAGAAAGAAAGAAAGAAAGAAAGAAAGAAAGAAAGAAAGAAAGATAGATCAAGGGGAAAAGTGCTTTTTAGTGGGGAAGGGATAAAAAGGTAAAAATTAAAAACAAGGGGAAAATGGAAAAAGAAAAAAAATTAAAACAAAAAATAAAACCCAGGAAAATAAAGGAAAAAAGAAAAAGGAAAATATTAAAAGAAAAAAAGGAGGAAAGAAATGGAGGGAAAAAAAAGGAGAAAAGAAATGAAAAAGAAAGGGAGAAAGAATGGAAAAAAAGGGAAAAAAAGGAAAAAGGAAAAAAGGTAGAAAAATGGGGAAGAAAGGCAGGAAAGGGTGGAAAAAAGGAAAACAAGAGCAGCTTTTCCCAAAATGGAAATATTTCCAGGGGGCTCAAGCTCTAACCCAAACTGGAAGCCTGAAGAAGTTCCTGGGTCCTGCGGCAGCTGTTCCTGCTCCCTGATGGGACGGGATGGGATTTTCCCACTCCAAATTCCATTCCCAAACACAACTTCAAAAAACCACAAAACAGCAGAAGAAATAAAATAGAAGCCTCCCAAAACTGGTCCAAAATTGGGATTATTTGTAATTGGCTTTCTGGGATTTCTGGCAGGGATCCAACCAGACAGCACAGCCGGGGAAGGGAAAACCTGGCCAAAAACTGTGGGTTCAGTTATAACTTTTTTCATAGTTTTTGTAACACCTTGTTAAAGCTGAAAGCTCCAGATTGAACATTAATGGGAAAGTTTTTCCTTCTCTCTCCCAAACTGGGTTTCACTTTTTCCTCCACCTGCACCAAAATAACCTGTTTTTGGGGAGCATCAGCAGTGCTGTATCCCTAAACCTGATGTTTTATGGCCTTCTGGTGTGACAATCTGGATATTTGGGATTTTCCTGCCTGGATTATATTTGGTATAGATGGGAAGGAACAGGTGGCACAAGATGCTGAAAGATGGAGGAAGCATGGCATGGAAAATGAGAGTCAAGGTAAAAAAAATAAAAATAGTGATAATGCAGAGAAAATAAAATAAAAAATAAAAATTAAAGAAAAAATTCAACAATAAACCAAAAATAAAACATGTGATCTAGAAGAAAAGGAAAAAGATAAAATATTAAATAATAAATAATATAAAAATAAACTAAATTAAAATAAAAATAAAATTAAAATAAGTAATAAATAAGTAATAAATAATGTGCAGACACAGTGCTTTGGGATATGACTTAGTTGTGGATTTGGCAATTGGTCTTAAAGGTCTTTTCCAACCCAAGTACTAAACAGACACCAATTAATCGGAGCGAGGACTACCCATGGTTTGTGTTCCCATTTGGAAGAAGAAAAGCCAAAAAAATAGGATATAATCAAGCAGTTGGGAAGAACTGAGGCCAAATTCCCATCTTATTTATACAGCTGCAAATCACAGCTGGGCAAAGGCCACCTCATCCCGCCAGGATCACAGCTCCATCCCGCCAGGATCACAGCTCCATTCCATCCCGGCTGGGGAGGTTTTCCCATGGGGATCACGTGGAACGTCACCTCAGTCCTTCCAAGGCTGGAGGCAGGGATAAACTCGAGTTTAAATTTAGTTGAGGATTAATTCCCATCCCTCCAGATTATTATTTGGAGCTGGCATCTTAACGATGCGACTAACGACGCTGGGAATTAATTTATTTTTGGGCTAATTAGAGGGCATTTGTTAACACCCTCTTCTGTGGCAGCAAAAATTATTCGGGAATCAAGTTATTCGATAGTGTGTGGGATATTAAATGCAACTGGGAATTGTCTGGATTAAGTAAATAATCACTCTAACACCCAACAAAAGCAGCTTTCCACATGCTGGAGTAAAATAAGGATGGGGAATAACTGGAGACAGAATGCTGAGATACATCAGGGGTACCCCCCACCTAAAATAAAGATGGTATTTATGCTCAGTCCAGCTTTCCCACCATGACTGGGGATGTCAGCTCTCTCTTAATTTAAACTTAATTGTGGCAGAAGTTTCCTCCTGACTTCGGGAAGCACAGCTCCTTGCTCCCTGCATCCTGCCCATCCACTTGTCAGCCACCCCATCCCATGTCTCTGACTCATTTTACTACTTTCAGCCAGAGCAGCTCCCAGGAAAATAAATTCTGCAAAAGTGAGGTGTCCCAACATCCCAGGTTAATTTTCTCCATATCCTTCGGAAATATCCCAGGAATCCATCACATATCTCAAACCCAAGCAGGATGAGGATGGTACCCAGAGGTCCAGCCCCTGCATCCCTGAGGATGAGGATAGATGGGTGAAGGATGCTTTTCCCAGCAGGACCAGGCCAATATTTAAGTTTTCTGGGAGGACAAAAATGCTCTATTATTGCTCAGAGACTTACTGATGTCCTCAATCAGCTTGGAAAAAAAGACATGAAGTAATTCAGAAGTTCACCGGAAAAGCCAAAATCATCCAAAATCTAAACCTGTCCCTTGAGGGACTCATTTATCCCTGAGTTAAGCAAAAGTTCTTCCTGATGTGCCAGTGGGATAAAACTTTCTTCTCCCCATACAACTTTATGCATTGAATTCAAAAAAGAAAATTTCCTTAAAAAAAAAAAAAAAGAGATTTCTTTAAAATAAAGGTGATTTCCTTTAAAAAAAACCCACTATTACCTAAACAAGATATTTCCCTTACAAAGGGGTAACTTCTCTTAAAAAAAAAGGCAATTTCCATAATGAAAGGGAGATTTCTCTAAAAAATGAGATTTCTTTTATTTCCCTCTCCCAAAAATGATGGAAGGAGAATGGAATATGTTTCTGCAAGCGCAGTGGGGCAGTTCAGCATCACTCCTCTCCCGTGTTTTTTCCCTTTCCCCATGATATCAGGGGGGTGTTTAATCTTACACATATATATTATATAATGTATGGATCTCAAGTTAAAATGCAGGGGGTCACAGGACCCCAGTGCTAATTTGGGAGGCCAGGGCTGCAAAATGCCTTAAAAAGCCCAATTTTGGGATGCTGAGGAACACAGCATTTCTTCCCCTTCCCGACACTGCCAGTTCCTTTATTAACCTCTCCCGTAATTAGCCTCAAACAATTAACTTTTGCCCCCAACGAAGGGATCTCAGTGTGGGGATTTACATAAAATAGAAGGCGGGGGGGAGAAGGGGGGAAAATAAGGGGAAATCCTGATCCCATCATCCTTCTGCTCCAAATGACTTAAACACAAAACACAGTGTTATTTTTTCCCCAAAATCACCCAAAATCCAATTAAGTCACTCAAATCCCTCTCCCCATACACAAGAGGCCAGAAGCAGCCCCCTAAATATCAGACCCCAAAGATTTGGGGTTTTTTTGGGGGGGAACACACACTTTTCTGACGTGGGATGATGCCAAACACATCGAGTCAGCACTTTTGGAGGCGCAACTCCCGAAAGTTTCACCGACGCCGGGTCCACCGAGCCAAGCACCACTTCTCCCCTCTCCAACCCCAAAATCTCTGACGATTTAAAGGTAAAATAAGTCAAAAAAACAGACAATTTAAGCCATTTCCTCTCCTATTTTCTGCTTTTCCCCAACAGACAGCTGCCCTGCATCTCAGCCAAAAATAATCCATCCCCCCCTCTCCTCAATCTAATCTCCCCGGCTGGGAGTTTGAAAATATCCTGCCGGGTTTAAGGTTTCCCGTTACCCGTCGGGCAGCGAGATAGTGGGGAAAAAAGATCCTTGGGAGTGAGAAAAACCGGGAAGAGCCCAAACAAAGAGCCGGAGCCCAAGCTGAGCTTTGACGCCCAGCAAAGATCGGGATGAAGTTGGGGGACACCCCAATCCCTCATCAAAACTTTCTGAGTTGCACAATGCTGCCGACAGAGCCACCCTCCCACAGATGGAAATGCGCTAAAAATTCGAGGGTAAATTAAAAATAATAATTATTATTAATAAAAAGCCCACTCTGCATCGCTGCAGAGCCACTAAAAGTGTGGAGTATTCATCCAACCCTGCGGGATGGGAAGGATAAACCAGAGGGTCCCATGAAGTGTTTTGGAGAAAACTGTGTGCCCTGAGGAAAATGAGGGGCACCGGGAGATGGGGCAGAACGGGGCACTGGGGGTGCCCGGGGGGTTATCCCGGGGGGTTATCCCGGGAGAGGTGCCGGGTGCGGCATTCCCGGCGAGGGCCGCGCTCTGGCGCTGAGCCCGCCTGGGGCCCCGAGGGGCGGCTACGGTGCCCCCCGGCCCCGGAGGGTGCCCTGCGGGGGCACCCCGAGGTGACTGGATGCTTGGCAAAGCTGCTCGGTTGCAGGTAAAGTGCCCCCCTTCCCCCCGTGCCAGCAGCAGCCCCCAACGCGGCTGCACGGGGGGCAACTTCCCAGCTGCCAAATGCGATGAGCTGGGGGGCTGCAAAGCTCCCCCGGGAGCCGCTGCAGCCTTGGGAGGGGACGGGGAGGCCCCTGCGCTGGGAGGGCTCCAAACCCCCCAGGGGGGCTCCAGCCGGCTGGGGGGGGCGGGAACCACCCCCGGGTGGGGGGCAATCCAAGCGCTTGGAGGTCGGCAGCCAGTCCGAGGGCACTGCAGCTGCCCCAGGGGGCTGCGGCCGCCGGAGGGGCGCGGGCACCGCTCGGGGAGGGGGCAGTGGCTGCAGCCCCTCTAAAAGCACCGCAGCCCCCGGGGGGCTGTGCGGCCGAGCAGCGGGGGCTGCAGCCCCGGCAGGGCTGTGACCCATCGGGGGGCTGCGAGCCGCCCCCGCAGCGCTGGGACCGCGGGCCGATGGGGAGGGGACGCTCCCCCCGAGCCGCCGCAGCCCCCGAGTCCGTCCCCGCGCCCGGCCGGGGGGCACGGCGGGAGCCGGAGGTCAGCCCGGAGGGGGAACCGGACACGGACAGCCGCGCTGCCCCGGCCCCGCACTGGCGGGGAGGCGGCGGGAACGGCAAGTTAGTTCCCTCACCGGAGGGGATGGGAGGGGAGGTGTCCCTGTCCCCGCCGCCGCCGCACGTGCCCCGCCGCCCGCGCCGCTTTGTCCGCCGGGCTCCGCGGCTCCGCCCGCCCCCGCGCGGCGGCCCCGCCGTGAGTGACAGCCCTACCTGCCCGCCAATCTTCATCACACCGACACCGGCCTGACAGCGCGGCCGCCGCTCGCCGCCCGCCCGCCCGCCCGGCCCCGCCGCGCCGCCGACACGCCCCGCCCCGCGCCGCCGCGCGGCCACGCCCACCGCCGGCCACGCCCACCGCCCTGGACACGCCCACGAGCGAAGTCCCGCCCCTTTGTCCGCTCCGGCCACGCCCCCTCGCCGTGCCCCGCAGCGCCCCCTGCTGGCCCCCGCTTCGGGGACCCCCGAACCGACCGACCCCCGAACCGACCGACCCCCGAACCGACCGACCCCTGAACCGACCGACCCCGAACCGACCGCCCCCTGAACCGACCGCTCCCGAACCGACCGACCCCCGAACCGACCGCCCCCTGAACCGACCGCCCCCGAGCCGACCGACCCCCGAACCGACCGACCCGAACCGACCGACCCCCGAACCGACCGACCCCGAACCGACCGACCCGAACCGACCGACCCCTGAACCGACCGACCCACGAACCGACCGCCCCCGAACCGACCGACCCCTGAACCGACCGACCCACGAACCGACCGACCCCGAACCGACCGACCCCGAACCGACCGCCCCCGAACCGACCGACCCCTGAACCGACCGACCCCGAACCGACCGACCCGAACCGACCGACCCCGAACTGACCGACCCCCGAACTGACCGACCCCCGAACTGACCTATCCCCGAACCGACCGACCCCCGAACGGACCGACCCCCAAACCAACGGCCCCCGAACCGACCGATCCCCGAACCGACAGCCTCCGAACCGACCGCCCCCGACCCGACCGACCCCCGAACTGACCGACCCCCGAACTGACCGTCCCCGAACTGACTGCCCCTCGCACCGACCTATCCCCCCAGACTCTGTGAGGACCCCTCGTCACCTGGTGCCCCCCAGGGCATGGCTCAGACCTCCCCCGTCTGCCCTTCCCCCCCCAGGGGCTTTGCCCCCTCACAGCTGTATTGCCCCCAAACGCATTTGCCACCCCAACAGCATTTGAGCCCCCCCATATTTCCACCTGCAGCGCTTTTGCTCCCCAGACACCTTCAGAGCCAACCTCAGTGGCCTCTGATCCCCGCCCTGGGCTCCCTCAGAGCGCCCCCCCAATCCAGCTCACCAACGCCCTGCAGGGGGTCACAAGCCCCCTCCATCTGCCCCCCAACCTTAACATTTAAGGCACCCCATAGTATCCCACACCAAGCCCTTCCTGTGGGATTATCACCCAGGTAAAACACTCATATTTTGGAAGCATCTACTAATTATTGTTAATTTGGTGTAAAGGCTTTCTGACCAAGCTCCCGCCACTCAAATTTTGGTCCTCATGAGACATTAACCACACTCCTCTCTCACAAAGATGAGGTTTCCCTGGAGTCACTTTCACTGGTAGCACTGGGTGAACTGGGAGAACTGGGTCCTGCAGCCAAATTTTCCCATATTTTATTGTAAAAGCCACAGGGAAGCATTTTTCTGGATTAGCCCAGCCACAGTTTGGTTTCTCCCAAATTTCCAATCCCTTCCCTGATAAAAAATGCCATCAAAAATGGGTTTAATAAGAAATGCTGAATTTCTACCCAATTCCGAAGGAATATTGAGTGGGGAAGAGAGTCACTCAAAACAGCCCTGGAATTCCTTTGGGATGGGTTAAAACTGGCTCCAAAGTCTTACAGCAGGATGGACAAGGCAGCAGCACTAAATGGTGCATAAGGAATGGCTGTAGGGCCAGGGATGCCATGGAAAAGATGGAAAAATGAGCTTAAATTTATAGTCCAGGAACCCAAAACACCCCTAATTTTTCCTCTTCAGTTTCCCAGGACAGGCAAGTGCTTGCAAATTCCCATTCCTAAATCCTGATTTCCAGCTTATCCCAAAAAAAGTCCATCCAGGAAATATTTTGCGCTTCCTACTTGGGAGCAACTTCTAACATATGTCGATGTCCTTGGACTGGTCATTGGAAAACAACAGAAAATAGATGGCTTCCATTTGGAATCCATCAATAAAATAATGGAGAAATGCAGTGAGTGGTTGGGATGCATCCCACCCACCAGCTCCAATGAAAAAGCATCACTGCATTGCATTGCTGGGACAACAAGCAAGAACTCAGAGCATCCCTCCAGTCCCGTGGAGATGTTGGAATGATTTATAGGAATTTCTTGCCGTGCCTTGTAAATCAGCCAACGGGACATTTTTCCCCTCCCTCATTACTATTCCACAGAAGCAAGCAAAGACGAGGAGCCATAAAGCTGTCGCTGGGTGTTTCAGCCAGCTGGAGATGCTGGGCAGAAAATATTTGGGGTTTTTCAGAAGCTGGAGAATTGGAATGGAGGAGCAAAGGGGAGGCAGATGGAAACTCCATCGCTGTGGTGTCAAAGGACCACGCAATCATTTGTGCGTGGCCTCTCATGTTGCTTATACGTCATCTTGGAAAACAGGGATGTAAAGACAGAAGGCACACATGGGGCATATTTTACACTGCATCATTGCCAAAAATATCCAAGTGCTCAGAATTTTAGGGTTCTCCTGGTGCAGGGATATTTCTTCTGGAGCCAGTAGCAGTGAGCACCTCATGTTCACTCCTCAAGCATCCCAATTTCATTCCTCAAGCATCCCACATTTGTTCCTTGAATATCCCACATTCATTCCTCGAGCATCCCTCATTCCTCTTCCCCATTTCCCATTGTCAATCACCAAAGAGATTCCTCCACCAGTTTTGGAATCTCATGCTCAAACTCCAGGAAAAGTATCCAGGCCCGGGTTTTTCCTTCATAAATGCAAAAGCTTCTTTGGAGAGTTTTTCCAGAGGTTAATTATTATCCCTGATTAAAAAAAACATGGTGTCTTATTTCCCAGTTGGATTGGCTGCTTCATCATCCAGCCATGGGAGCTTGCTGGAATTTTTTTTGATGGTAAATTAAAATTCTCTCACACTCAGTCCTGGAGTTCTTTTCCCCAGAAAAAAAGGTATTTTTGTGCTGCAACAGGTCACCCCTGGATGATCTTTTTATGGTCATGTCTCATCCCACCAGCCCTGGTTCTGCAGATCTCCAGGACTGAGGATGCTCAGCAACATTCCTACTTGAACAGAGTTTGGGTATTTCTTCCCACCCTGGGCCACCCTCAAGTGACTGCAGCTGGAAGGGATGTCCAAACCCCTAAACTAGAAAGCCCTGTATCAGACACCTTATTCCATCCTTATCCTGGCCCAGATTGCTGGAAAACCTCCCTGAAATTAAACCCTCTCTGCCTAATTAATCTCCCAAATTCTGGGGGTCATGCCATTTCCCTGCCCCAGGCTGGGGCATGGACACCCCAGGGGTACATTTTTTGCATGTGTAAAGTAAGTGACATCAATATGTAATTGCCACAAACTCATCAGCGCGTATTCAAGAGGACACAGACTGTTCCTTTTGAAAAGCAATGAGTACTCGGAGCAGGTTTGCTAAAATATTAAACAGCAGCAACATATATAACCAGCAATATTTACATTTTTACATAACGGGCTTCAGGAGAAAACAAATTACATAAAATATAGTGGTTTATTCTCCGTCATTTGACTGCTCCTCCATAAATAATTCAATTCTCTTTCCAAGATTGCATTATTGCCTGTGTTGGATTTCTCTGAGAAAACTTGACGGGATTCTCCACAAGACACATAAGAGCAAAGCCAAGTAAATTATTCAACGATAGATGCCAAAAACAAGATGGGGTTTGGGACACAGCTTTGTGGCTGAGCCTGGCTTAAGCACCGCAGCGGGCTGGAGGGATACGGTGTCCCTTCCAAGTTGCTTTCAGGGAGGATGTCCCATCACTTCAGGAGTAAAAGGATGCCAAAAAGAAATCCTTAAAGAAAATTTAGGACTTGTTTTAGGTAGGATGCTGCTCCAAACTGCCCCAACTCATCAGCCGTCCATTCCTCCAGCTCGGGCATTGCACTGCCATCAGGGGACAATGCTTAATGCACATCACTCATTAAAATTTCTGTTGGATTTTTAGGAGACATTAGGACATAGATATTTTCCCACACCTTTCCAAGCCCTCTTCAGTTATGAGTTTCAAGAAGTGAGGGAAAAAATCCAACATCAACCAAGGCAGCCGTAAGAGCAACATAGGGACCATCCACATGGACAGTTGCCTGTCCAAGCCCAGCAATGCTTGTACCAAATTTGGGATGAAGTTAAGGGATTTCCCAAATTTTAGCTATTTAGCTCATAGAAGATGTCTATTTAATCTGATTTCCCTCCATTTATGGTACTTCACATATCCACAGGACAACTCCTCTTCTAAAATATTTCTTTCATCTGTGCACATGATTTTCCTGGGAACAATATGAGAGTCAACCCCAAAAGATTTATGCCACCAAGATAACATTATTTTTGGAGACACTATGCATTTTAAATAGTCTCAGACACATTTAAGAGCAAGTAACATTATGCCAATTCCACAATTACTAATAGATAAATACATGGGAGAATAAAATTAAAGGCTTTATCAATAATCTATAGGCACAAGGAGGATGTATTAAGAATAAGTGATCAATGCCAGGATGGCTCTATATTCCCAGAGGTTTTTCCATGCAAGATTAAATAAGATTAAGTTTATTTCTTGTGTGGGATTGATGGATCAATAATAAAGAAAGCTAAAGACAAAAGAAAGGATTTTTTCCTGTTGCTGCCTCTGCCAAGCATCTGGAATCACGTGGAAAAATACCCAAAACAACGGGTTTTCTCCCCTCCCCACTGTGGCTGAGCAGGGGTTAAGGATGGCATATTGAGCCAGGAAAGCACTTTGGGGTCCTTCCAGAAGGCAAATGCTGAATAAATGGCATAATGGCAAAATATATATTTTGATTAGAAAATCCCTGCTGCCAACTTACTCCTTTTAAATGTTTAATTTCAAGGCATAATAAGTCTGTGGCTGGTTTTTGCTGCTCCTTCAGGCTCTCCCATGCAAAGTTACTGTGAGCATCCAACTGACTGATCCTTTCCCAAGCATTTCCAGAGATAAATAAAGTAAAAAAAAAAAAAAAATAAAAAGGAGGCTCTGGATGTTTAAAGTGACTTACCTCCAGCACTTCAGCAAGCTTTGGAATTTGTTTTCCAGAGGCAATATCAGCTGGTTCAGATAGGGATGGGCTGGAGAGATACTCACTGGGCAAAAAATATAAATAATAATAAAACTACACCTTGTACAAATACTGTAAAAACAAACCCAGGGTTGGTTAATGGTCTGAGCCAGGTAAAGCAATAAAACACTTTCAATTTATTTTTCCCTGCGATATCTGAAGCAGTTGGGTACCAGACAGTCAGCAAACATGACACGGAGATGCTAAATCCTGGCCTTTTAAAATTTTGGCTCCACCTGAGGTATTTCTTCACCTTGGCTGGGCTTCAGCATCTCTTCCCCATCCTTGTTTAAGTTCAGCCCACAACAGGAGTTCAACCTTCACCCACAGCATCTCTTCACCAAGCGATGCCAGCGCCGGCACCGGCCTGGCTTCTGAGGATCTGGTGAAGGGAGAAGTGGAGAGATGGTCACAACTCTTTAAAGATGCAAATTGAGAAGCAGCCATCATAGCAAGAGAGCTCTGTTAATTCTCTTATGAGTATGCAGATTTCAATGCTGACTTTTCCTAGGCTTGTTTTATTTAGCAATAAATTTAATACCAGTTCCCTGAAGCAAAGAGACAGATGGACTATAAACTTTGAATTTTGAGTAGTTTTGCTTCCTTAGGTTAGTGTCATCTTTGATCTCTCCTGAAATTACATCTTAGAAACTTTGCAGGGATTGAATTCTGCTTTTTTACAGCCCTCAAAGTCATTTGATTAGCTGCCTTTTAATTTTTTTTCTTGCACAGGTTACCCAGAAGGATCTTAAATACCATCTAAATGATTCATATCCTTGGCTGCCGGAGTTATCTCAGAGACTTGCTAATGGACCTGAGAAAACCAAAGCACTACATAATATCTGCTCCGCAGGCAAAGAAAAGCAAAGTAAGTTTTATGCATCCTTTGGGACACAAAGCTCCTGAGATCTGAGACCAAAACCCCTGGGCTGAAATAAAATGGTGGCCTTGCAGAGCATGGGGCAAGCGGTGCAGGGCTTTAGAAGGACCACAAAGTCATGGTGTGGCAGGAAGGACTGATCTCTTTTTTTTTGCCATCCACCAGCAATGAAAATATTAGGTTGGAAGTAAGGAGAAATATGCCCAGGAGGTTGGTGCAGCCCAGGGAAGCCTGAGAGGTGGGTGATCTCCATCCTTGGGTTACCCACAGGTGGTAGGATGAAGTCATGAGTTGGCCAAGCCCTGTGATGGTTGGATACAAAAGAACACCCTTTTTTACTGATGACCTGAGGTGTGTGAAAATCCAAAATTTAATCTAGGAATATACAAACCACACCCCACATGCTCAGAAGTCAAGAGAGAGGAGAGCTTAAGGGAAACACTGTGACTTTTGAAGGAAGGTCCCAGGAGTCACATGGTGCTTTGACCTTGTGTATCCAGGCCTGGCCAGTTCCCACCACAACTAATTTCCCCACTGTTACACAAAAATATGGAAGGAAGTTAAATATTTTAAAAACAACAACAACAACAACATCATTTCTAAGCTGCCCTCTGGGGATCGGGGGGGTAGGAGGGGGGGATCAATATATGTCAAATAAAAAAGGGGGAGAGCAAAGGTGTTGCAAGGAGTCAAGGATAAAAACCGGAATGAAAACTGCAAACACACTTGTCTGCCAAAACAAAAATGCCTGCCTGAAAGTTCCAAGAACCTCAGCAATAAATTTGGGCCATTTCAGCAGTTGTTGGTTGCTCCCAGTCCCCCAACATCCCACCATAGACAGACATTGTCATCGCCCCACCCTCTCCAGTAAGGAGTGCAACTGGGTGGCAATGGAGTTACGATGGATGAATGTATTATGGGCACATTACAGTCTAATGAGAGGCCAGTGATTAATGCCATTACGAGACATACCAAAAGATGATGAGATACTTAAAGTGAAGTGTCGTGGGTTTCATTATCAATGGCTCCTTGGTTTCTAGCCTGAAAACTCTTGGGTTGGAAGGATGAAGATGTTGACACAGATAAAGGCACATGGTTTCAAAAAGTGATGACACAAGGAGGTCCCATATTGATACTCTTTCAGGGTAAGATTGATGGGAAACAGTGTCACTTGGAGAAACATGTGGAAAATAGAAATTTCTTGGAAAAACATCTCACTGTGGGCTTTAGAACCTTTGGAAATGCCATTATAAAAGCAAATTTTAATTTTTAGCATCTTCCCAGACCCTGTTCTTGTCTTTCTGATTTCAGCTCAGTCTTCTTACACTCAATTTCCATGAGTTCTTTACCTCCTTCCTTTAGCTTTGCCGCTGCTCCATCCCTTGCAGCACACAGGGAGGGCTATACAGCCCAGCTGAAATCTCTCAGATGGTTTCTATCCTTCTTCCTTTTCTTGACTGGAAGAGATTTTGCTGCTGTATCACCCAGGGGTATTGACACCGTGGGAATATGTCACCCTGTGTGGGCATGATGATATTTAAGCATCCCCAGGAGACAATTATAGGGCCCTTTTATTACAGGTTTTTAGGGAAATCACTGCAATTGCTTGAACTTCAGAGAGCCAAGTATCAAAAAAACTTAATTGCACCAATTTACAAATTAATTAAACTTAATTGAAGTTCCATTTAGTATAACAAGCCACCAAAACCAAAAAATTACCAACTTCTCCCAATTGGGAGTGATATGAATCATAACAGGCGATGACAGAGACACCCTGTCCTCCTCCATCCACCTTCTCCATGTGCTTTTTGGTTGAGGTTGAACTTGTCCCACAATGGGAAATGCTTTCTCTCCTCCACTTTCCACCAACCAGGGCCTTTTGGGGCTTTTAGAGGCATCTCCTTTAGCTGGGATGGGATTTTCTTTTTTTCATTTGAAAAGTGACTTCATCTCATTTTATTATTTTTTGAATGTTGCAGGATTTGTTCTGTTTGAAGTCTTACATCCTCATTTCCCGTCAGGACGATTAAAATTGATTTCTGCTGTCAGCAAGAGAAAGATAATCTGGAGTGGATTCCTGCGAGAGAGTCTGTATCCCCACTGGAGCCATTACTTACCCTTTCCTATTATTTTAACTTTCTTTTGGGGGGGGATTTCTCTTTGGAGAAGGGCAGCTCAGCACTTCTCAGCCATATGTCCTCCAAGTCAGTTGGGGAGAACTATTTAACCTCATGTTTTGCCATCACAAAAAGTGGACTGAGGGATTTAAATAGCTCCTGTTTACCATTGCCACTCTCCTGGTGGTATTTTTAGAGGAGTAACAGGATACTCTCAACGCCTTCACTTTGCTTTCTGCAGCTCCACAACCTCTGACCCCAACCCTGCACCTGTCCCAGTTTGTATACAGACAAATTGAAATGGGATGGATTTTATCCCAGCATTAAGCTGGGTGGTTCCTGGCCCAGTCAGAGGCTTTGCAGAATAGGGAGGGAGGGGTTTGGGCTGGAAAATCATTGGCAAAACATAAAACCTCTTGCTGACAAAGAAAACAAGTTAAAAATGAGCATGGAGGGCAAGTGGTACTTGGAGATATAGTTGGCCTCACCTTTACACATCTCTTAAATCAATTAAACTTAAAATATTCTTAGTAAAAATAAATTAAAATTAATTAAATATTTTATAAATAAATTAAATAATGTTTTAAATTTATAATATAAATTTTAAAATTTAAAAAATCAACTAAACACTGAATATCCTAAATAATCTCCAAAATATGCCCAAAACATCCCTAAAATATAAATAACACCTTTCCAGGCTAGAGGATCTTAGGACCCCATGATCATGCTGGTTTGCAGCAAACCCCTCCAAGCAAATCTACACCAGTGAGAGGGACTGGTGGTTCCTGACATGCCAAGGATGAAAAATATGTGTTTGCACTGATGCTGTTTTACCTGATCACCATCCCTGGGCTCCCAGCCCACAAAGAGTACCCTCGAAAAGGGGGTCCCCAACCAGGTCCCCACCATCCAACAGATCCCCATCATCAGGCTTAAACACCTTTACAACAGAGTAATTTAACGCCATTCCCAGCTTAAGCTCCATATCTACCGGGCGTGAAATTAGTTCCAGCAAGCTGCAAATTTGCTGCTAATAAAAATATTTAGCAATTCGCTAGTCTTTAAATCGGGACCAGAATATTTTCTTGCTTGCATCAATGCCTGTTTCTTTTTAATTCTAATATTGTAGCATGAGGGAGCTCCAGCTGTAAAACTGAAGTTTTACGACTGCGCGAAGACTTTTAAATCAGTTATCCCAGCACTTCCCACTCAGCCACTGAGAGCTTGGTCATTTATTATCATTTGGTGGTAGACTATGTTGGTTGTTTTCGCCACCAGGATGGTCACTTGGCTTGGTGGATTTGCAGGTTTTAACCAAACAAAGGGCATCGTGACCCAAACCCACCCTGTTTCCATGACCTGCTCGTTGAGTGGTGCCTTACAAAAGAGTTTTGATCCACATGATCCCATCTGGCAGGCCTGGAAGGAAGGTCACCCCTCCATCCTCCTGAGCAAAGCATTTAATTAGCCTCAGCATTAATTGCATCTCTATGCCAAGCCCATTTCATCCAATTCCAACATCAGGATCTCTGTCTTGCCTTTGCCAAGAAATGCTGCAATTCCCTGATCTTTCCTGTGGGAAAAACTACCTGCAGTGATGAAGCATCCTTCAAATCATTCCTCAGCAGGACAGCAGCTCCCATCCATTGGAGAACACTAAATTATTTATGTCCAAATAAATCCTTTGCATTGGGTTTTCTGGGCCATGAGCCTCCAACAGCACCTGGATGATCCACTTCCCCTTGTTTAAAGCATGGTATTCCTTGAGAGTCTTGCCAGGAAAGGCTTTATGATAACTAGATTATTAATATCAAGCACATTGGAGCTGGAATTAATCACTAACATATCATTTGTCATTGGACCTGTCCCCAGCACAAGGGTTTGGATGCAAATGTCATGTGATGCAAGTAAAAAGTCTTGGAGAAACCTGGACCTCTGACATCAGCAAACACCTTCACATCAACAGCTATCCTGGAAAAAAACCACCATAAATATGAAGTTTCTTTCAGAGTCACATAAACAATACAAAAATCCTCAATTTCTGCTGCTTTTCTACATTTTTTAATTTACCTTTTATACTCAGCACTGCCTTTCTCCCAGTTTCTGCTACCTTTTAATTCCAGGTGTAATGCAACTCCAAGACAAACAGTAAATGGGACCAAATCCCAGCATGTAAAAGCTAGAAGGAAAAGTTGTTTTAGGCCAGCAATAAATGATTCTTTAACCATAAAATCTGTTTGTTACACTCAACTGACCGACTTCCAGCACAGTCCATAAAGCAAATCCCCAGTCAGGCATTTCTGATGCTGGGAGGAGGCTGAGATGAAGAACAGTGATGTGTTTAGGATGCTGAGTTTTGTTGCAGATGGGTTGAAGAAATTTCCAATGAAAGTTGTACCACACCAATAAGGTTGGTATTCCCAGGTACCTTCTCCCAGTGCATTAGCTGTGGATTTACCATTTGCCTCCAACATGCTCAAAGAAACCCACAGTCCTGCTGTGGTACCATGTGAACCATGCAAATAAACGTTATGGGAATGTATATTTGTCCTGGGTTGAGCTGGCAAAAGGCCAACTGTCCAAGACAGAGTGAAAAGGGTTCCTCCTCCCCCCAACCAGCCAAGGGGAAAAGAAGAGGGAGAGAGGAAAAAAAAACTTCCAAAGCCAGGTCTATGCTGAAACTAACTACATGTATTTATACAGAAAAGAGAAAATTAAGAGGATACTACAATAAAACACACACTTACACAAGTTATGTATAACAAGAAATAACTTCCCACTTCCCAGTAAACACAACTTCTACCATTTTAACTACAAATCATTTTAGAGAAGTTGGTTCTTCAGAGACAGACTTAAGCAGAGAGAAAAACTAAGAACAAACATTTTACTTCCTTCAGATAACATGATGTTAAGCCGGTGCTCTGGGCTTGGGCCTCCCCATCCCTCCTGGGACAGCAGAGTGTCTTGCTGGCACCACAGCTGTGAAGCAACTGAACAAGCCACACCCACACACCAGCTCTTACCCCTTTTGAGATGATGCAATATGGTATGGAATACAATATTATTGGCTAGCAGAAGTCAGGTGTTAGCTAGCTCAGCCCAGCTCAAGTCAGCTGACAATTTCAAACCTAATCTGAACTTTAAAGCCTAATTTAGGCCCACCTGGCTAAACCCATAACAATATTATTTGTACCCCTATAAATAAATTCTATGGGGATAAATATATAGGCATTTTGGAGCACACTGGGCTGCTTGACTATTTCAAACACAAATTAGTGCTTCATTTACTATCAAACCAACTTTGATGGTGGGATTGAAACCAACAAGCAGCATGACTCAAACTGGATGTGGTGGCTGGAGTGTATATTGAATTTATTCTTCAACCTCTGGCCAAATACCTGGTATGTGGTGTAGTCCACCAGATGGTCCAATAGCTGGATGATTCAAGTTCTCTGCTGCAACCTCTTGAACTGACTTAACGTTGCTGTTGCCAGCATCAAGAAACTACCAGGCAGCATCAAGAGATGGAGATAAGATCTAGTTGGTACAGGAAGAAGTTGAGGCCATTGGAAAAGCTGTGGGGAAAAGGTAGAAAAGAAAAATAAGTCAAGGAAAAGCCTCATTGGCTGATGGACAAAAATTACCACTTTTAGATGAAGAGTCTAAAGATGGAAAAGGAATGGCAGAAAGAGAAAGTTCCATCTGAAAACAGGGCTAGGAAGAAGAAATTTGGGATTTTTCAAACTACTGGGAAATACAAAGAAATGGCAAACTAGAGAAAAGCAAAGGGAGATTCCCAAACAAGAGCAGCAAATTCATAATTTCTGCTTGCCAACAGGAGCAGGAATCATGGAGAATAACAGAAGAGAAGGACTGGGGAAATGATAGTGAAATGGACATTCGCAGTCATGGGGTTTGCAGAGGGAAAATCCTGCCTGGTGGGATTGACGGCGCGAGGCAGAGCGGGAAGGTGCTCGCTGTCAAACATACGCTTTGAACACGCTGGCAGCCGGTTCCCACTCAGTGCCAAGTGAAGGCAGGTGTCAGAAACAGTTTGTGCTCTGCCTGCTGAGGCGCTTGTTGCCACGCCAGTTGCTCTGATTTCATCGCAGCAAAAGGCAGGTCGGTGCCGTGCAGCATAATTAACCTCCAGATTATTCCTCCCATTGGAAGGGGTGACAGAAAACAGCACTTTGGTGACATTTTATGCAGCCAAAGTATCATCAGACTTCAAGCAGTTGAAAAGATAAAGGGAATATATCAACGTTTAGGTTTTTTCAGGTTAACTGGTAGTTAGTTGAGCAATGAGTACCTGGGGGTTGAAAGAAAATGGTCTTTAAGGTCTGGTCCAACCCAAACTATTTTGGGATTATGTGATTCTGTGATAAAGTCACTCATCAAACCACACTGGCCAGGGGCTTCTTGGCAAGATGTGATGGCAAAGAGACAGGATTTATAAACAGGCTGAAAAATCTATTTTAAATGGAAATTTCTCTTGTCTTGATATTAAAAGATGCTCAAAGCATTGACAAAACTCTGTGTTTTGGCTTGGCTGACCCAGACGTCCAGCATGACTGCTCCAACACTGTAGTCCTCGTACAAGCATTATGGTATTAACTGAATCTGCCTGATTTTGGCCCTAAATATTTTGAGGGCACAGACAGCTGAATTTCTAGGGTTTGGGGGTGAAAGCATGTTCAGAGACGCTCCTTCCAGCGAGATGAGCAGGAACTGGCTGGCGCGGAGCAACGCTGGGCCAGGCACTGACCCGTTTGCACCGGGAGCAGAGCGGGGAAGGGAAATTCCAGTTCCACCGGGAGCAGCTCCGAGGTCCGGAATGGGGGGCCGCAGCCTCCGGACAGGGAGCGGCTGAAGCGGGTTCTGGGCGCTCTATGATGCCAGGAGGGCCGGGGTTCAGCAGCGACTGGTCCAGTGGGTCCAGGTTTCAATGGGACTGGGCCTGCGACTGGGCCGGGACCAGGACCGGACCGGGACTAGAACTCTACAGACCGCAAGGCGCGACCCCGCCCCGGGCGGCGCGGGAAAAGCGTCGGTCCCGCCCCTCCTCCCGCCCCTCAGCCAATGGGAAGCGCCGAACGAGTGCCGGGGGAGAGGGAAAGGCAGAGGCCGCGCCCTCCGTCCCCCTCTCAGCCAATAGACAGCACAGGGTGCGCGTCGGGCGGCGCTGATTGGCCAGGGCGGGGCGGTTGCTAGGCAGAAGCGACGGCGCGGCATGGCGGGGACGCTGGGCGTGGGGCCGGGGGTGCTGGCGCTGCTGCTGCTCTGGGCCATGGCGCTGCTGCTCGGACTGGCGCTGGGCCGCGCCGGCCGCGCCCGGTGAGACGCGGGACGGGGGGCCGGGCCCGGGGAGCCCCAGAAACGGGGGGCCCGCCCGGTGCTGACCCGCCCCGCCACTCCCCGCTGTCCCCGCAGGGTCGCCGCGCTGCCCGTGGTGCTGGGAGCCGCCGCGCTCACGGCCGCCCTGCTGCTCTTCCCCCGGGAGGGCGAGGGCCCGGCCCCGGCGAGCGCCGAGGAGGTGAGCCCGGGCCGGAGGAGCCAGGCGGGCCCGGGGGCGAGGGGGGGGCAGTACCCCGGGGGATGTGCCTTTACCCCAGGGATGCGCTCCAAGGATGCGCTGAAGCTCCGGGGATGGGCCCTTGAGACGGGCCTTTAGTTAATGCGCGGCCCCGACGCTACCCTGAGGCCTCGGGATGGGCCTTTACCTTGGGAATGGCCTCAAATGTGCCTTTGCCGCAGGGATGGGCCGCAAGCGCCATCCTGAAGCCCTGGAAATGGCTCTTTATCCCAAGGGTGCCTCAAGGGCCATCCTGAAGCCCTGGGAACGGCTCTTTATCCCAAGGGTGGGCCGCAAGCGTGCCCTGAGGCCCCGGGAATGGGCTTTTCCCCAGGGACAGCTCCAGCAGCACCTCCTGCCGCTCCCTCTCCTGCACAGGCTGTGGCTTCTGCATCAGCTATGTCCCAAATTCTTCAGCTAAATCCCTGATTTACACCCTGTTCCCCTTGGCCTGTGGGGTTTGGCTCCAGGGGCTCTGGCAGCGATTGCACTCCAGCTTTGGTCCCTCCCAGCTCCCCCTCTGCCATCCCCTTTCCCTGTAAGTTTCCTTACAGTTCTGCAGCCTTTCGCTTTCCCCCAGCTCTGTTATCTGTTTAAGCCCAGTGACTGCTCTGCAGCTCTTTTAGGTTGTTGTTCTGGAGCACGGAGTCATCTGTGTTTTCAGTAAGCCCCTCGTCAGGCACAGGAATCCCCTGGCCTAGGTTTGCATCAGGCTGCCCGAGCTGCCACCTTCAGATCTCCCAGAGCTCTTTGGGCTTTGAATACACAGAGTTTTGTGGCCTTTTAGGTGCCGTTTCCTCTGTTCTATTATTAATGCATGTTAATTATTGCTCTTGTGGATTTTGATATGTGTAAATCCCTACTAAAAGATACTTGTAAGGTTCTTTTCTTCTCTCTGTGTTGCATGTGACCTGCTCGTGTGAAGGTTGGGAGCGAGATGAAGGGCAGCCCAGCGCACGTTTGTGCCCGGGAGGCAAACGGAATTGGAAAGCTTATTTTTTTTTTTTACGGATCTTCAATTGGACTGGACCTGCCCTGCCTATCAATAATACATGACCTGGGCTTTCTGCACTGAAACTCTGCTAATTGGCTAATTAAAAAGTGAAACGTGCAGAAGGAGCCAGCACTTTGCTCACAAGAGACCCTCTCTGCAGCGGCACCAGGGCTGAGCATGTGCTAATGCGATAAAGCTGAGCCGAGGCTGAGCAAAGCTCTAGGGGGTCTCGGGAGTGGAGAGGGGGATTTTGTAACCAGCCTCCTCGCTCTTGGCTTCTCTTTGTGTCTTGCCTTTCTTCTGTAGCTTCTTTTTAAAATATTTTTTGTTTTTCTTTTCCCACCATTTCCCTTCTAAAAGGGAGTCAGGGCTGGAGTTTTGTAACTGGGACGAGCTGCTCCAGGGCTCGACTCGTGCCTCTTCCCTGCACTCAGTACTGTGTTGCTCCACATTAACATTCCCACAAGTAGCATTTTGCAGGGATTCTTGTCGCACACAGCGCATCCCATGGAGAGCACCCATGCCAGAGATGAAAAGCAAGGAGAGAAATGTGGTGGGAGCCCCATAGGTTCTCTTTTTTCAGGATGTGACATGCTCCCTTCAGGAGCAGGCTGGGTCTGTGACGTGCTGGGATCTTTGTGTTTCTGTTCCCTCCAGATCGTGGACACTTTCTTCATCGGTCGCTTCGTCCTCCTGGCTGTGACGAGCCTGGTCTTCTTGGGGTGCCTGTTCCTGCTCCTGATTTACCACCTCATGGAGCCTGTGTACGCCAAGCCACTTCACAGCAGCTAGAGGCAGCAATCCCTGTGAAGAGGAAATACCAATTTCATGGCAATAAACCAGGAAGGGAGACCAGGAGACTGTTCTGAAGGTGACCATGATGGTTTTTCTGAGCTCAGGAAGCACCGGTGAAGCAAGTGAGGTCACTTGCACCCAGCTCTGCAGCTTTCACTCTTTAAAGCAAAGGTTGGGCTGGGCAAAAGCCCCTTTCTCCCCAGGATATTCAAACCTCTGCACCTGCAAAGGCCTTTGAACCTCTTGTCTCCTGTGCTCCTTTACAGGCGAGCTGAGATCCAGGCACCCAGTGCTGCATCGGATTCCCCAATTGCACTGAACTGAAATAGTTTGTTATTGTTACGCACAAGAGATAGTTTGTTACCACTCCGTTTTCAAATTTGCTTAATAAAACCCTTTGAGAAGGCACTAATTCAGCCTTTGTTTATTCTCCAGGAATGTCACCTTTGGCCTCCCTGTGGTGATGGTGCCACCTTTTACTGGGACAGATGCCTTTTCCTGGGGCAGGTGTGGGGGGTTTTTGGAAAACAACCCAAGCAAACAAACAAGCAGTGCATGGTTGTGGATTGTTGGTTATGGTCCATGGGGCTGGAAACCAGGAGCTTTGGAATGGGAAAGGAACAACAGGTAAAATAATGCCAAAGCAGCACACAGAAAGCTGCCCTTCCCAGGAGTGCAGAGAAAAGGTGGGTCTCATCTCCCTGCACTGAACAGTCCTGCCAGCCATGGGAACCCCCCTTGCTGATGCCCAAGTCTGCCCTGGGTGTGAAGGACCCCGAGGTGTCACTCTGGGTGTGGTTGAAGGCTCATGGTTGTTGCTACCCTAAAGCTTCAAACCATTGCTCACTCTAGCACAGATCCTGCTGAAGCTGCTGCTCAACTCCAATACCTTCCCTCTTGGGGGGGAAAAAACACTGTATGTTTTGCAGCAGCAATGGGGTTGAATCCCATTTAACTTCCAGTTTTTTCAGGGAAGCTGGGGGAAGCAGAGCCAAGCCTTCAGCTGGCAGATACCTGTGCTGAGATGAACCTGTCCACAGCAGCAGCATGGGCTGGGTGTCTGCACAGCAACTGCTGCTCTGTGCCCTCACTGGCAACAGTTTATTTTCTTGCATAAAATTCAACAGGCTTTTAAATTGGAGGAGAAAAATGTTTTGGTGGCCTGGAGCAGCAGCATTTCAGTGCAGGGAAGAACCCTTTACCATCCCTACTGCATCAGGGAGAGGTTCCCACAGGTGCCAGGTCTCTGGGTGAGGTGGGTTATATCATGGCTCATGTTTTCCAGTCCCTGAGGGATGGAGCTGCCCAATCTGCCATGGTTCAGCAGGCAGTGGATGTTGCAGTGAGGTCAAAGCCAAGTGTGAGACAGCCCCAGTCAGTGGTCAGAGGCAACATAGGCAAACACTTCAGGGGCAGAAACTTAGATTTTTAATTTTTTCCCATTTTAGAGATATTTTTATTTTTCATTTTTAACTGAAGGTGGTGAAAATTAAAGACTCAATGGGCTTCTTTCAGCCATGTCCTGACAGCTATCAGTCACCAAGTAGCATTGTCAGGACATGAAAGATTGATAAGTCTGAGCCAGCAGGCATAGAGATGATACTTTCCCAGCAGGAAATGCCCCAGCACCCCGGAGCACTCAGTCAGTCAGCTAAAAATTGTAAGTACATTCCCAAAAAAGGCAGAGGAGAGACATCTCTGCTTTCCAAACCGGATAAACACTCGATCTCTTCCTATCCCAACGTTTAAGTCCAACGGAGCCGAGCAGTCGTGTTAAGGAACACGCTGAGCGTTTATGCAACACAAGCGTGTTGGGGTCTCCTGGTGATTTTGAAGTTATGCCTGAAACAAAATTCATATTTAATTCATCATCTTAATAACATTTTTGAACACGGAGCCTGTCTGGCAGTTCACTGCAGCTCCACGCCTGCCATTCCCGTGCTTGTGGGGTGGTCTGGGGCAGCCTCAGTGAGGCCATGGCAGAATTTTGCCAGGGTTTGAGTTGGACAAATGGAGGGCACACAGTGGCAAAAGTATTGGGGCACTAAAAACCCAAATCTAAAACCAGAAAATGTGAAACTTCTTCACATTTTGCACTGTAAATAAACCCAAACAAGGGCTTTTTCCTCCTTGTAAACTGTGACTAAAATCAGTCAAAAGGCTGACGGTGCGGGCGGTATTTTGGGGACAATGGAAAGCCATGCTGCAAGAGGGACATGGTGGCTCCTGCTTAAGGAGGCCATTCCAGAATTTTCCCCAAAATCCAATTAACTGGAGAAAGAGCCCCATGTGCTCTCACTGCCACAAAGGTGTTACAAGTTCCATCCTCATCCTTCACCACCCCTGGCGGTGGGGAATGACCAGCTGGATGAACTCAGCCAGGGCTTTCCATGTATTTATTTATTCTGGGCCATTCTGCTCCTCTCCTCACAGGGGCTTTCCAAGGCTTTCCTGTTTATTTTTGGGAAAGGAAAGACTGCGTCAAAGAATTGGTATGAGCCAAAGCTGCTTTCCAACCCACCCCAAATGGTGATGTTTTTGCTGCCATCCCAAACCTTCAGTTCTTAGGGGATGACCTCTCATTATCACATCCACCTCTGTCTAGCATCCTGATCCTTTATTTTTAAATTAATGTGCAGTGAGAGGGTGGGTTTGGCTTAAATCCCAACCCCTCAGTTGCCAGTGAGGTTGTTGGGAGCTCAGAAAATGTGACAGCCAAGGAGCTCTGCTCCAGCTCAAACTGAGCAAATGGTCCTGCTTTGCTCTTGCAGGGTGGGAACACTGGCTGTGCCATGTCCTGAGATGCCAGCTATGTGCAGGCAAGCAATGGGGCTGAGTCCCAAGAAGAGAAACCTGTCGTGTCTAAAGGGCAAGTGTCAAAAGATATAGCATGTGCCATGATGAGGACAGCAAGTCTGCTTTCAGGTCAGATGGGAAACAGCCCTTTCCCCTGCTAAATTGCCTGCCTGGCACGTTAGAAACAAGTAGCGATGCTCCTGCACCGTGATGTGTGCCCGGCCTCACCAGCCTGAGGGCAGCTGCTCTCTCCTGCCCGAGGCTGGGCGGGAAGCAGTGCCAAAGCAGGGATGGAGGAAGTGCGAGTGTCTGCAGGGGAAACTCCTCTCCTTGATTTAAGGTCCTTGAATGACGGCAATTCCTCACTCTCACGCTGTGCTCTGCCGGCACTTAATTACCCTCGCTGGAAAATCTGCCCTCAGATTTCCACCTTGACTTTGCTGACTTCAGCTTCCCTGCTGTTGGATCCTGCTTTGCCTTTGGCTGCTAATTAAAAAGCCCTTCAGCCTTTGCCGGCTGCTCCTTGCATAGGTAATTACGGGCCGTGCCCCAGCCACCTCTTCACCCTCCCAAGCAGCACGGCAGACCGGCGGCATTCCTTCAAAATATGTGTCCCCTCTTCCCAACCCACCTCCCGGTGAACGGTGTCACTGTGGTGGGGGGACTGCGGGGTGACCTGTGGAAAACCCCAAGCTCTGCATTTACCAAACTTAAAGAGCCCGTTTCAGGTGGGCCAGAGGGTGAGCAAGGGATGTGTGTCCGTGCCCTCCGGGCTAGCACAGCCCCTCACTGCAACGCGATGCTGAAGGGGGTCGTGGCAGAGGGCAAAGCAGCGGAGAAAGGAATGAGGCAAAGTGAACCTTCCAGAGAGCTCCCAGAGGAGCTCAGCTCCATTTAAACAGTTCTTTGGCTGAGGTAAACCCAAGGGATCCCCCCTGCGCCTTCCTGCCCACCCCTCAATGCCAAATCTCAGCGAGATCTGGGATTTTCTTTGGCATTTGTCTCTATTTTAAAACTGGTATGGGCCATGTGCCCTTTCTCCTCACTCCCAGCAGCACAGCCAAGGCTGCTCAGACTTTCCAAACACGAGTGGGACATGGCCCAGACCTAAATTTGTCCTGGAAAAACTGTGATCAGCTGAAAGGAGGGGGCGAAGGGGGGGGCACGCAAAAAAAGGAAGAAAGGGAGGAAAAAAGTCCCCAAACCAAATCGCTTTTGCAATAAGTGCCTGTGTGTGTCAGTGCTTGTGGGCTTTGTAGCTTGAAAATGTATTTCGAGCCCATCATCTCCTGGACAGAGGGATGGTAATTAGGCAACGTGAAAGCTCCATCACATAATCACTGAAAGAGCTGTTCTCAGCCCAGCGTGTGCCATTGGTCCTTGTGCCCTCTAAGGCCACATGGCCCTCTTGGCTATGCTGAGGACAGACACTGTTGTGACTCCTCTCCCTATACCTCCATCAGGGTCTGCCTTGGACAGGGGTGTGATATTTTCCTGGGAAGAAGGGCGGTTGGTGATTTTACTTCTCTCTGCCCGCCACATCATTTTCCTGCTTTTTCTCCCAGGCATCCACTGAGTTTCCAAGCCCCACTGAGCATCTCTGATCAGTGTGAGAGGACCAAAGACCATCTCAAACCTGCAGCTGCCACGCTCCAAGTTGTCTGTCCCCCTGTGCCGCTCCATCACCTTCAGGGGTTTACAGGGAGCCGATCAACAGGACAGAAAGTCTCCTTTTTTTTTTTTTGGTTCCCCCTTCCCAACCCCCCCCACCCCCCACTTTTCTTCCCCTTCACTGATGAAATCAGCAGTTAATAAAATCACATCAGGCCCAGATGTTTTTTCCTTGGGTTAAGATCTAAGAAGGTGAAGTCAGAATTCAGATTTATACCAGGCATAAACAAAACTGGAGCTTGCCTGGGCATGATCCCCAGATGGTGAGCAGGCTGGAAACACAACCCATGCCTTTCAAATGCCCCACGTACCCCAGCTTCTCATAGATCAAAGTTGGTCCCCCCCAGGAGGACACAGCTGGCTGCACAGCTGGCCATGGCCTTAGTCAAGTGATGCTGTGGGGACCTCTGAGCCCGATCTCTGCCTGGGTAGCTCACAGAGCCAGCAGCCAGTGGCGCCAGCTTAACCTCCTGGGGCCCCTCCTAATTGGAAGGTGTCTTATGAAGATCATCAGCTGCCCACACTGGACAGAGAGTGGCCACAGTGTGCAAGTGGCTGTTTGCTGTGGTGTGGAGGTTGACGCATATTCATCTTCTGGGGCTAATTGGCATGATTTAGGAATCATAATAATCAGGAAAAACACTTTTTTTTTCAGTGGGATGAATTGAGGAGTAAACGCAGCTTAATTTGGGCTCAGCCCAGAAATGTTCCCTATGTAGCAGTACTTTCTTGGTGAGGCAGTGCCTAAAGTGATGTGGCATCATCCTCCTGATCCAGGTCCTGAAATACCAAGCTTTGGGATGGGGCAGGCTCACAAACAAGAGACTGCATGTGCAGAAAAGTAAGAAGAGGGGAGTAATCACTGCCCCCAAGTATAGGAAGACCTGGCCAAGCTCCTCCAGGCACAGATTGGCCACTCAGGATTTGCATGTTTTTATTAATAAAATGGCCGACAGTGCAGAAACGCCCCAGGAACCAGCTGGCCGGGGCCCTTAGGCTGCTCCTCACCGCTCCTCTGTCAGAAGCTGACCCTCGGTGCTGGTGAGCCCACAGGGCTGTGCCTGAGGCTGTGCCTCGGCTCTGCCGGGACATCCACACTCCCGGTGTGCCCCAGCCTCTGTCCTCCCTCCGGGCTTGGGGCAGCTCACAGGGGGCACATCAAAACTCCTTAAACCTGTGAGGATAGAAGGGAGCGGCTGAGCATGGTGGGCACCAACCTGCAGGCACCACAGCTCTGCCAGAGATGGAAAGGGAACGCAGCTCTGCTGGGAAAGCCCAGCCCTATCTGCGTCACAAGGAGGAGAAGCAGGAGCAAGGAGATCCAGCCACCATTTTATCTCTGGAGAAAGCTGAAATGTCACCAAAAAACCCCCTGTATTTGTGTTTCCTCTCTGCAAGCTGTTCCACAGACAAGGCGCTCCCCAAAGCCCTCAAGATGTTGCAGTAATTCCACAAACTGAGCCAGCTGCTTCCCCCAGCAGAAACCAGCTGGAATTTGGTGCTAACAGGGATGCTGCTGACCCATCCAGGAAAGTCCTCATCCCAACCAGCCCCGGCACAAGAGAATGGAGTCCGACAGCCCTCCACCGGCAGACGGAGAAGGAGATTTGGGCCGCACTTACCACAGCGCGAGGCCCAGACTATTGGTCTTTCACCTGCAAACACAAGACATAAAGGACCAAACATTCACAGGGGGTCAGCCCCTGCTGCCGGGACTGGCTGCAGCCCCTTCCCTCTTGGTGTCATGGGGATGTCAGCGGCAATTGCAGTCAAGCTGGTGCTGATTTGGAGATTATTTATAGCCTGGCTGCAGTGATTTGGCTACGGTGATTAGCAAGCCCAGGCCGTGTGGAATCAAGATCAGTAGCACAGGTGGGTAAAGCCTATAAATTCAGCTGTTTCAAGTGCATTAATCAATGCCAATCAATCAGGCATCTGGGCCAACATCTCCTAAGGCAGCTGGAGACAAAGATGTGCTGCCCACCCATCCCTTTGCACTCTCTTCCCCAGACATTGCGATTTGATCCTTTGATTCCCAAATCTTGATCTCAGCCCTTAAATGATCAGGGGAGGGGCTGTTTCTAGGCTGAGTCTGGCGAGTGACACTCAGAATCAGGATGAATCAGGCTTGTTTGCATTTAATCCTCAGGGCTCAAATGGAGATACTTACACCAAGCTAATTCCCATCCATCACTGACTCTGTTAGCTGCACACTAGAGCTACAAAGACACAAGGACGGTGTGTTTAGCACCCTGAGAGTTATGTGGGCTGCAGATGGTTAAAGTCCCCCAGGTGCTGCCCTGGCTCGAGGTGGAAATGTCTCTGTGGCCATGGGAGTGGGGCACTGGGCAGATGGCCTCGCAAAGCCCGACGTGATGCCCATGCGGAGATGCAGCAGCGACAGCAAGGGATAACAAATGTCTTTCTGGAGCAGCACCGACACCGAGTTTTGGTGTCGTGGGGCCGGAGGCCACCCTGTGGTGGTACATACGTACCCTCTCTTCCTCGCCATGTAGCCACACCAACCACGGACCTCTTTGACCACCACACGAGCAAGGAGCTGCAAGAGGAAAGGTGAAGGATCGCGGTGAGGTGATGGCTCTGCAGCCACCACCCTTGGTCTGAACGTTTCCATCATCCACAGATCAATTCTATGCCTCTTTCCTAGCAAAGAACACATGAACTAAACCCATGTGAGGAGGAATTTGTTGGGAAAAGCCAAGTGAATGAAGGCAGAGGTTTGGAGTTGATACAGGCCTTTGCTGTTTGCCCTGTGCCTGGCTGTCTCCTGAGGACCAGCCCTGCCCTCCACTGGCTAGCAGGTAGTTAAAAGGGAACCTGTGAATCCTCAGGGTAGCAAAAAGAGTCCTGTTGAGGAGCGACCTACCAGGCAAGCCAGAACATCGGCTGCTATCAACATGTAGAAGACATTATTCCAGCCTGTGGGAGAGATGAGCCCTGCGAGCAGTGGTCCCAGCGCAGCACCTGCAAGGCACGTGAGCCACATCAGGAGATGCCCAGTTCACACCTGAGAGGGGTCTGGGACCCCCAGCACCTGATACTCCCCACTGTACACACCGACAGATCCTGTGCCATCAATGATGGCCGTGACAGTCGAAAGGGCTTTGGCATTTCCTTGGAGAGACTCGTGGGTTCCCTGTAATGATGGAGGCATAAAACATAAGGAGCAAAAGAAGCTTTGGGGTCCACAGTTGCCAAGCCCCAGCATGAGGCCAACATCCCTGGAAGCAATTTCCATGTGTCGAACCCAGCCCTGGACGGGAAGACCAAACTAAGACGCTGCCTGCAGCCAAACCATGGCAAAACCTGGATTTTCACCAGAGGACAGAATTTGCCAGGTGATTTCCCAGCAAATTTTTCCACTCTGCTTGTGCTCAGAGAGAGATGCAGCGAGGCTGAAACAGTCACACGGCCAAGGTGTAAAAGCAATAGGAAAAAACCCTGCATTTAAGGCAGGGTGTGGAGCACAGCACCAGGTGTGACAGCCCTGCCCTTCTCCATTAGGCTTCAGAGGCATTAGAAAAAAATGCAAAAATCCCAGCAAAACATCCCTCTGGGAAAGAGGGAGCAGCCTTCAGGTGTGCAGGGGCAGTGTCACAGGGTCTGAGGTGCACCTCTTACCAAATCTGCTGACACCGCTGTCGTGATGAGTGCGTAGGGCCCGTTAACCAGAGCACCACAGATGATCAGCATCGCTGCAGAGGTACCCAGGAAGAGATTAAATCTTTAGGTGCAGGGAGCAGCAAGATGTTGGATCCATCATCCCCTGCCCGTGTGTGGACATCACTATCCCAGCTATCCATCTCCTGTGCATCTTTGTTTTCCCATGGAGATTCCACCCAGCAGGCAGTGACTATTCATCCAACCTCACTCTCCCCTAAATCCCTGCCTGGGAGCCCAGCTCAAGAGGATAAAAAAAGGCAGGTGAATCCACAGTGTCTCCCATCACTTCTTCGGTGATGGGAGCCGGCTGTGCCATGGAGCTCCTTACCTATTGATGTGCCAATGCCGTTCTGGCCCACGTGGTTATACAGGAATAGCTGGAAAAGAGACACAAAGCAAAGCAGTTATGGCTATTCCAGCTGTTTTCCCAAGTGTTTTCCTTGCAGCAGCAGCACCCTGGGGATAGGATGGAGAATGTGGGGACCTGAATTACTGCCAGCACCAAGTGCCAGCCGAGACAGGGGGCTGAGTGAACCCCTGACCTCTGCATCCCGCTGGCTGCCTGCTAGATGAAATACCTGCCAGATGGAATACCTGCCAGCCAGCAAACTGAGGTGCTGCTGCGATTTATGGCCGGCAAGGCTCCGCTGCCTCCCACCGGCTGCAGCCAGACGGTGATTTGCCCCGACGATGCTATCGAGGCCGCGGACGTGACACGGCCTGTCTGCTCCCCAGCGTGCGCCAGCTCCTTCAGCGAGGAGAGGCTCCTGTCCCAGAGCCAGCCAGGCTTGGATTACAGCTAATTAGCCATGTTTTTGTGGCAGCAAAGCCAAATGAGCTCTGTGCAGGTGCTTGGGAAGGACATCTGGGCCAAGCTCCAGCGGAGCATGAGGTCGTCAGCATGGGGGCTTTGGGGATGAAAATCAGAGAGGCAAAAGCTGCATTGGCTTGGTGGGACCCCCAAGGCTTTGAGGAGCAGGGTTATGGCAGGATGGGTCAAAAAAACTCTAAAGGGTTTTTTTTAGTTTTCCAGGTGTCTGCAATCCTCCCCCAGTCTCTAAAGCTGGACATCCTCCCCAGGAACATCTAGGCACGTGGATCAATCTCAGCTCTCATCTCAGCCGAGCGCGTGACCAGCTCATCCTGGGGGCTTGGGAAGAGGAAGGCAGCTGTGACTCAAAGGAGCCGGAGGAGAGGAAACCCTCCTGATGGAGTTTTGTCCCCATGTGACAGCTCACCATGGGAGCGGCGACCACCAGCATCACACAGCACGTGGTGGCTCTGCCGCCAGTGTAGTCAGAGATGAGGCCAGCAAAGATCCCCCCTGCAAGAAGGAATAACAGGTGTCAGTCACACCACCCCAAAGGCAAAATTCCACTCTGGCTTAGCTCAAAATCCAATGGGATGCTCTTTTATACCCCCTCTTCTGACCAGTATGCTCTCAAGGTTAACTATGATATCAGAGTGAAGAACTTTGATTTATCCTTGCTGTTTCCTCCCCACAGGTGGTTTCTCAGCACCTCCATGCAGCTCTGGCTTCCTCCATGCTTGCAAAATGTATTATTTATCTAAGGAAAAGGAGTGCCTGAGCAAGTGAGACCTGAGGAAATGGACTGTGATGGTCACCTGGGTGTCAAAATAAAATAAAGGGGTATTTGCTGCCTGCTAAGTGCTATGAATGCTGAATAAATCTCACTAGGGAAAGAAATGGTGTTGTCTGTGAAGGAGACCAGCCAAGGCTGGTCAAGGCCAGGATTGTCCCCAGATTATTCCTGACCCACCCCCTCTGCCTGGGTACATAACGAACCTAAAATACCCCCAACATCAAAGAGGGTTGACAGGTCTCCAGCTTCCTTGGCGCCAAAATGAGCTGCAAGAGAGAGGAGAGGGATGAGGAGATGCTCTCCGGCCAGGCTCGCTCCTGCCTTGCTGCCTCCAAAACTCACCGACATTGACAATGTAGAGGGGCAGCCAATACAGGAAGGTGTAGCTCACCAGCTTAGCAAAGAGCAGGCACAAGGAGAACTCCACCACTCCCTGGGAAGAGAGGAGGGGACATCAGAGGAGCCTCCTTCTCCCAGACTCTTCCAGATGGTGGCATTTTCTCCAGTTTTCTGCCCTGTGGCCACCCTTACTGATGCACTGAGCTGCCCTGGCTTTGCTCTTTCCCCCATCCCACTCACAGGTATCCGGAGTGCCCCGAGGAAACTGATGGCTTCAGGCTCCTCAGCTGGTTCCTTGGGGCTGTGGGAGGAATCCACACTGCTCTGCCCTGAGAGGCTGAGTGGGCCTTCACTGGAGGTGACTGCTTCAGGATCCTTCTCGCTGGTGGTCACTCCTCCAGGATCATCATCAGAGGCCATCTAAAAGAAAGCCATAAGCAGGAGATGTGGCTCTCCTGGCTGGGAGGGGTTGAAAAGTTGGATTTGCCGCTGGGGCATGACCCAGAAGATGCTCACAGCAGAATAGCAGTGACTGTCCCCCATGACAACTGAATATTGCTCTAATTTCTGCCATTACAACCTGATGCCCTGGTTGTTTCACTGTAGCCTGAGCGACACTCAGCCCAGGACAAGCCCATTGGGAATCAGTGCTACTCACATGATGCAGAGGTGGACTGCAGTCAACGTCCTCAGGATCTGCAGGGAGAAAGGATACCCGTGAGAGCCTGGACCAGCCCCACTCCATCTGCTTTCACAGGGGCTGGGAACTTTCAGGTGTGAGCTGAAACTCTGGGTACCCTCTTCCCCAGTAAAATCCTGAAGGACTTCCCAAATGTTTCCTAGAAGAACAAGCTCAGGGGAATGACCAGCACACGGCATGATCCAGCGTGGATGACCCCAAAGGATGCTAAGCATCCCCGTGGTGGTCAGATCCACATCCCTGCTTGCCACAAGCTTGAAATAAGTATTTCAGATTGCCAAAAATGCTTGGAGATGGGCAAGGTGAAAAATTGTGTGTGTTACACCAGTTGTCTGCTGTGCTTCAAATCATGCCACTCACACTCCACGAGGAAGAAGAAGCAGATGATGCCCACGGTGGTGATGATGATGCCAGGCACGATGAAGGACAGGCCCCAGGCAGAGGAAACCCAGGCGCCAGCAATGAGCGACCCTAAGATGTTGCCAACAGAGGTGTGCGAGTTCCAGATGCCCATGATCAAACCTCTCCTGGTGGGGACACAGCCGGGGTCAGTGTCACTGGGGTGGCCGCTGCGGCCAACAGGGACAAGGACTGGGACATGTTGGAAAAACACTCACTTTCCCTTCCCAAACCAGTTTCCGACACACGCCACAACAGCAGGCCAGCCGGTCGTCTGCACCAGCCCATTGCAGACCTGCCAAGAGATGGGGAGCATCACCCAGTAAGCACCAACTCCAGCCACGGAGCGCAGCCCCTGCACTGTCTTGGGCAACCCGGCTCTAAAATACCCACCCCCATCCTAAAGCTGTTAAGAAAACGCTTGGTTTGTTTGGGTTTTTTCCCTGCTGGGGCAATCCTGGAGCCATTTGCATCGTTCCCATGGCTAAAGTGGGAGCGGCTGGTGTTGCCAAACCGGCTGCCCGCACTGCTCAGACAGGCACACCCGGCGGTTTCGACTCCCACACCACAACCAGGTTGTGCTGGGAGTGGAAATGCTCAGCATTTCACTACTCAGAAACTGGGCCACCCCAGTTCCTGAAGGTTACTGAAAAACTGGGATGAGGCCATAGTGGTAAAGCCTGGGCATCCTCTGGCACGACATACCTGCACAACAATGAAGTACCAGAGGACATGGATGTCCCAGAAGTAGCCGAGGCCGAAGAGTGCGGTGAAGAGTCCACTCAGCACCATCCCCCCTGACAGGTAGTAGCGCAGGGGGAGGCGCTCCCCAAAAATGCCACTGCAGAGAGAGGGAAGAGCAGAACGGGAACTGTCAGGTGATGCCACCAATGCATGTTATCACACTGAACCAGTGCCCAAATTCTGAGCAGATCCCCAGCTGCCTTCCCATTAGCACGACCACATCCCGATGGAAACCAGTTTCCTGGCAAACTGGGACAAACTGGTATATGGAGTGCAAAGGCCCTGAGTACCTGATAAACATCCCAATGGCGTAGGCCACCAGGAAGGCATTATCCAGGGCCCCAAAAAGCTCCTTGTAGTTGTCCCCATCTGGAAAACAAATATTAGGACCACCTCAACTTGGTCCACATCTTGTGTCCCCTCCCCATGGCTGCTGGTTCGGTCTTGTTCCCCATCCCCAAAAGCCTCATTCTCTTTGGTGGTTTCTGGGAGCACGGCCAGGTGCCATCAGTGCAGAGACCTGGTCCTGTCTTGTCCTGGATTTCACCACCCACTGCTGCCCTTTGGCCCAGAGGCATGGGCCAGGCACTCACCGCTTAATTACCTTCGGGTACCTAATGAGCAACTGGTCCCCTGCCAAACCCTGGCCACGACCCAGCTTTAGGGCATGGGGAGAGCCCACCTCAGCTGCCAGAGGTATAGGCTTTGAGGTACCTGGAGTTGCTCAGCCTTACCAAAGGGTGCCCAGCTGCACCACGTGCTGCTGTTTGAGTCATTGTGGGGGTTTGGGCCCAAGGCTGAGCAGTTGGGATGCAGCTGGCTCTGCAGGAAGAGAGAGCGGGTGAAATTGGGGTGCTGTCAGCACCCCTCAGCCCCATGTTCCCCCTCCAGGCCCTCTGTCCCCATAGCTGGGGTGAGGCTGAAGATCACCTTCACAATGCTGATGGGTTTTCGGGAGAGGTGGTAGCTGGTGTAGCACAGGAAGGTCAGCACCAGTGTCAGTCCCCGATAGCTGTGGAAGGAAAAGAAGGGAGAGGTCAGCGTTGGTGGGACAGGGACGGGGACAGGGACGGGGATGCAACCAATGGGACTCTTCTGCAAGACTGGTGACCTGAACCAGCTCAGCTGAGCCAGTTGGGCGGTGACCAGCACCCCCAAAATAGCCCAGAATACAGCTTAAAAGGACCAGCTGAGTTTTGTGGGGAGACCAAGCAGTGTTTCCCCCTCCTTGAGCAGACATCCCAGCAAACCAGGGAGTGAGCAAATGCCTTCCTGGTGTCACGGGTGGAAACAGCTGATTCATCATCACTGCCAGGGTTAATTAAAGACAAGCTGGAAAAAATAAGCCAGGGGGTAGGATGCCCTAAGCAATACCAGCTCCCCATCCACCACCAAATAACCACTTCATCCTTCTTGCTAGAATTAAATGCAGGGAAATGAAGGAAAACGGGGTCTGTGCTCAGGGATGGGGATACTGCTCCCAGCAAAGCTGATAGATAAAGCCTAGAGCATCCCAAATAAGATCCAGCACTCTCTGGAGCAGGATGAGTATCTCCAAGGAGATTGTCTTGTATTCAGGGAGGGTTTTATGACAGCACAGAGAATGCAAGTCAGGGGCAGCTGCAGTACCCTGATGTGTCATGGGGTTGCTCCAAGTTTAGAAAAAAACCTCTTTTTTGTGGTTTTGGCCTGTCCTGCTCCTCTTTGCAGTTTCAATTCTCCCTGGAGCTGCAGTGGTGGCCAGCACCCTGCAAATCCAGGGCAGTTCCCAGTGTCAGAGTGCTGGCTCTAAGGCTGCACTATGGCTGAAAAACTGCTGCTTCCCACACCAAAAATTAATAAACCACCCAAAATCACAGAGGGTCAGAATCAAAGGGTCCAAGGAGAGCAGAGAGGCCACAGTCAAAAAGGGGAAGAGAAACTTCACATGCAGTGCCTGGCTGGGCTGGACAATTGCTTGTATTCTTTTTACCCCATGTGTTCTGGCAGGAAAACTTTGAGCTGATGGAAAAGCAGGGGGCATGTTTAGCAATGGGCTTCCAAAAAATCAAAATATTAATTGAAATTAAATGGGCAGTGGGTCTATCACCTCTCCAAAAGGGAGAAAGGTTGTGTTATGTGTTGGCCACATCCCACTGAATTTTGAAGGCAGGAGCCTTGGACAGCTGGAGGCTGGTGGGTGCTGCTGCCCACCTCAGGGTCCCCCTGCAATCCTCCTGGGCCATGTCCACCCCTGGGCTGCAGCTGATGTGGTGGGTTTGTGACTGAAGGGTGATTGAGTCCCTGTCCAGGGCAGGTCCCTATCCCAGAACTCATCCCCATCCCAGTGCCAGTCCTCACAAGAAGTGACCCATCAATCCAGGTCTGATCCCTGTCTGTGCTGGTCCCCAGGCAAGTCACCCCCTGGTACAGCATTGGTCCCCATCCTGGTGCCAGTCCCTATCCCAGTACCTTGTCCCAAGGAGAGTAACCCCTCTCAGTCTAGGGTCTGTCCCCACCCTGGTACTGACCCCTTCCCAGAGCCATTCCCTATCCTGGCGCCGGATCCCAGGCAATTTCCCCTGGTGCCAGTGGCTATCCCGATGCCAGTCTTGAGGGCCAGTCCCCACTCTGGTATTGGTCCCTGTGCTAGTGCTGGACTCCATTCTAGTGCCAGTCCCTGTGCCCACGACCTGTTTCCACCCCAGTTCCACTTTGCAGTGGTTGCTGGTCCTCAGTCGAGTGAAACCTCCCTCCACCCCCACAACCTGGGGTCAGCCGGTCCCTATGCTGGTTCTGGTCCCCATCCTGCTGTCGGTTCCTATGTCTGCGGCCAGCCTCCATTCTGGTGCCGGTCCACAAAAGAATGAGCTCCATTCCAGAGCCAGTCCCTGTCCCGGTGTCGATCCCCAGTCTGATGCCAGTCCTTATCCCAGTGTCGGTCTCGATCCTGATGACAATCCCTGTCCCAGGGCCAGTCCCTATGTCCAGAGCCAGTCCCGATCCCAGTGCCAGTCCCTAGCCGGGTGCTGGTCCCAGTCCTAGTGCCGGACCCTATCCCGGGGCACTCCCTATGTCCAGTGCCGGTCCCTATCCCAGTGCCGGTCCCTCTGTCCAGAGTCGGTCCCGATCCCAGTGCCGGTCCCAACGCCCATAGCCGGTCCCGATGCCGGTGCTGGTCCCCATCCCGGTGCCGGACCCGGTGCCACCCCCGATCCCACTCACCGGCTGTCCCGAGGGAGGGCGCGGAGCAGGCGGATCCCGGGGGCGAGTGCTGCCCTCATGGCGGGCGGCGGCGGCGGTCGGGCCCCCCCGGCTCCTTTTCACCGCCCCCGGGGCCGCCGCTCCCGCCCCGCCGGCCGCGGTCCCGCCCCGGCCCTGCCCCGGCCCCTGCGCTCCCCGCTCCGAGGGGCGAACCGCGCTGTCCCTGCTCCCCTTAACACAAAAATCCCCTTCAAATGCAACTGGAATGAGGGAACAGCTGCGCTGGGCACCGGGAAGGAAGCGAAGCCCCGAAGGGGCCCACCACCGCCAGCTTATGCCCACAGGGGTCTCTGGGAGCTTCTCCAGACGCTGTTTTTTCAAGCGGAAAATGCTGGGTTTAACTTTTGTGCTCTCTTTCCCAGCACGGGCCTCGCTGCTCTCATGTCGGCTAAGCCATTCCACATGTGCTGTGGGGTTATTTCCAGGGATCTGGAGAATCCTGCTCTCACCTGCCTGGGGTTTGTTTCACAACAGGAGAAAACTCCTTCTTCCAAAATATCCATTTATTCTGCCAAGACAGAGCCAAGCAAGGAACAGATCAAGGATGAGGAGCAGCAGCAGCTTTATTTAACCATCATTCCTTTAACTAAGCCACAAATCAGACCACTGCCTCTTGGGGATCCTCCTGAAGAGACGGGAAGAGGGGGCCCCAGGACCTGAGCAAGACCGTGGGGACCTGCCAAGAAACTGCTTCATCCTCAGCTGCCCCAGAACTGAAGTCAGTTAACAAAAACACCATTTGCAGCTTTGGACTTTTGCTTCCCTGGCCCCTCCAGGGGCAGATTCTACCCTTTCCAAACCCACTCCAACACCCCAAATTAGGGCTGCAGCACCTTCCCCTGACACAAGCAGCAGTTAATAAACAACATCAGCTGCCACAGATTCCTCAGTGAATGATTCTCTAGCGGGAATGGAGGAGCATCCCCTGGCTCTGCAGCTCTGTGCTACCTCTGGCCCCGGGTCGTGGGTTTGCTTCACACACCACAGGATGGGAACAGGGAAGAGAAATGATCCAGCACGCTCAGCCACCCATCCTTCCTGCCCCAGTTAATATTGGAGAGGGCGGCCAGCAAGGAGTAAATATTAATGACAGGGTATGGTGCAACCTCCACCCAGGAACATGGTACTGCACCAGAGGCGGCTCTGGGAAAAGCCACCTTGCTCCAGTCACCCCTGCACAGGACTGCAGATTGTATTACCAGGAAAATGCTCCTTTCCAGAGCAAAATAGAGGCTTATGGGAGTGTGGGCCTGGTGTGAAGCTGGGTAGCTGTTACTAGAAGAGAGGTCCTCATATGGAAAAGAAGGGAGGAACAATAAATACCTGGCTCTAGAAGGTGATCAAAGTGGCAGGGGGTGGCAGGAGCCCTAGGGAAAGGGAGAGAAGGGAGGGGGAGGAGTCAAGAACCCCTGCCCTAAGAGATATTTGAGGCCTGGTGCCTTGTTCTCCTCCTCTCACACTCCAAACGAGACAATCAATCCCTGAAAACAGTTTATTTTGCAGCTGAATGCTGGAATTCAAATGCCTGCCCATAAACCAGCTCCGCAGAGCAATCGGCTCCTTTGCACCGACCATCGCCCCAGCCACCTGCACACGCGGCACAGAGTGGGAGAGGCACAGCTCAGACTGGAGCACACAAGGCAGGAGAGCAAAGGTGACACTGTCCTGGCAGCTGGCACGGAGGGTCAGGCAGGAGGCAGGCAGGACAGGGCCCGGCCCTGCTCCCTACTCACAGGATGTGGGGAGGGGGACATGGGGCTGCCCCAGTCACAGACGCTTCACCGAGCAAGCGTAGAGAGCAGCCAAGTCCTGGAGCGGCTGCGTGGCCAAGGGGGCACAGGAGGAGATCACGGAGCGCAGCGCCTGGCTGTAGGCTGAGCAGGAAGGGGACACAGAAACGGGATCAGGGGATGAAAGTTGCACTTATGGCCTGAAACTGGGCTCAGCTCCCATGTCTCAGCACAGAGCAGAGAGAGAACAGCGGGGGTTTATAGTTTTCCATATGCCTGCTTGCACACTCTGCACACTCCTGAGTGCAAAGTGGTATGCAAGCCACAGATTATTTTATGAAGCCCAAATTTCTCTGTTTTCCCTCCCAGGTAACTCTCGTTACCCAGTCAGGTACTTTCCCAAGCTCTGCTCCAGATCAGAGAACACAATCGCTTAAGACCATTTCCATGCCTTGATGCATCCTCCCAGTAGAAGATTCAGCACTTAAGGCAGATGGCTCTGTGTCCTTAACAAGATGGTTTGCAGTGTTTTCCTCATGGTTGTGTCCCCAGGAACACGTGGCTGTGTCACAGCTGCATTACTTCACACGTTGTAGGGACGAGTACTTTGCTGAGGATGCCACTCGGGACAGAGCCCGACTTGCCCTCTCCAGAGTATATTTAGAGAAGCATCTCTGCATAGTGGCATGAAACCACCTATTCTGGTTTGATTTTTCCCTCTGTAATCAGGGATTCAGGCCCAGATGCCTCCTCCCTGGAAGGAGAGGCTCCTACCTTTGTGGTTTTTGTAGAAGACACAGTTGTTGGCGCAGGTATCTGGGTGGGAATCCCAGAAATCAGACCCGCAGGAACACAGCGGGGGCAAGTCGATGTTACAGAGTTTGATCTTCTCTCTCATTTGGGCCTTCAGAGCTTCAACATACCTGTGAGGAACCAAACACTCACTTCTACCAGCGACACCCGACTCTGCGCAGGGAGCAGGGACTGGCCATACCTCACGTGCTCCTTATCCCGCTGCCATCTGTCCCTCACTCTTCTCTCCTGCAGCTCAAGCTGGGCCAGGGCTTCCCAGGCTCCCTCTCCCAGGGAGGATTTTCGCTGCTCAGCTAAATCCCGCATCCTCTGCTCCTCCATCCGGCGCTGGTTCTCCTTCTGCCTCTTAATCCTGCAGGTGCACATATGCTTAGGGAAGGAGCTGCCCCATCCCAACCCCTCAGTTCCCAGCCAGTCCCTGTCTCTGAGGTCAGAGCACAGGGATCTGGATGATACTGCTGCTTTCACAGGCAATAACTCTGCACTAAATCACAGCATTAAATAGAAATATATTGGCTTTAAACATAAAATGGTTAAACATGGTTCCCAAGCCTCTGTTCTTCCCCTGATAAAGCAACACTAGCCTATGAATGCTCTCATGCCCTTACACTCTTCCTGCCTGCTCATTTTCTCACTATGGTGGACTTCCCTTTCCAGCTCCCTCCTGCATCACATCCACACATGTCCCTGTCAGGAAATGCCACCTGCAGTTCCTCAGAGCTGCTATTCTGTCCTTAAACCAAGCACAATGGTCAGGCTTTTAAATACCCACCAGAAAGGACCAACACCTTGGCTTCCCAGCTTCCCATTGCTTCTGATTATGGGACAGCTTGGAGCCTTCTGTAAGCAGCTTTCAGGATTGAGAAGCATAACAGGACTGGATACAGCAGAAACACTCCAAGGATCCCACCTTTACTCTAAAATAGGCTTTAAGATGCACTTTTAACCAAGTTTTCCTCTATTTCCTCAATCTCCCTTGCACCTACAGCCCTTAAGTTGGCCTGGGTTGTGTAATTCCCACCAAACACAACACAGATTTCCCTAACAAGAGGCAATTGCAAAGCACAAAGACTTTACACCAAAAGCATCTGCCATTTTATTCCCAAATGCAACAATGTGTCTCACTGCCAGGAGGCATTAAAACACAAAATCAAGGCTGGTGAGAAGCCAGGGGAAGGCAGTGTCATCAGGCAAGACATGTCATATCTTTCACATAGGGGGGCAAATCTTTACATCCAGAAGGAAAGCACTGAAGCCAAACTTCTCTGGCTGAAGTTCACTGAAATGTTTTTTAAACAAAATGTAGAGCTTCAAGTACAGCACCATAAACCTGCTCCAGAAACTGAGGCCAAGGCCAACTCAGAGCTTTACACCCCGTAATTACAAACCCAGCTCTTCCCTGTATGTGCTCCAAGGGAAAAAATAATAATAATGTAAAGGTATCACACTAACAAGGGAGTCCCTGGAGCCTCTTGAGCCCTCGCAGGGCAGAACAAGCTTTTCAAAGCTCCCAAGTGCCATTGGAACATCAGGGATGTGGCTGGAAAAGCACTGATTCAGACTGGCAGTTTTTCGTCGAAAAAGTGACCATGAAAATCCTGCCCTGAGGTGCCTGTCCTGCTCCCACAAAGTCTGCCCAGCGAGCCAGGATGGCCAGAGTTATGTCAGTTCACTGGAGGGCAAGCCAGCTAAAAGCCAAAACTTAGAGGATCTTTCCTACTTTACTGTGAATTTGCAGAGCTCCTCCTGAACAAACACCTTTAAGGGAGAAGCTGAGAAATCCCCACCATAACCAACACTTTTACACAGATACCAAGAATAAACGAGTGGAAATAGTTTTATTACACCGTAAAAGTTTTTATAGCTGTGAGGGTTAAGGGTATGATACTAAAAATGCCAGAGATAGGCACAGTTTAACCACAATGGTGTGACCTCACCCTGAAGTTTCTAACACAGGCTCAGGTTCCCAAGACCCATGGTTTGGGAAGTTTCGTCTCTCCCAGCCCCATGTTCCAGCTCCCAACTCCTAAACAAGCTGCGCCAGAACTCAAAAACCAGGTAGAGGGACTTGGCATGGCCCAAGGGTCTCTCCTGGGGGGTCAGTTGAGTGAATCCCACCCTGGGGTTGGAGCACTGTCTGTTCACACCAGACAAGCTCACAAGACCTTTCCAGCCTCCCAAAGAGCCCTGCCCTGATGGAGGAGGTGACCCCAGCACCCACAGACTCACTGGGCAACTCTGTGCTGCCTCTCTCGCTGCCGCTGCTGGTCCTTCACTCGCTCCCGCTCAATGGCCATGAAGAGGCGTCGGCACCGCAGGAATTCGCTCTGCTGCTGCACAGAGGAAGAGGAACATTTGGGAAGAATGTCTGGGATCAATATTGAGCTGTATCAGCTTGATTTCTGGAGGACAGAACCTCAATCCTTCCCCAAGAGACCCTCAAATGGACATCTCTGAGTGGACATGACCCGGGACTGGGAAGCTGAGGAGATGGCACTGAGGTAGGAGAGAAGGGTCAAGTCATCTTGGAGCATCGGAGAGCTTTGTACCAGCAACTCTCCACTGAAGCTTCCTATGTCAGCTTCCACCTGACAAATTCCTAAACTCTCTTTCCTGAGGGTAAAGAACCAGTTCCCACTTCAACCTACTTTAATTTGGATCTATCTGGGGACTGGTGCTCCCCTGCAGCTCACTGGAATCCTGTATCTCCCCCCAAAAATGAATGTGCCACACAGAATTGCACTGCTACAACACAGGAGAACCACAGAGGGGGCAAAACCACTGCTAGGAAAAATCCAGGAGCTCTGCAGAGAACAACTCCTATAGGGATATTGAGGGTTTAGTGTCTGGCTTTGGCTGATCCCACCAAGGCAGCAGGGGCAGGGAAACCTCCTGGCCAAAGCCCACACCAAAAGCTCAGACACAGAGGAGGTACAGAGTGAGTTTAAGCTCCATGACTTGAAACAGCTTAAGGCATGAATTTTTCTTCATCAATGCAAAGAGCTTTGGGCCAAGTTTGTCCATCTCACCCTGTGGAGAGTCCAGCACAGCTGAAGATAAAGGAGGGATCACCAGGCCATCAGTAGAGAAAGCCAGATGGAAAAAACCCAGAGAGAGGAGAGTGCTGCAAAACGAGTTCTCGGGTGGATCAGAGCCAAGGAGATAAAAAGCAAGGGTATGGGGAGGGGGGGGGAAGAAGCAGCCTGAGGAGCCCCAGCTGTTGTCACACCAGCAAGAAACCACAGCCAGATTTGGGATCAGCTGGTTGGAAAATACTTGTAAGGAACAAAAACCATGCAAATTGTTCAGAGTTTTACACTGTAAGCTGCAAGAAAGGTTACAGAAGGAGAGAAAAGTGTTCCTCTTCACAGCAGGAGGAAGCAGGAAAATAAAAGTCACTCACTTTAGGCATCCAAGACAAACCATCATTCTGCGTTGCCCAGATTAGCACAAGCAAAACCATCCCAGACACTGCAAACCCTTCTCATTAAATCATCTGCTCGGCATCAGGCCAGGCCTGAGACTATCCCAAAATCAGAGAAACCTCTATGTTCCAGCCTTGTACCCAAACAAGATAAAGTTGGATTTGTTCTTTTTCCTTTTAAGCTTTTTTGGCAGCTTCTTGCTCTCCCTGCAACAAGTGACCCCTAGCTTTTGCCAGACAGAATGAATGCAGCCCATTTCGTCTCCAACCCTCTGGGGTGATTCAGATCTCAGATTTTGCAGGAAGAGTATAGATAAATTGCTCTTAGTCATGAGAGACCTTAAAAAATAACCTAGTGGCTTTGCCCAAGACCTGAGACACCATGAAGCTGAGCTGACAAACACAGCATGGGTTTCATACCTCAGGGTTGCTCTGAGGCTTCTTATCGGAGACATCAGCATTCCTGACAGCCCCATCCCTTTCAGACAAAAACCAGGAGGGTTTGGCTCCCTGGGACAGACCTGCTTCCTGGTTTCCTCTTGGTCAACACCAGCCCAGAGCACAAGAGCAGGTTGGTAATCAGTGCGTAGCCTCTTGGGCAGGTTGAGGTCCTTCACCGACCCATCACGGACCTGGAAGACAACACATAGGAGAGGAATCAGCATTGCCACGGTCAAGTATCTCATCTTCCCTCAGCAAGATGCTCCTCACTGGTGGCAAGTTCTCTGTATGATCCCTACAGCTTTATTTTGGGTACAGATTGGCTACGGACAGGAGAGGTGTCACATCTCCACGCAGGAGCCTGAGCACAAAAGCTTTGCCAAAGCACCTCTAAAGGCATCCTTAGAGAAGGTTTAGCCTAAATATGGATTTACACCTACCCAAACTTTTATTATGAACTTTGTGAAATGTGAAAAAAATAACAATACAAACAGCAAAGTATCGGGGGAATTCCACAGTCAACATCTCCCAAAACCTCAGTGTAATCCCCACCATAAACCTCTGCTACCTCCCCCCGCTCACTGTCTGCCCAGCCAGTACTTCTGCTCCAAGCTGGACTAATCCCCAGCCAAGGCTGGGCACAGCTGCCACAGACATGGAGCCTTTTCCAACCACCCCAGGTAACCAGGGCAAACCATTTCCACCCCCAGATGCTCAGCAAAAGCTGCCTGAAAACAAAAGAGGAATGATAAGGCCAGCAGAATCCTTCAAGGGCAGGTCTGCCACTCCGAGGCACCAGGACTGACACAGCCACCTCCTTCATCTGATACAAAGGATTTTTCTCCCCCCATCTTTTTTTAGGAGGTTTCTGGTCCTGCTGTGCAGGCTGAGTGCAGCTCCACGCGGCTGCAAGGGCCTGGGTTTCGGCTGGGTGGCTGCCAGCAGGCACCACAAGGCAGGCAGGAATCACACCCCTCTGAGGCCACAGCTGTACTGCGACAGCAAGAAACAGCAGCGCCAATTTCACTGAACTCAGACACTGCTCCTGAGCCCACTTTGACAACAGAACACTTCAATCAGGCCCGAGGGAGCAACTGCTCTACTCGAAGAGCAGCCTCTCTGAGACACCAAAATAAACCTAACGATTCAAACCTTTTAAGACCAACTCTGCATGAGTCTTACTTTTGGAAATTCAATTTTGATGCAGAAGTCACCGTCCTGCCCAGCTGTGCCTCGCTCCTGCAGCTCAGCAGGCAGGTCGTGGTGTCCCACCAGCAGCAGCTCCTCGCTCTCGTCCTCCGAGGGCACTGCGGCTGCTGGGCAAGGCTCTGGCTTCTGGAAAGGGAGGAGATGGGTGTAAACATGGAATTCAAATCTGACTGCTTTGGCACCAAGGGCAAATTCAACACCCTCAGAGCAGCTTTAATGCGAGGGCACAAGTGCTGTCAGTTGGATGAGATCTGGCAGCACCACGTGTTCAGCACCACCGCGGGGCACCAGAGCAAGGGGGCAGGAATTTAACAGGGTCACATGTGACCACACTCTCCCCACCTGCAGCAGCAGCGGGACAGACGCTGGGCCGGGGGGGTGTGACTGGAAGGCAAGGCAATGTTTCAGAATGGCAAGGAGCTGGGATTTCTGGAGTGACACCGGAGTATGGAGCATACTCCTTCAGATGAGAAGTGGGCAGGCTCCCCAGTGGCAATCTACAATATTTTGAGAGGCAGCAGATTGTTTCACACAAACTAAAGAATCAAAATGCCAGAAGCAAGCTTGTAGCCAGGATAAATTTTTTTCCTTCAGCATGGTGGGAAGGGAAGAGCAGGCCTGCTGACAGGGGAGAGAGGACCAGCAGGAGAGCAGGTCATGCCAAGAATCCCTTGAGATGGCTCTGCTGCTGTACAGGAAGGACAGAGGATAGCCTGCAGTCAGTCTGAACATGGAATTATTTGACAGGCACAGGAATTACCCTATCAACCCCATCATGACAGAAACATGACACAGAAGAACTGATTTGGTGAGGATAATGGAACAGAGGGGAAGGGCTGTTGCTTTGGAAGATTGCTCTGGAGCCCTGAAGGTAAAAAGACATGAAACTGTGGGGGAAAACCACCAACTTTGTGAAATGAGACGTTGGGGAAAATAATTTGGGTGCTGCCATGCTGGGCAGATACAGCAGTCTACCAAAACCTGAAGGTAAAGGCTTGGTGAGCAAGATGACCTGGAACAGACAGGTCATTTCCAGGTAATTATCACGTGGTATCTGCTTGGGAAATCAGGGAATCAACTCTTTGGATGCTTCTGACCTGAAAAGAAATCTCTCAAGGAAAGAAAGAGCAATGATTTTAGGAACATGGATTATTGATAGCAGGGAATGAAGGAAAAATGAGAATAAAAGTGCAGAGAACAGGACCGAAGGTGAAAAACATTTCAGCTAAAGGCTTGCTCTGAGCTAGCAGCAGGGAGAAAAATGCTAGTACTACTACTGGGATGAAGCAGTCAGGTTATTCCTAGAAATTGAGGTTTTTAAAGAGGCAGGACCTGCCTCGGGCCACTGCCAGGGGTGGCAGTCAAGGTAGGAACAACCCCCTGAAATCTGTGGAGGTCCAGATTATCAGAAAAGGGTAAAAGGAGCAACTCTCTTTATTAAAGGAGGGGGGAAGGAAATACTAAGTAGAAGATTCTAGCCTGATGAGTTTAACTGTGACTTTTGGAAAAACAAAAGGAAATCACCTTGCAAACTGCCTTAAGACAGGAGAAAACAAGATAATCAGCAACCGGCATAAATTTGTCAAGAGCAAATCAGGTCAGGTTGGGCTAAACTTTTTCTACAACAGAAGTAAGAGGCCTCAGGCAAAGAGCAGCAGAAGACTCTGGAGTTCAGCTGAGCTCTTGACGTGGCCTAATTCAACATGGGGGTAAAGCAAATCCTGTTAGATAGAAGTCTGACATGGGAGGTGCAAGACTGATTAAAAACACAGCCCAGATTTGGTCTCAGGAGTTCACTGCACAGAAATAGGGTAAGAATAAGTGGGCTCTGCTCCATGATTGGATTATCAGCCTGGATGAGGGAAGAAAGAAGCATCTTGATTAAACTACTGACCCCACTTGCAGTTGCAGAAGTATTGGGTGAAAAAACCTTGGGTTCAAACCAAAGAAATGGGCTGGAATACACAGCACAAGGAAATCCAGGGAGGACAAAAGAAAAGGCAGCATTACCAGGGGGTTAAGTCCATGGTTATGTCTGTAGCAGCCTTTTGCACCTGAAGAGAAGGGAACACACTGCTGTTCTACCTGGGTGGGAACTGCCAAACCTTTATACAGGGAGATAGATTTGGATTAAGACCTTTTTTTCTTCTCAGCTACCTTGGAGTAATAAAACAGAACAATGCAATAAATCTATATATTCCTCCTGGAATAAATCACCCACGGAAGCTGTTGAACTTCCTTATGCAGATTAGCTGTAGCTGCAGTGAGGCTGGGATGGGAGCACGGTCCCAAATCCCTCCCAGTGTTTCTCAATGCTGTGGATGACTTGCCCAGGACTCCCACAGATCTCCTGTAACTCTCTGGCTTCTCTGGGCAGTGGCTCTGTGATTTATGTGAAGTGTCGGTGCTGCTAATAGTGAAGTCATGAGTCACCCCTTCTTGCTGAACACATTGAGGGCTCAAACAGGAGGGAAGTTCGGTGGCAGAAACAGGTAATGAGGTTTTTGAGCCCATATAGTGTTTCTCTGAGTCCTGTTTGCAGAGCTGACTTCATCAGAAATCCAAGAGCACATAGAAATCCAAGAGTAAACAGAGGAAGAGCCAGACCAGCCCTTATGTAAAAGATATTTTCTAGGTAATCAGCCAAGATCTACTTCACCTTTGGTGAACCTGACAAAGAGATGGGAATGAAGAATTGCAAGATGGGCAGGAAACTGGCTAGAGACAATAAGCCCAGGCTGGGTTGGTGCTGCTGTTCTCCAAAGTGCGCCAGTTTGAGAAAGGTCTTGGCACAGAGCAGGATAACGGCTGCAACACAAAGTTGTTCTTGAGAACTGGAGGGGCACAAGCAGCATGAAATTCAGCACAACAAAATGTGGGACTGACCTCCCGCGAACTGCTTCAAGGAAAGCAGCTGCATGCCAAGATTCTCTAGCAGAAGACAGCCCCGGGTGAGGGAAACACTCCAGATCTTTGCCACCCACACAAAACAAGGGCTTGATGCAAGGGAAAGAGTTGTTGAGGTTTGTTGAAGAAAGGCACCTGAGGGGAGAGCTGGTAGTCACATGCCTCCCAAACACCCAGATCACAATCTCGGATCACAAGCCTTTAAAAGCCTTTTTTGAATTCTTGTTTCTGAGTTTATCTCAGAGACGTTTTCACCCACTTTATCCTGCTGCCTTCTCTAAAAGGCAGCAAAGACAGAGGAACAGAGCCCTCGGGGTCACCCACATCCAGGGGCTACCAGTCAGGTGGGTCAGGAAAGCAGTTTACTTCATTCACAGAATCACAGACTATTCTGAGTTGGAAGGGACCCACAAAGATCATCAAGTCCAACTCTTAAGTCAATGGCCCACATAGGGGATTGAAACCATGACCTTGACATTATTACAACCAAGTTTTAACCACCTGAGCTGATCTCAGGGTCCTGCTGGAGAAACTCCTTGAATCATGCTGTGAACTTCTTAGAGCCAAACCCTGACCCGGGTGATTTCTCTCCCCCCAGCCCAGGCAGCCCTCGCTCACCTCCTGTCTCCAGTTGCCTCCGGGAAGCAGCGGGGGCTCCGCGCCGGGGCACACAGTCCTGCAGGACGCCAGCCGGCGCCGCACCTGCCTCACGGCCCTGCTGAGCTGCGGCGAGGGAAGGGAAGGACAGCACAGCTCAGGGTCAGCAGCACAGAGACATCCCAATCGCTCTGCTTCAGCCAAGACGCTTCATCAAGGCAGCATGACCCAACACACAATCAGCCAGGGGTCTTTCAGAGCTGCCCCAAGGTATTGAAATCCCGATCCAGGCAACTCATCTGCTCCCAAAACACGTTGCTGAGATGCCAGATCTCCAATTTTCCTGCCTGGTGTCCAGCCAGAAATGATTTTCCACCCTAAGGTACTTCAACTGAAACCCATCCCACAGTGCTTCAACTGGAGTAACTCCAGCTCCTAGGCGAGCACACAGGCTTTATAAACCACGAAATGTAGCAGAAGCATCACTTAAAAAAAAAAAAAAAAGCTTGAAACAGTCCTCAAGGCAGGTTTTTCCAGATTTTGGCCGGCAGGAGACAAGCTGCAACGAGCTGGCACCACCTAGTGCCACCTCTGAGCCAGGACATGGCCGTAAAAAAGCTGTGTCTATGAGCAGTTCAGCTACAGCATCCGAGGAGGAGGCACCTGTGACCCAGCTGGATCCTCTGATGAGCACTGGGGAGGAGCACAACATTCAGGGTGGGAAGGGGAGCGAATATTTCATTCAGTACTAAACCTCAAATACTAGGGATGTGCTGTAAAAGCAAAACCAAATATTGCCTGCACTTAATTTCAGACACCAAGGGCCCAGGATGCTGAAGCGGGGATGGAAGCATAGGAGATCCAAGGCTCACCTCAGCAGCTTGCTGCTGGAATGGCTCACCGTGTGTCCCTTCCCACCGGGCCGGGCTGGAGCCAGCACCAGGCCCACAGATGACACGTGTGGGGTGGCTCTGGGACAGGCACGTGTTCCTCCAGGGCACTGAGCACTGCATGGCAGCACAGCTCTCCCGCTCCGCCTGCAGGGAAACAGCCACCGGGGATCTCCAATCGTCACCTGGAAAGACCTCAACCCTGGTGACACTTCACCACCCTTGGGACAGAGGTTTTGGCTCTCCATGCGAAGAGCACAAAGAACCACCAAGCTCTCAGGGGCCGAGGGCATTTGCAGGCTTCCTGCTTGGAGCTGGCGGAGTTACACGAGGACATCCCCACTCAGCCATGGAAACAGCCCAAACACCCCAGGGGCAGCCAAAGCCGGTGACATTTCAGTGCTTTCCCTTCTGTGCCAGTCAGGTTCTGGCAAGTCTTCCCAGCACTTGTTTGAGAATAGAAAGGATTAAGTATACTCATAGGTTAATCCAAAACAAGCCCATGGGGGGAAGAGGGAATATAGAGACAGCGAGAAAGTGTTGCTTAAAAACTATTTGGCTGCTTTGGAAAAGGGATTGGAAAAAAGACAGCAGAAAAGCTGTTTTGCTTGAAACACAACCAGGAGACATTCACATCATTCCCAGCTCTGGCCTGCGTGTTAATTTTAACTCCAGGCAAACCTGCACAGGACTGTGGAACTCTGTTCTGCTGCTGCCCACGGGAGCCAGTAACCTTTCCATGGGGAGGCTTCAAGCACCTTCAGCACCAGCCAAGGTGTCACGCTGACCCAGCCTGCCAGGACACCCTCTGCCACCACAGAGTCTGGGACCTCAGATTATCCCATTTTTAACTCATTAACACCTTGACTTGAGCTCCACTGCTTGGATTTTCCCCAATTTACGCTGGGTTTGGAGGAGTTTCTCCTGACAGAGCCCTGCTTACCACTTCGCAGGACTCGTGCAGCTCCTGCCTGCGCCGCATCCTGACCTGCCGGTTCACGCGCCGCCTCACCTCGTCCTGGAACCGCCTCAGCCGCTCCGCCTTCTCCCGCTGCTGCTGCCACAGCTCCTCCTCCACCCGCAGCACTGACGCCTGCATCAGGCACAAGCACATTGCACGTGGGTTTGGCAGCAATAAAGCAGCTTTGTCCCTGTATCTGCTTGTAGTGGCTTTAGTTAGGCCTCAAATTAGCAGGCTCAAGGAGTCTGCATAGATTGGGAGAAACAGGTATTGCCTGGCTAAGTAACCAGGGAGATATTTCATACCAGATGATGCAGACCTGAGATATGAGTGCAAAAGTGGGGAGGTGTTCAGTTCAGTTCCATCCTGGCTAAAGTACAGGCAGGACATGCACCTGTTGTCTTGCTGGAGCAGGTCCTGCTCCTGCTGCCGCTAAATGCATTTTGTTTGAATTCAGGGAAGTAGAAACATTTTGTTGTTATACTTTCTGTTTCTTGCTGGGTGTCTTTTAGAGTGCTTATGGATCTAGAGTAATAGACTTTGTATTAACTGGGGAGTGGGAAGTTATTTCTTGTTATATCTAACTTGTGTAAGTGTGTGTTATATTGTTTTCTCTTAATTTTCTCTTAGTTTTCTCTTAATTTTCTCTTTTCTCTAGTAATATATATAGTTAGTTTAAGCAGAAGCCTAGTTTGAGAGGGTTTTTTTCCCTTCTCCCTTTTCTCAGTCTGAGAAAGAGGCCCTAACTCTGTACTTGAGCAGCTGGCATGTTGCCAGCTCAACCCAAAACACTGTTTTTCCAGCGACCAGGCAGACAAGCAGCACTCAGGGCAAATTTCATGGTTTTCTCAAAGTCTGTGGAGTAACAGCTTGGACAATGTCTACTGGATTATTATAGGCTGGATTGAATCTGACTAGACAGAGGTACAATGTGCACACCTCTGCCTTTCCCTCTCTGCAACACACCTGGAAGGAAAGAAAAAGGAGCCTTGTGCAGCAGTTTCCTGCTCGTGCTCCCATGAAAGGATGCTCAAACCCCGGATCCAAAAGGAACAGGCCAGCCCCTCATCCTGTTAACACTCTGCAAGGCTGGAAGCACATCAGGGAAGCAGTTCACAGAGCACAGCACTGCTCTAGAATATTTTTACCATGTGAAGTGAAAGATTAACAGCAATGACCTGAAAACCCCCCAAAAAACATTTTTTTTTCTCCTTGCAGTCCTGCCAAGCAACTCTGCAACACCACTGTGGCTTAAAGACCAACGGCATCACTGTCCTGGCTGCCACCACAGCAAGAGAAACCAGAGACTGAAGGGATGGAGCAAGGAGTGAAGCTGAAACTAAACTTGGAACACTCCCAGCAGCAGAGCAGGGTCAGCACAGCCCAACAAAGCCCCAAGGTGGGGAGAAATCTACACTGTTACAGAGAAAACCAAGCCAGAGCTCCAGCAAAAAGCCCAGCACCAGCTCACCCACTGCCCACCTCAGCAGCAACTCAGATGTAGGAGGCATTATACGTATTAATTAAAAGTATTAAATAAGGTCAGATAACCCTGGGCAGTTTCACCCACCCCTGGAAGCCCCACATGAGGGCCCTGGGAGTGCCAGGGCACCCCAAAGCTCTCAGGAAGAGCTCAGCTCCCCCAGAAGTTTCACAGTGCCAAGATGGAAGTTCTGTGGAATATGGAGATGATTCATTTCCATATATTATCTCAACCTTTCAGGATTTAAATTACAATGTAAAAATAAATCATCTCAAAAGGGCAGGAGCTTCTGTAATGTTCAGACATTAATTACAGGGGACTGAACTCATCATCCGATATTTAATGCACTTTTAGTCCTCTCAGAATAACCCTCAAAGCAGAAATCCCTGAGATAAGCATCCTTAAAGATTTCCTTAAGTGTTTCTAATGGGGTTCAGCCAAGATTGGCTCCAGACCCTGAAACACTCAATTTAATATATTTTTTTTTAAACCAGCAACATGAATAGAGATCTTGGTTCACCAACATCCTTTGGGGATGGGTGGGAAGGCGAAGGGGATGGGTGGGAAGGCGAAGAGCAGCACTGGCTGGGTTTCCCACCTGACTGATGTTTAAAATTGATACATTTGTCCCCCAGACCCCGTTTATTGGAGGGGAATCAACTCAGAGAGATGCTGTGGGCTTGAGCAAGGGGGAGGCCAGGATACATAGGCATCATGGCAGCTTCTGACCCCACTAAAAATCATTAAAATAAATTACTATTTTTAGGAGCCATCTTCCTGGCCACCTTTAGGCTGTGAAAAAGCTCATTTTTAGCTGCGATCGCCCCAGCGGGTTTTACAGGCACACTGCGGGGATCGGTGCACTCACGAAGGCCGGGCTCTGCTGCACCGGGGCGCTCTCCACCCACACGCCCACGGGGGCCGCGCTCTGGGTCCTCTCGGCCAGTACCCGCCAGCTCCGCCGCGGGGGCCTCGCCCGGCGTCCCCTGGGGGGCTCCCCGGGCCCCCGGCGCCGCTCCTCCCAGGGTGCAGCATCCGGCACCGCCGGGATGGCTCTGTGGACGGGAAGGGAGGTGAGGGTGGGCCCAGACCCCCAGCCCAGTCCAGCCCAGCCCAGCCCACCCCCTGCCCCAGCCCGGCCCAGCCCAGCCCTCGCCCCTGCCACCACCTACCCTCGGCCACGGCGCACCCCATTGTTCCCGGCCCTGCAGTCCGCGGGCACCGACCCCCCAGCCCACCGCGGGTGAGCGCCCCGACACCGCCCTCGCATCGCCCTCGCTGCCCCCGCAGTGACCCAGCCCCTGGCATCGCCACCCGCAGCTGCGCCCCCGCAGCGCCAGGCCTGAGTGCGCCTTCACCTCCTGCGCCACCGACCTCCGGACACGCCGCACCCTCATCCCCGGGCACACTTCATACCCCCCACGGCCTCGGGCCCCCCTCCCTCATCCCTTCCCAACCTCCTCATCAGGACGCGGCACCTCCGACCCCGGAGCGGCCCCGCAACGGCCGCACCCGCCCCGCCACCGCTTTGAACGCGGCGCCACTTCCGCCCCAGGCCCCGCCCACGTTCACGGCCCCGCCCACAGTCCGGGCCCGCCCAAGGGCCCGCCCACAGCCACGGCCCCGCCCACGGCCCCGCCCACGCTCTGGCCCCACGGCCACGCCCACGCCCTGGCCCCACGACCACGCCCATGGTCACGCCCACTGCCATGACCACGCCCACACCCCTCCTGTTCCCGAGCCTCAGGTTCGAGTCCCGCCTCCGCTGGAAAAGGGAGGGGGCGGCGTGGGGAGTGATTGCTCCCCGAAACAGCCCCTTGTGCACCCCTGGAACACCCTCCCCACAGAGCATCACGCTGCAAGTCGCCCCCAGATATCCATATATTGTCTCCCCACACCATCCCTGACCCCCCCAAGTACCCCCTTACATCTCCGCACGTCATCCCTGCAAACCCTGCCAAAGGCATCTCCCTATAGCATGACCGCAAAGTATCTCCCTCACGAGTTGGCTCCGGCAATTTCCCCCCAAAAGTCTGTCAAAGTATCTTCATTTAGCATCCCCTAAATCCCTCCCAATAGCATCTCCCTACAGTGTCTTCCCCCAAAAGGCGCTCCAGGCCCTCCCTGCACCATCCCACCATAACATGTCCCGCTCCAAAAGTCTCCCCCAAAGCGTCTCCCTCCCTCTGGGACAAGACATTTGGAGGTCTCGACCCCTTTTGGGGACCAAGGAGCCTCCCGTGGGGGTGGGCGGTGCTCACCATGGTGATGAGCTTGGCAGGTCTCAGAGTGGGGGTGGGAAGTGGCTCTGGGCATCCTGCCCCACATCCCGCTGCCCTATTCAGCAATGCCCGGGAAACCAGTGCTAATTGGCATCAGAGCTGGAACAAAGCCTGGATGTGACCACAGCTTCGTTTTAGAGCTTGGGAAGACAAAAATAAAAGGGGGGAGCTCCTGTAGGGTGGGAGTCTGGCTTTGAAAAATATCCCCCCAAAAGAAAACTCCAACTTATGGATGTTCAGAGCCTTAAATGCCATTGGATTATCTGTGGAGGGGATGGTAAACCTCATTTGGACTCAGTGGGGTGATGCCCCCAACATCAAGTGTGTCCCTGGAACTGGGAAAACATGGAACTGCGGGTCCATGTAATGGGGAAAATTGCAAATCTGAATGTTTTTTCCTCAAATAAATGTCAGCTTGAGGCCGCTGGGGAGGCGAAAGCCACCGGGACACAGGGCTCTATTGAGAAAGGCAAGAACAAAAAAAAAAAAAAAAAAAAGAGAAAAAAATAAATTAGCCGGGCAAGACGCCAAGCCGGGAGCTCCGAGGGACGTGCCCGGAGTGGGGAAGCGCAGCGGTTCGGGGGGCGAGCCTGCCCGAAATGTGGGGAGCACCGGCTGCCCCGCGGGGCCATCCCGCTCCCCCCGGCCTGCTGCCCATGACCTGGCTGCTGGCGCTGCACGCAGGTACTGACACTTCCCATTTTTCCATGGCTTTCCCATTTTTTTCTTGGGTTTTGGAGGGTATCCGGGGGGGGTTGAGGGCCAGGGGTGATGATACCGATACCCGGTGGAGGGGCGTTGGAGTGATTTGCTGCGCTGTTGAACATACTCTCTGCTTGGGAGGCAGAAGAAAAGGGGTAAAATTGGGAATAAAACTGGGGAAAAAACTCTGGAACCAAGCAGGTCCTGATGAGGGGGTGGATTTGGCACTGCCTTTACCCTGAGCTTCTCCCAGCTTTTTGTCTTTCTCAAACCCCCTTTTTAACTCTCATTTTTCAGCATCCTCAAACCTATTTTCTTACCCATCCTTCAGCTTTCCTAAAAAACTCATTTTTCATTCCATTTCTAACTTTGCCCCATCCTGTTGCAACCCTGGTTTTCTCCATCGTTTATTCCCTAAATCCTCACTTTTAGGAGTTTGATCAATCTGAAGCTGCCCCATCCCATGTCTGTAAACACAGAAAATCACCTGCAACAATTTTGCCCTATTTTACCAAAGTTTGGACCCAAAACCAGCCCTGGGGAGGCCCCATTTCCCTCTGAATGAGGGGGATGGATGCAAAGCAAAACCATCTTGATTCATTGCTGGCTTTGATCTAGACCTTAAAAAAACACCAGGGCTGTGACCAGGGCACCCCAAAAATGCTGTGATGCTTCTTCCAAACAAATAGGGATTTATTGCTTAAAACAGCTGGGAAATGAGGATTTTTGGTGGGTTTTTTCAACAGAAGGCTGGGAGATCTGCATCCCTAACCCAAGGATACCGTAGGAAATGGGAATGTTTCCTGATTTATTAATTAACTCCCAAATTTATTACCCAGAGTGGAGAAAAAATTAGGAATTGGTTTTAAAAGGGAAGAAACAAATAATGAGCAGAGATTTGGGGGTGCACAGGGGGAAAAGATGCATTACAAGCCACATCCCCATCTCATGCCTGGGTTTTCTCTGTGGGAGATCCCCTAAATCTGGCGAGTTGGTGCATGTTTGCGGGGCAAGCACAACGCTATGGAGGACAGACAGACGGACGCTGCATACCAATAGGTCCCATGACTTTTCAGGCTTGTTTAAGGCCTTTCTTGCTCCTGCTTCGCCCTCCCCAGCTGGTTTTCCCACTCCCCCCTCCTCTTCAATGTGGGGTTTGTTCAGCATTGGATGACAGCATCTGGGTTAGGGGTGGTTCACAGATGAGACCCCTGGGATGGCAAGAGGATGATGAAGATAAGGTATTTTGAGGGGAGAGGATGTTTGGGGGAAGCCCCTCCCCAAACCCCCATGTTTTTCCACTTCTTCCCTGCCTTTTTTCTTGGCTTAAAACCAGCAATGAGGAGTGATGCACGTGCACTGACCCCGGTGATGCAGTTTTACATCTGAGGGGGGCTTTGTCTGGACAGGAGCATTGAATGGGGATGGCAGTGGGATGCAAAATAGTCTCTCCATCATTTCTGGGGGGATTAAGGCATCTTTGCAAAGCATAGCATGGATCTGGGCACCCCACTCTCCATGCAGTTTTTGGGGAGTGATGTTTCATCTTTGCCAAGGGTTGCATCGACCTGTCTCCCACCTTCTGCATTTTTTTGGGAGATGTGTAATTTTTGCAAAGGGTTACATCAATCTGGCTGTAGGACCACTTCCCCCTGCATTTTTAGGGTGATATAGGAATTCTTGCAGAGGGTTGGTTGCATTGACCTGAATGCAGGACCACTCCCACCCTCTGATGACATTTTGAGGGGCAATAATGCATCTTTGCAGAGGGTTTCATTGACCCACTTCCCATACCCAAAGCAATGTTGGGGGTGGTTCTGTGATTTTTGCAGTGCATTGCATTGATCTGGGTGCAGGAGAGCTCCCACTCCTCACGCCCTTTGGGACTGATGTGGGCATCTTTGCAAAGGCTACGGAAACAGGCTGGGCAGTTGAGGGGTGCTCAGTGCATCTCTGGAAGGGGATTTCCCCAGTTTTCTCCATGCTCAGCACCCCACTGTGTCTCTCCACCCCAAGGTCTGCTGGCAGGAGTGAACATCACCAGCCCCACGCCACTGGTCCGCGGCACGGCGGGCAAAGCAGCGCTGCTGTCGGTGCGCTACACCAGCGCCAGTGCCGACAAGCCAGTGGTCAAGTGGCAGCTGAAGCGGGACAAACCTGTCACTGTTGTCCAGTCCATTGGCACCGAGATCATCGGCAATCTGCGACCCGACTACCGTGACCGCATCCGCGTGCTGGAGAACGGCTCACTGCTCATCAGCCCCTTGCAGTTGGCTGATGAAGGCGCTTACGAGGTGGAGGTGTCCATCACCGATGACACCTTCACCGGCGAGAAGACCATCAACCTCACTGTGGACAGTAAGGGCAAGAAGGGTAACCCATGGAGATTCAGTTCCCCATGGGACATCTTCCCTGGCTATATTGGGGGGGGGATGTTTCTCCAAGTGGGAGGTGGCTTTGTGGGTTTCAACTACCCCAGGAAGCCAAGATACATCCCTGGTGGGGCTTTGATGTCTTCCTTCCTGTCTCCTGGGCCGATCTGTCCCCTGAGACATGGCATCACTGTGGTTCCCCTACTCATCCACAGTTCCCATCTCAAAGCCACAAGTGCTGGTGGCCTCCTCAACGGTGCTAGAGCTCAGCGAGTTCTTCACCCTCAACTGCTCCCACGAAAATGGCACCAAACCCACCTATACCTGGCTGAAGGATGGACGGCCGCTGAGCAATGACTCCCGACTGCTCCTCTCCCCTGACCAGAAGATCCTCACCATCACCCGCGTCCTCATGGCTGATGATGACGTTTACAGTTGCCTGGTGGAGAACCCCATCAGCCATGGCCGCAGTGTCCCTGTGAAAATCACTGTCTACCGTAAGCCACCTGCTCCCCGCTCTTGTACTCCCAGGGTTAGCCATCCCTTGCAGATTCTTCCAGCTAAAATTTTGGAGGGGTTGGCCCCTCTCATTCTTCTCCCCCAGGCCGGAGTTCTCTCTACATCATCCTGTCCACAGGAGGCATCTTCCTTCTCGTCACCCTGGTGACAGTTTGTGCCTGCTGGAAACCTTCCAAGAAGTACGGCTGGGGGTAACACAGGAGACCAAGGGGGTTGTCCCATCTTGTCCCATGCCCTCATGTTCCATCCTGTCTCATTCCATCCTGTTTTGTCCCATCTCATCTCTTCCCATCTTATCTTGTCCTGTCCCATATCATCATACCTCATCCCATCCTGCCCTGACTCACCTGTCCTGTCAGATCCCATCCTATCTTCTCCCATCCCATTCTGACACATCCCATCCTATCTCCTCCCACCCCATTCTGACACATCCCATCCCATCTTGACCCATCTCATCCCGTCCTGTCTTATCTGTCCTGTTCCATCCCATCCCATGCTATCCCACTCTGATGCATTTATTTGTCCCACCCTATTCTAGTCCACCTGATCACATCTCATTCCATCTCATTTTGTACCATTCTGTCCTATCCCATCCCATCCCCCTGCACCCCATTCCATCCCATCTTGTCCCATTCCATCCCATCCTATTCTACCTCATTCCATTCCACCCCATCCCATCTCTCCGTCCCAACAGCAATGGGCCCTCCCCTGGCTGAGCCGCAGGCAGCCCCCTCACTGCCCCCACCGCGATGCCGGTGCTGCCCCATCCCCTCTCCCTTCCCAGGGAGAAGCGACAAGTGGAGACGCAACCGACCTCCGACTACGCTGAGCAGGATGAGGAGCGCCTGAAGCATGAGGGTGGGTGCCAGCTTTGGCATTGCAGTGGTGGGTTGGGGGAACACCAATGCCACTGGCTCTGTGAGCAACACTTTGCTTCCATGCAGCTGAGGGCATCCCACGGAGCAGCGAGCACGAGCGCAAAAACCCAGTGGCCTTGTACATCCTCAAGGATAAGGTGAGCAGCCAGTAGCACTGGTAGCATGGCGGCACAGAGTATCACACACATCCCACACTCACCAGCTCTTGGCTTTTGGCAGGACTCACCAGAGGCAGAGGAGGATTCACCGCCTGAACCCCGTGGCACAGTTGAACCGGGTTACACCAGCTCACCAGTACCCGCAGCTGGTCGCTCACCGGGACCGGTGGGACGTTCCACTCGTCGTTACCATCGCTCACCAGCTCGCTCGCCTGCCTCGACGCGGACCCACAGGTCACCCCCGGGTTCGCCAGTGCGTTCCCGCGGCGCTCCGCGGCTGCTGCGGACTGCCGGCGTCCATGTCATCCGGGAGCAGGAGGAGGCCAATGCTGTGGAGATCAGTGCCTGAGCAGGGGGACTGTGCGCGCTTCGGCGGTGGCGTGCAAGCAAGCGGGGACACTGGCACAGCCCCACTTCTGCCACTGGGCGTCATTCCTCTTGGCGTAAAGTCACTAATTTCCTATTGATCCCATCTGGAGCTCCCCTCTTCCGTCCCCCGTCTTCCTGGGGCGTTGCTTTAATGGCCTTCTCGCCAGGATGAGTGTGCAGGGAGCACGCAGGAGGCACACGCGTGTGCAGAGACAACATGCACATAGTGCACAGAGAGAGCATGCAAGAGAGTGTGCACAGAGTGTGCAGGAGAGCATGCAAGCAGTGCACAGAGGGAGTGTGCAGGGAGCGTGCAGGACAGCACACACTGTGTGCACACAGGGTGCATGGGCGCAGGCACATGGGTGTGCAGCAAGTGCGCACAGTGTGCAGAGAGAGGATGCACAGAGTGTGCAAGAGAGCATGTGGAGCACATGGAGAGAACACACATGGAGCATGCAGCTAAGACCGCACAGAGTGTGCGCAGAGTGGTAAGACCATGCATGGCATTTGCAGGGATCCCAGCACCGGGTGCGCTCTCCAAGTGTGCATAGAGTGTGCAAAGAGCACAAGTGTGCAGAGACAGTCCATGCAAAGTGCACGTGGAGCATGTGGAGAGAACATGCACACAGGATTTGCATGGAGATTGCAGCAAGTGTGCAAAGACTGTGAGGAGAGAGGGTGTATGGAGCACTTGCACGGAGCAGCTACCAAGTGTGAATGGCACATGTGGAAAGATGTTCATGCCCAAAGTGTGCAGCTGAGTGTGCACAGAGTGCATGGGAGAGCAAGCACCTGGTGTCGGCACAGGTGCACCTGGAACCTGCAGTGAGTGTGCAAAGAACACGTGTGGTGCTTGCACAGTGTGTGTGTGGTGCATGTGGAAAGAGCGTGCACAAAGCAGCTGAGTGTACTCAGGGCGTGCTCTAGCACACAGGGAGCACACACACAGCATGCCCAGCGACTGCACCTGCATACGCGTGTCTAAGCACCACGCCTGCCTGCCGAGGCACACACCCCCATGTGTGGAGCAGGGCACACAAACTTGCCCAAGCACATACAGGCACAAAGGTGGCCTAAATGGGGGGCCTCCCTCCTGGCCCCCAGCTCCCTGGATGCACCACCCCCTAAACGTGGGCTGGAAGCCCTGGCCAGAGCGCTGCCTCTCCGCCATGCCGGGGGTTTCTGTGAAAATACCCCAGTTTTGAGGTGCTCGCTGTCACCTTTCCCCAGGCCTTCCCAGGAAATAGGTTTAGGATGAAAAGCCAAGAGCCGCCAGCCGAGCAAACCAGGCCCTGGGGCACCCAGGGTGGATGCCGGGGCACCCTGGAGTGCTCAAGGTGCGCTACTAACCAATAAACTAAACCTACTACCCGGCCAGTGCCAGCACCTTTGGGTGTCTTTGTGGAACAAGGGCCCCCCTGGGGTGGGGGGGCATATGAGAGCTGGGTGATGGCTGAGACCACACAGGATCGATGCACTTAGGTGACACAGCAGACTTCAGCTTGAAGAGCCTGGGAGACCCTGAACTATTCACTCTGGTCCCTGCAGAGGGTGTCCACAGCTGAGAGCTCATTTCTCCTTAATTCATCTTCCTCTGAATATGGCAGAGGATAGGGCGAACTTTTCTGACTGATTAAATTCATTAACTGCTGGTGTCCCCAACTCCCCTATTTCCAGGTGCTGCCAGTGCCACCATGCCCAGGCGCTCTCACCGCCACAATGTGCCTGAGCTGTTTTGTTCACCACAACCTGTCCCCCTCCTCTCCTCGGCATTTCCCGGCCCCTGCATCCGGCTATTGTATCCCCCCCATCCGGAGCCAGATCCGGCCCCGGTGCTGACAGGGAGGGACTGGGATTTGGGGAGGAAGCGGGAAGGCTGGCTGGAGCTGGCATGGCGGGCGGCTGGGCGATGGTGCTGGGCCTGGGGCTCTGCCTCGCCACTCTGCACCGTGGAGGTGAGTGCAGCTCATGGGGAGGCAAAATCTCCTTAACTCTTCCCCCTGCCCACCCCGGGGCTCAGACTGTCCCCACTTGGGGGAAACACTGGCATCCTTCCATCTCCTTGTCACCCTACAGGCTGCCACTTGCCCAGCGCAGCTACGGCACCACCTATTCTGGCTGGTAAGGACACCCGGTGCGGGTGGATGCGGGTGGGGGGACCCCATAAAATCCTGTCCCCTCCACCCATGGTGTGCCCTCCCCACTGCAGTGCTGCGGGACAATTTCCGCCTGCAGCCGGGAGATTTGGTGACCACAGCAGGTCAAGCGTTGGAGTTGGATTGCGTCCCCCCCTCGGGGCACCCCGAACCCCGTGTCACCTGGAAGAAGGACGGGGTGACCTTGGACTTGGTGGGTGACAGGTATGTGGTCACCAATGGGAAGCTGAGGGTGGCACCAGCACAACGGAGCGACTCCGGGCTCTACATCTGCGTGGCAGCCAACGCAGCAGGCAAGAGGGAGAGCCGGGGTGCCCGTGTCTCTGTCTTGGGTAAGCCAAGGGTCTCCCATGGGTGGTGGACACGTCACACCCAGCCATGGTGCCAAATCCTCAATGTAACCCTGCAGAGAAGCCAACCATTGTGCGTCACCCGAGTGACGCCGTGGCAGTGGCCGGCACCACCGTGGAGCTGGGCTGCAGCGCACAGGGTGACCCGATGCCACGTGTGCAATGGCACAAGGAGCGTGGGGACCTGCCCTGGGGCAGGTATGTGGTCTCAGGGGGGAGGTGTCCAACCCCTGGCATGGAGATGGGGCTGATGGAGAGCTGGTGACCCACAGGCACGAGGTGGATCGAGAGCACACTTTGCGCCTCTACGCCGTGACACCTGCCGATGCCGGCACCTACGTGTGTACAGCACAGAGCCAGCTGGGCACCGCTGCCGCCGCTGCCCTCCTCCACGTGGAGGGTCAGTGGTGGGACTTCCTCCACCTTCACAGGCACCCCGGGCCATCTGGGGGTCCATGCAAGGGAGTCCACGCAAGCGGATTCATCTGGCAGGGTCCATCTAATGGGGTTTATCCAAGGGGAGTCCATCCAGGAGGGTTCATCCAAGAGAGTCTAAGGGGATCTATTCAAAGAGGATCCCTCAAAGGGAGCACTTCCAAAGTTGGGTCCATCCAACAGGGGGCACCTAAGGGTTTCATCCAAGCAGGTCCATGTAAGAGGATTCATCTAAGGGGATGCATTGAGGTGGGAGTCCATCCAAGGGAATCCATTCAAAACAGCCCACCTAAAGAGGATCCAGACAAGCTGGTTCCAACAAAAAGATGCATTTAAGGAGGTCTGTCCAAGGTGGGGGTAGAACAAGAGGTATCCAACCACAGGGTCTATGTAAGAGATGAGCATCAATAGGGGTGTATCATGGGGACCCATCCCATGTCCCTAAAGCCAGCATATCAAAGGGGGCCCATTCAAGTGGAGTCCATACAAGACAGATCCATCCAAAGCTATCTGTCCAAAGGGGTCCATGCAAGGGGTACACTAGAGTGGATCAATCTAGGGAGACATCAGTGTTTCCAGCTACAGGTATCTGAGCTGGGTGTCTGGGCAGGTTCCAGAGGACCTTACTCCTGCTGGAAGCTGCCATTAGCCTTCCCCTCTCTGCCCACAGATCAGCTGCCAACAGTCCGGCATGAGACTGCACCACGGGACCTGATGGCTGTACGGCTACACCTGGACAATGGCACTGCACTGCCCACTGCTGCTGTCCGGCTCCGCTGGCGGGTTGGTGTAATGCTGGAATGTCCCCAAATGCAGGGGGTGGAATGGGGCACAAGGATGAGGCTGGACACATTCCCATGTCCCATCACAACTCAGAACCCTTCCCAACCCCTTCAGATGCTGATGCCGGTGCCTGTGCCAGTGGGGTTCATGGTACTGTACCGCAGTCTGCTCCCAGCCACCACCTCTTGGGTCCAACATGATGCAGGCAAGGAGCTCAGCACCATCATCCCCGCACTCCGCAGGGGCTACAAGTACGAGTTCAAAGTCCGACCCTATGCTGGAGGGACCCAGGGCTCGGACAGCAACAGCAGGCACCTCTGGATACCTGAGGAAGGTGCGCTGTGTGTCCCCAGGGATGCCTGGGTGGAGGATAGGGAGGTTGGTTGGGATCCTAGGGGTCTGAGCACCCCTTTCCTGGCAGTGCCAAGTGCAGCACCCCAGCACATCACCGTGGGGCAGGCTGAGATGGGGAACAGCACCGTGGTCGTGACCTGGGAACCACCTCCTCCTGAGACTCACAATGGCATCATCCGGGGCTACCAGGTTTGGAGTGACAGGGCGAGTGGACAGGGCTGAGGGGCTTCTGACCAAGGAGGGTCCATCCAAGAAGGGAGCCTGTCAAGGGTGGGGGTCTATCCAAGGGGGAATCCATCCAAGGGGTCCATCCAGGAGGGATCTCATCATGGGGGTTCATCTGAAGAGACTAACCCAGGTGGAGGTCCATCCTGGGGCGTCTGTCTGGTGGCCCTCATCCAAAGGGGTATAGCCTAGGAAATTCATCCAAGGGGAATCCATCAATGGGGGTCCATCGAAGGGGCATTTACCCGAGGGGGTCCATCCTAGTGGCATGCAAGGGAGCCCATCCAAAGAGGTGCATCCAAGGGGGATCCATCAAGGAGGGTCATCTAAGGGGACCAATCCAAGTCAGTCTACCCAAAGGGGGTCCATTAATGGGGGTCCATCAGGGGATGTTCATCTGAGGGGGTCCATCCAAAGTGGTCCATCCAAGGGGATCCATTCACAGGGGGATCCATTAAAGGTGGCACATCAAGGTAATTATCTAAGGGGATTCATCCTCTTGGTGCCTGCCAGGTCTGGTCTGTGGGCGAGGGCTGGCAGCACCCCACCAATAGGACAGTGGATGGAGGCACCCGCCGCCTGGAAACCCTCCTCCCACACCCCGGGGTCGAATTCTGTGTCCAGGTGGCAGCTTTCAACAACGCAGGGCTGGGGGTCCCCAGCAATACCACCTGTGGTATCCTGGGTAGGGGATGGGGAGCAAGGTGGGAAGTGGGCGGGGTTGAAGTTTGTGACATGAAGCAACACTGATGGGACCCTTGTAGGGCTGACAGTGGGGAGCAGCAGGGTGGTTCAGGCACTGCAGCAGCCTGCCGTCATCGCAGCCGCCGGCTCCATGCTCTGGCTGGCCTTACTCGCCCTCCTCCTCCTCCTCTGCCAGCGCCGCGCCAGCCAGGATGCTGCAGTTCGCCGCAGGTGAGAGGCTGTGGGGTGAGGGACACAGGGGACCCCTGGTGTGGTGGGATGGAATGCCCTGACAGCATGCCTTGCCCTGCAGGCTGGTGGCTGGTGACTCACCGTGGCTTGGTGGCCCCTGGAAACCCAGCTGTGCCCCTCAAAACCTCAGCAGCAGCAGCAGCCTCAGCAGTCGACTGTTGGGCAGTGACGGCAGGGACCCCCATCCCTCCAGTGAGCCCCATCAGAGCTGGGACCCCCACCTAGTGCCATGGAACACCCACCCCTCCAGTGAACCCCAGGGCTGGGACCCCCACTTGGTGTCATGGAGACCCCACTCTGCCATGGAATCCCCACACAGGGTGCTCTGGGCCCCTCATCTGGTACCATGGGGCCCCCATCCATCCCAATGAGCCTCCCACATGATGGCATTGGATCCCCACCCAGTTCCATGGGACTCCTGACCTGCTGCCATGGGAACCCCCAGCCCAGTCTAGGACCCTCACAGAGTCCTATGGGACCAGAAAAGTGTGCCCAAGACCCCAATCCTATGCCTGGGATCCCGGTGCCATGGGACCTCCACCTCGGTGGCCCCCATTGCCTGTCTGCAGGCAGCAAGGACTTGAGCATACACAGACCCAAGAGTGGAGGGGACAAGGAACACAAAGTTCAACGCCCATGGTTGCCCTGACCTCTCTTACCCTCCCAGCCTTCTCCTTGGAGCCGCTGAGCCTTGGCACCCCCACGCCCCCCAACCGCAGCAGCCTCCGCGGGGGGCACCCGCCACCCTTCGGGGCCTCGGGGTGCTGCAGTGGGGGGCACCCCGGGGTGTGCACCTCGCCCAGCACCCCAAACCCAGCACCCTGGGAGCACATTCGCAAGAGAGGTGGGTACAGGGGACACACAGGGGGACACGGGGCACTGGGGAGGTGGCCCACAGCTCTGTGTCCCCCATCCCCCACACAGAGCTGCATCAAGTGCACAGCACCCCAGCGCTCACGGCTGGCCCCAGCCACGCCCCTGTCACTGGAACTGGAGGTGAGAGGGGGACAGATTTTGGGCCAGCACCCAGGTGGCCTCAGCGAAGGGGACATGAGGGTGACACCACTGCTGGCATAATGGACAGAGGGGATGGGCAGCTGCCAGTCTTCAGCTCCCCAAAACCACGTCGAGGCAGTGCTTCGCTGGCCTCTGGTGTCACCAGCTCACCAGAGACACCCCCAAGAGTAGCCCATGCCTGGCACCCACCAGTGACACGGTGAGTCTGACTGTCCCCAACCAGAAGAGTGTCTTGCATCCCATCCCTGTACTGAAAAACCCAACATATCACTTGCATCTGCAGATCCCCAGCCACTGTGTGCCCCAGGGACACATCTCTGGTCACCAGATATCCCAAGGACATGTGCCCAGCCATTGGGATCCCCAGGGACACGTCTCCAGTCCCCCAGTGCCCCAAGGACACATCCCTGATCACTGAGAGTCCCAGGGATATGTCACTGGCCACCAGACATCCTAGGGACATGTCCCTGGTCACTGAGCACCCCAAGGACATGTTCCTGGCTAGCAGGCACCCCAAGGATGTGTCCCCAGTCCCCAGGAATCCCAGGGACATATCACCAGACACCAGACACCACAAGGACTCACCATCATCCACCAAGCACCAGATGGACACAGTCATGGCCACCAGGCACTCTGAGGACACATCCCTGGTCACCAGGTGCCCCAGGGACCCATTAGCAGTGACCAACTGCCAGAGGGACAGGTCACCATCCACTAGGCACCCCAAGGACGTGTCCCCAGCCAGCCAGCACCCAAGGGACATATCCCCCAGCACTAGGCTCCCCAAGGAAACGTCCCCAGCTACCAGGCACTGCAGGGACAAGTTCCTGGCCACTAGGTATGCCAAAGACTGGTGCCCAGCCAAAAGGTACCCCAGGAACCCACCACTGGTGACCGGACACCCAAGTGACATGTTCTTGTCCAGCAGGTACCTTGAGAACATGTTGCCAGCCATGAGGCATCCCAAGGACACATTACTAGCCACCAGGCACCCCAGAGACACATCCCCAGTCACCAGGCACCATGAGGAGATGTCACCAGTTTCTGAGCACCACAGGGAGAAGTTCTTGGGCACCAGGTACCCCAGGGACACATGTCAAGCTACCAGGTACCCCAGGGACACATCACTGGTGACCAAGCACCCGAGGGATGACCCTTCACAATATTTCTGATCACCAGGTACCTTGAGGACGTTTCACCAGCCATGAGGCATCCAAAGGACACATCCCAAGCCACTGGGCACATAAAGGACACATCCCCAGTCATCAGGAACCCCAAAGAGGTGTCCCCAGTAATCAGTCACCGGAGGGACATGTTCTTGGGCACCAGGTACCCCACAGACATGTCCCCAGCCACTAGTCACACCGGGGACACATCACTGGAGACCAGGCATCCAAGAGACAGGTCCCCAGTCACCGGGCGCCTCTCACCAGCATTCAGCGATGGGGTCCTCACACGACAGCAGGTGGCTGAGGACCTGGAGATGGACCAGGACACCACCTGCATCAGGTATTCCCCATCCCCATGGGATGCTCCCAAGATGGCAGCAACTCCCAGTGTCATTAGTGTCCTCACCATGTTCCCCACAGACCCACAGCACCAACCACACCACAGTCCTTCTCACCACTGCACACCTATGGCTACATCTATGGTCCACCAGCTTCTGAGCTGGGCGAGGAGGAGGAGGAGGAGGAGGAGGAGGAGGAAGAAGAAGAGGAGGAGGAAGAGCAGACAGCAACAAGGGGCTCACCAGGGGGGTCACTGCTGAATGGCTGGGGGTCTGTCTCAGAGGACAACTTTGCCAGCGCCCGCTGCAGCTTGGTGAGCTCCTGTGATGGCTCCTTCCTTCTGGATGCCAGCTTTGCACGGGCACTGGCTGTGGCCATCGATGGCCTTTGCTTCAGCCTTGAGGACACTGAAGGGGCTTACAGGGGTGAGCAAAGAGTCCCTGGACCCCCTCTCTGATCCCAAGGATCGTCACCTCCTTGGGGAAGGTGCCTCCATCGTGACACCATGGTGATGCCACCATCTCCTGCCTTCTCCCCTGCAGGTCCCTCACCGCCACCATCACCCTTGGAGCAGGGCTACTCACCTGGGGTCCCAGCCACAACCTGGAACTGGGGAACAGCACTGGGAGTCCCACAGAGAGTTGGGACAGAGGTAACTGTGGGCATCACACAGAAAGGTGAGTGGTGCTCCAATCCCAGGGTGATGGGTACTGGGGGTAGAAGGGAGTGCCATCTGTTGTGGGGTGCTAGCAAATGTCCCCCTTTTTTTCCCAGGTGGCCAGGGCTCAGGGAGTGGCAGCCCCTGGACCAGGGCAGGTGGCGAGCTGGGGACAGGAGCATGGAGGTCCCCAGGGTGCATGACACAGCAAGTCCAGAGTCCCCTTGGCTCAGCTAAAATCCAGTTTTATTAAGCAGTTCCCCAGAAAGGGGCTCTTTAGTAGGAAAAGCCACTCACAAAGTTTGGGTGGCACCAAAGTGGGTGGGTGTCCCTCCTTGTCCAGTGTCCTTGCCCTTCCCAAGTGTTCCATCCTTCCACAGTGTCCCCATCCCTCTTCAGTGTCCCCATGCCTTCCCAACTTCCTCATTCATCCCTAGTATTCTCATCTTCTTCAAGAGTCTGCGTCTCCTCTAAGTGTTGTCATCCCTCCCCAGTGTCCTTCTCCTTCTCCAGCTCCTGTGCTTGTCCCCCCCAACTGTCCTTGTCCAGCCCAAGCACTGTTGCCCATCCCAAGTGTCTTTGTCCTTCCCCAGGGTTGTGGCCCTGACCATCTCCATGCCCACTGACTATTCCCATTTCTCCCAGCTATCCTTGTCCTTTCTGATAGTCCCTGTCATTCCTCAGCATCTTTGTCCCACCTCAACCATCCTTGTCCCTCCCAAACGTCCTCATCCCACCTAAGCCATCTGTGCCCCCACCAAGTGTCCTTGTCTCTCCTAATGATCCTCATTCCCAGGGTCCTCAGGCCTCTTGAGCATCCCTATCCTTCTCTAATTATTTTTGCCCCTCCACACCAAGCGTCCTTGTCCCTTCCCTCTGTCCTCATCCCCTTGCAACTCTCCTCCTCATCGCTTACTATTGTTCTTGTCATCCGCATGCCACCGTGTCCTTTCCCTGTGTCCTCTTGCCCTCAGGAATCCTTGTCTCCCAGCCTTCTAGTCACTCACCAGCACCCTCATCTGTCTGTAGTGTCCTTGTCCCTCCACTGTAATCTCATCCCAGCTGTTCCCATCCATTTCTACGATCCTCATCCCTCATAGTCATCCTTGTCCTTTCCCAGCATCCTTGTTCCTCCCAACTGTCCTTGTCTCCAGGATCCTTACTCTACTTAAGCATCATCCTCATCCCTCTCCAGCATCCTCATCTCTCACCAGAGTTCTCATTCCTCTGAGAAACTGTCTCTGTTCACGGGGTCCTCATCCTTCCCTGAGCACCTTCCTTATCCCTTCAGATCATCCTCATCCTTTCCCATGATCCTCATGACTGTTCTGGGTCTCTACAAGCATCCTCATGCTCAAAATTGTATCCTTATACTTCCCTATTGTCCTTGTCCCCAGGGTCCTCATCCTTCCCCAGGTATCCTCCTCCCTCCCTCCCTAAGTATCCTTGTCCCTTCCAAGGGTCCTCATCCCTTGTGACTATCCTTGTCCCACCCCGAGCACCCTTGTCCCCCCTCACTCTGATGCCCACCGGCCGCTGGCTCTGTGCAACCCTATCTACATGGCGCCACTCGGAAATTAAAGAATATTCCTCCACGTCCCCTGTGTCCCCAACCCTGTCACCGGCTTGCCCTTCACTTTATCGCTTCTCCTGAGACGGGCAGGGAAATGGGACCCCCTGGCGACGGCGACGGCCGGTCCCTTTGCCGCGGTCCCCCCGTGTCCGGCTGCGCCCCGAGCCGTGGTCGCGGGAGCTGGAGGAGCCGCGGGACGAGACGCTGCCCGTGGTGGAGCAGCTGCCAGACACCTGCCCGCGGGGCAGGCAGGAGGGTTTGCTGTAGGAGACGAGCTCGTCTGCAGGGGAGGGGACAAGGTTGGGGTTCGGCAGGGACACCCCCAAGCCCTTTCCCACACAGCGGGTGGCTCTGCCTTACCGCCGCGTGGCGGGCGATGCGGGATCCTGCGCTCGGCGCCGCTTGGCTCCCCCTCCGCAGAGGGGCCGGGGGTCTCGCCCGGCGGCGGCAGCGGCGGCGGCGGCAGGTCTGCGGGGGAGAGGGAGGAGATGTCTGAGCATTCCTGGACCCACCCGGAGCTCCTATTTCCAGCCCCCACTCACCTCCCGTCTGCTTTTCCCGGCAGTAGCGGCTGCATTTAGGCTTCAGGCGACTTTTAGAGGTCGCGCTGCGGGGTTTTCCTGTGGGTGGATGGCAGTGTCAGCCCTCCCCCATAGCCAGTGAGGTCCCCACCCACCCAGACCAGCCCCACAGGGCTCACCTGTGTCAGAGGGGCAGCGGGCCCGGGGTGGGTAGCCCTCGCTGGCATTTGGAGTCACGGGGGGACTGGGTGCCTGTGGAGGGGTGCTGGCGTTGTGGGGGGGTCTCCTGGTAAAGAGGAGGGTGGGGTAAATCTGGGGTGGAGGAATTGGTTCAGGGGCTCAGTGGCCACCACAGTGCTGGCTGGTACAATCCCTCCAGAACTGTGCTGGAGTCACAGGAAGATGTGGTGTCGGCACAGCTGGATGGCACTGGGAGGGCTGAAGCATCATAGCTAGATGGTGGTGCCACATCTGGATCACAGACACGCAGCTGGGCTGGCAAAGGGCAGCTGGATAAGTGCAGTGGCACAACTGGAGGGGAGAACCACAGCTGGATCACAGGCCACAGCCTGGCAAGGTTGTAATGGCACAGCTAGACTGCAATGGCACAGCTGGAGCACAACTGGATAACAGTTTCTCAGCTGGATTACAAACACACAGCTTGCTTTCAGCTGCACAGCTGGGTCACAGCTGGATTTCAAGTGCAATGATACAGCTGGCCCCTGATGTCACAGCTGGATTGCAGCTGCACAGCCAAGTCACAGCACAGGTGGATTGCAGCCACATGGCTGGATTGCAACACTACAGCTGGAGTGCAGTGACATGCCAGCGCTGTGATGGCACAGCAGGCTTGCAATGGCACCTCTGACTTGCAGTGGCACTCCTGGATCATGGCAGAGCTGGGCCACAACCGCACAGCGGGATGATGCAGCTGTATTGCAATAGTGCAGGTGAACTGTTACATGCCAGTCACCCGATGGTGTCATGACAGCATGGACAGAGCACAGCTGGAGAGCAGGGACAGATGGTGACATCATAGATGTATCACAAAGGGACACCTGGTTCATGGTGGGACATCTGGACTCTCGTGGGACATCCAGACCCCAATGGCATGGCCAGAACATGGTGGCATGGCAGGATCAGATTCTGACAACATGGCTGGATTGCAATGGGACACCCAGACCATGATGGGTCATACGGGCCCTGATGGGACATCCCAACTCCAGTGGAAAGGCCAGAGCATGGTGGAACAGTGGGACTGGGTCATGACAACCAGACTGGATCATCATGGGTCATCCAGACATCAGTGGGACACGGGGACCTCAGACGGCACATTTGGACCTCAGTGTCATGGCTGTACCATGACAGCACAGCAGGGCTGAAATAATGACAATATGGCTGGATTGTGATGGAACATCTGGACCATGGGGGGTGACATCTGGACCTCAGTGGGACATCTGGATCCCTGTGAGACATCTGGACCGCAATGACACAGTTGGACCATGATGGCATGGCAGGGCTGGATAATGACAACATGGCTAAACCAGAACGGAACACCCAGACCATGATGGGACACCTGGACGTCAGTGGGACATCCAAACCCCAATGGCATGGCCATACCAAGCGAGGCCCATCTCCTACCAGGGCAGGCGGCAGCTATCAAAGTCACGGAGGCGGGGAATGTCCTCGGTGGTGTGGGGCGATGGTGTCAATGTGGTGGTGGACTGGCAGCCAGAGGAGATGGTGGGTGAGGATGCAGCGGTGGCACAGGGGACGTCCTCACCGGGGTACCACACCTCCATCCCTAACCTGCAAGGGGGAAGACCACAGGGTAAGTTCTGCAAGCAGTAGAACCCAGCCCACCCAAGCCTCCACACTCACCTTCCAGCTGCCTTTTCTTCTTCATCCTCCCCTTCCTCCTCCTCCTCCTTCTCCTGGGTACACTGGCTAAGCTCACTGGCTGAGGGTGGCGGAGGCAGCAGCTCTGTCCAACTCACTGCTGACAGTTTCACTGCTTGCTCCAACTTTGCTTTGGCCCCTGTGGCAAGGAGGGATGCTGGGGGGGCTGTGGGGAAGGGACTGCACTGCCAACTCCCATGTGTTTGCCCACCCATCCCACCACCCTACCGTGTTCAGCCCATCCATGGGGTGCCTGGGAGGCTGCAGCATCCATTGGCTGAGGACCCACCCCAGGACAGGGGGTCCCATACTGCGAGAAGGGACGGGGGAAAGTGCAAAGCTCCTCACTGTCCACCTCGATGGTACTGTAAACTGGCCCTTCACTGGTCCCCACCCCAAACTGCTCCATCTGGGCGATGTAACGGGTGATGCCGGCATCTGCAGAGGACGGCTGGCACCATCAGAGCTGATCATCATCATCACCCCCCCAGTCAGAGACACCCATCCCCATGCTGACCCCTCACCATTGTAGTATCTCTCAGTGGTCCCCAAGCAACCGGCAGCACTGGCTGTGCCACCACCATGCCACGCGTCTGCCAGCCATGGGTAACCACTGCCAGTGGCTGCCCTGCAAGGAGATGGGGTAAAGGGATGCTGGTGGTCAGTGCTGGGGTTCTTGGGGAGGGCGGGGGATACTGGGGCTTACCTGGGGCTGCTGCGCACTTGAGCTGGAAAGGCAACTGTGGAAAGAGATGGGGATGAGGGCGGTGCAAGACCACGCCGGGACCCTGCGGCACCTATGGGCTTACCGGTGGGTGTGTAGGCAAAGGATGCTGTAAAGACAGGAGTAGTAAGTGGCTGGTGGGTGATAGGTGAGGGGTGGGGGTCCCAAGGGTAGCACCCCCCTGTACCAGTGAAGTGGCTGAGCTCCTTCTTCCTCCGGCGGCGGCTGTAGAGCCAAGCAGCGAAGGCCGCGAGAACAACCCAGCAAGCACTGCCAACACCGGCAATGAAGGCTGGCTGCCTGGCCACCTCCACAAAACGTTTAGCCATGCTGCTCCCGCCTGCTGGCCCCGCATCCTGCTCCACCAGGGGGGCTGCAAGTGACATGGAGAAGGGAGACACACCAGTGGGGTGCCAAGGAGCCAATCCCAGCACTGCAGTGGGTGACTCCCATCACTCCCCATCCATTGCGGCGGTGACAAGAAGAGACTCACCGATGCGGATGGGGACAGGGGCGCTGCGGGCGCCCACACCAGCACCAGTGGCGGCCGCAACTTCTGCATGGTAAGGGACCCCAGGGACTAGTCCCTGCAGCACTGTTGCCAGCACTGTCCCCTCCACACTCTGGTTGATATGGAAGCGGCTCTCATTGCCCAAGCACCAAATCTGAGATTGGAGGAAAAGATAAGGGATAGCATGACATGATGTCGTGGGTTCACAGAGGAGACCTGCTACCTCCCTGGTTCTGTCCACCCTTACCCGGTAATCACGGATGATGCCATTCTGCTCGGCCAGTGGTGGTGGCTGCCATGAGATGCGGATGCTGGTGCCATTCCTAGCCACACTGACAGCTCGTGGTGGGGCACTGGGGGCTGTACAGTGAGGAAACATGGGGTATCACCTCCAGGTTGTCCCCCAGGGATCCCCACCTTCCCCTTCATTCCTGCACTCACCCGCCTCTGGGGTGCGCAGAGCACGCACAGCACTGTCTGGACCATGGAGCTGACGAAAGTAGGGTCGGACCTTGACCTCGTAGTCTTGGCCCCGGCGCAGCTCGGTGAGCAGGGCCCCCTGCTCCTCTGGTGCCTGCACTGCCCGTGCCTCCTCCCAGTGCCCACCACGCTGCCGGTACAGCACCCGGTAGCCCTGAAGGAAGGGTGCGAGGTGCTCCACCTGGGAATCCAAGGGGAGGGTGCTATGGGGGGATGCTCAGCACAGGGAGCCCTGTACTGGCAGCTGGGCGCAGCACTCACAGTCCAGGAGAGGCGGACAGCACCCAGTGGCAGCACCACAGGCTCCTGCAGGTGCACAGCTACTTGTGCCAGCTCCCGCTGCACCTGCTCGGGGTCCAGCCCTTGCTGTGTGGGGCTGGCATCTGCTGGAAAGGTGAGAGAATGGAGGGTCCATGGACATCTCCACTGGTGTCACCAAGTGGCGAGGCCATGGTGACACCATGTTCCCATGGTGGGTACATGGGAAACTCGATTGGCATCGCTGGGCAAGAATGGACCCAAAGTTTTTGGGTTCACAGACACCTCTACTGATGTCACTGCTGGGTCTCACCTTGGGTGCGCACAGGCTCCGAGACGCCACTGGGGTCACTGAGCCCATAGGCATTGACTGCGCGCACCAAGAAGAGGTAGACAGTGTCAGGGATGAGGCCGCTCACCATGTGGGTCTCACCCTCCACATCAGCTGCCACCGTCCGCCATGGGCCACCCTCCGCCTGGCTGCCAAGGGACAGGGGTGACACGTGACAGGATGGTACCAGGCCACCACATCATCCCTGCAGCCAAAGATGCTTGAGTGATACCTGAAAGCCTCCACTATGTAAGAGGTGACATCAGTGGCATGGCTGTCCTTGTTTCCTTTCCAGCTCAGGGTGACACTGCTTTTGGTGATGTTGGTGACCACAGGGGTGGAGGGTGGCCCAGGGAGGACACCGGGCACAGGGGAAGGTGGGGAGAGGTCAGATTCATCACCTGTAGGGAAATGCATGGAGGTCTGGGGTTGCTTCATCCCAGGTGCCATGGGGTCCCCGGTGCAGTGACATCCCTGTGACCCACCTTGCACCTCCAGGGAGCTGCCCCAGCGTGTCTCGCCTGCTGGGCTGGTGGCCACACACTCATAGAGCCCGGAGTCTCTCACCTGTGAGTGGAAGAGCTCCTGCCCCATCACCCTGAGCACCTGTCACCTCAGCACTCACCACCCTGAGCCCCAGCGCTGCTTGGACCCACCACCCTGTGAAACCACCACCCTGAGCACCCATCACCCTTTGCACCCACCCCTCAGACCCACTGCCCCCCTCCCCTCCCTGCAGTACACCCATGGGTGCCCCTGCTGGGGCCAGCTCACCCGGAGGCCAGTGATCTGCAGGGTGCCATTCTCCAGCAGGCTGGTGCGGGGCTGGGCACCCACCAGGGCACTGCCGTCCTTCAGCCACCCCACACTTCCCAGGGGGTCACCGCCCCCCACCCCACAAGGCAGCCGGGCCGTGGCCCCCACTGGCAGCACCGTCCGGTTAGCAGGAATGGAGCTGATCACCGGTGGATGGAGCTCAGTAGGTGCTATGGGGGAAAAACCGGGATTTGCTGGGTCGTGTGGTGGCTGCCACTCATGCATTGAATGTGCCGGTTCTCCACTGGCACCACACTTACCCCCTGTAACCTCCAGGCGTGCCCTGGCCAGGACACTGCCAGCCACGCTGATGGCCTGGCACAGGTAGTGGCCAGCGTCACTGGGCTGGACATCAGTGATGGTCATGGCACCTCCAGGGCTCACCCAAACACGGCTGGAGGGAAGTGGGGGCTGGCCCGGGAACAGCAGGGTCTGGGGAGGCAGGGGGCTGAGTGGGGGAAGAGGGAGAAGTGGCATGGAACAAGGATGGGGACAAGGATGGGGACTGGGACAGGAACAGGATATGAAGGGATGAGATGGAATGGGGATTGACATGGGGATGGAATGGGGACAGGGATGGGATTGGGAGTAGGATAGGATGGTGATGAGGACTGGGTGGGCATAAGGATGGGGATTGGGATGAGGATGAGATGGAGTGAGACTGGGATAGGGATGACAAGGTAAAATGGGGTGGAAATTGGGATGGGGATTGTCATGATAATGGGAATGAGAAGGAATGGAAATGGAACAGGGATGGTGATGGGTTTGGGGTGAGGATGGAATGGGGACAGGGATGGTGTGAGGATTGTGTTGAGGACAGGGCTGTGGCTGGGTCTGGGGTATACACAGGGATGTGGGCAGAGATAAGGACAGACCTGGCTCCCCTCCTTTTGCCAGAAGACGGCGGGTGGCGGGTTGCCCTTGCTCTGACACTGGAAGGTCACACTCTGGCCAGGGGTGACATCCTGATTGCGGGGCCCAGTGACGAGCTGAGGAGGAACTGCCACAGTGTGGAGAGAGACAAGAGCTTGCCCAGGCACTCCATTGGCACCCAAGGGTGCTCCCCAGGGCCCTGCTTACCATGCACAGTGAGGGTGCCAGATGCCTCCGACCTGCCCACACTGTTATCAGCCACACAGGTGTAGGTGCCCTCGTCCTCTGCTCGCAGCCGGCTGATCCGCAGGGTGTTGTCTGGCAGCACCTCCCACCTGGGGGGAAACCCACGAGGACATGGCACCAGCAGAGTGCTGGGGCACCAGAACGTCACAGAGTGCCATGGGGTTGGGATGTGCTGAGCATGTGGGATGGGATGGGGCTGCAGGATGTAATGGGAATGTGGGATGTGAAGGGGATGTGGGTACAATGGGGATCTGAGATGCAAGGGAAATGGTGAATGCATGGGGATGTGAAATGTGGTGAGGCTGTGGGATGTGATGGGGATGTGGGTACAATGGGGATGTGGGATGCAAAGAAGATGCAGGATGCAATGAGGATTTGAGATGCAACAAGGATGCAGGATGTGCTGAGGATGAAGGATGCCCCAGGGATGTAGGATGTGATGTGATTGATGTCATGGGGATGTCAGGCGCTCTGAGCACACCAGGCTGGCACACAGCAATGCCACCCAGCTGCACCACAGAGACCTGCAGCAATGGCCCTGGTAACCTCCAGCAGCCCCTTCATCCTCTGCTCACCTTCCCAGTGGCATCTCACTCTCCTCCTTGTGCCAGCGCACTGCTGGCTGGGGATCCCCCACTGCCTCACAGGCAAACTCTGCCGTCCCCTCCACGAGCACTGCCTGGTTGAGGGGTCTCCTGCCAAATCCCGGGCGCTCTGTGGGGTGGCCATTAGTCCTGCCAGGATGGCACCCACCCCCACAACACCCTAAAAATTACACCCCACGCACCAAAGACCACCAGCTCGGCCGGTTCGCTGTCCCTTTCCCCCACCACATTGGTGGCCACACAGATATAGACGCCGGCGTCACTCTTGCGGGTACTGGCCACCATCAGCTTCCCACCACGGATCTGTGGGAAGCACAGCTCATCCCACATCCCCATTACATCCCACATTCCCACTGCATCCCACATTCCCATTGCATTCATATCCACATCAAATTCCCCATCCCCATCAAATCCAGCATCCCCATTGCATCATGCATCTCCATTGCATCTCATACCCCCATTGCATTCCAAATCCTTATTGCACCTCTCATCCTGACTGCATCCAGTATTTCCATTACATCCCGTATCCTCACTGCACCTCACATACCCATTGCACTTACACCATCCTCACATCCCATATCTCCATGGCACCTCAAATCTCTGATGCATCCCACATCCCCATCCCCACATCCCCATCTCATCCCTATCATATCCCACATCCTCACTGCATCACATTCTCATCACGTCATTCATTCCTAATACATCCTCATTGCATCTCACGTCCCCACTGAACCCACACTCTCATCACATCCTATATTGCATTGAGTAACAAATCTCATCCCCATCCCATCCTCATCACATTCTGTATCCTCTTTGCACCCATATTGCCATCACATCCCACATCCCCATTGCAATCCTCATCCCTATAAAATCCCACATCTCCATCGCTTCAGGCATCCCATTCCACACCTTCACAGCATTCTTCATCTCCATTTGCATCCTGCATCCCCACTGAATCCCACATTCCACATCCCCACTGCATCCTGTATCCCTCTCACATCCCACACTCTATTGCATCCTATAACCCCACCAGTATCCCACACCCCCATCGAATCGCCCTCACCCTGGTTTTGGGCCCCCCAACCCTCACCGTCAGATGCTCATCCTTGTCACTGAGCCGGACTCCGTCCTTCTTCCAAGAGACGCTGGGCTCGGGATGGCCGCGGGGCGGGACACACTCCAGCACAGCCGGTTCTCCCGCGGCCACCACCACGTCCCCGGGGGGCTGCCGGAAATCATCCCGCAGCACTGCAGGGACAAACCAGCCCGGCCTCAGTCCCCAGCCCTGCACCCCCGGGCTGGGAGTGGCACCGGGGACACACTGTCTGCACTGGCTTTAATTGATTTTCATTTATCTTCTTTGATTTTACTTGATTTTCAAATATTTTCAATTAGTTTTATTTTGTTGCAATTATTTTCATTTATTCTCATTTTCATTTATTTCCAAGTATTTTCACTTCTTTTAGTTTCTTTTATGTTGTTTTCTTATATTATCACTTATTTTTACTAATTTTCACTTTTTTCATTTATTTCCAATTATTTTCATTTTTTCATTGTTTTCATTTTTCTTCAGTCGATTTCACTTATTTTATTGTTTAATTTATTTTCACTTACCTTCACTTCTTTTCAATTAATTCAATTTTTCCCCATGTTTTAATTTCTCTTGTTTTCATTCATTTTCACTAATTTCTACTTTACTCTTAATATTTTTCACTTTTTTCTTCTTTCCCCTTAGTTTCATTTATTTCTAATATTTTTCACTTCCTTTGAACTTATTTTAATTTCTTTGCACTTCTTTGCATTTATTTTACTTATTTCAAATTACTCGCATTTATTTCCCCTTTCTTTCATTTATTTTCACAGACTTTATCTCTTTTCCCCTCTTTTCCCTGGGCAGCGCCAGGCCCGGGGATGTGAGAGCCCCTCGCTCCCCACCCACCAGAACCGCTTGGGCTCAGCAGTGACTCCAGACTCCCAAGCCCCCCAAATCACCTCCCAGCCCCCTCCGCGCCCCCACGACTCACCGGCCACCTCCAGGGAGGCGTTTCGGCTGGTGGCCTCTCCCAGGTAATTCCTGGCCACGCAGACATAGACCCCCTCGTCGGGTTTCCCGCGCCGCCCGTGCAGGATGCGGAGGAAGAAGAGGGATCCGCCCGGGAGGAGGGTGCGGTGGGAGCGCGGATCCTCCCGGTCCGTCTCCACCCGCTCCCCGTCTTTGTACCACTCCACGGTCGGGGCCGGGCGCCCCTCGGCCTTGCAGCTCAGCGTGGCCGGTTCCCCCTTGGAGACCAAGAGATCCGTGGGGTGCTCCACGATGCGGGGGGCCGTGTCCGCCAGCTGAGAGTCGGACCCTGCGGGAAAAATAAGGGAGGTGGGAAGGTGGGGCTTGGGGGGGCTGAGCATGCTCCACTGGTTTGTGCGGCGCTTTCCCGAATCCAGCCCCTGCTTTAAGTGGAAAGCAGGAAGTGAAATGAAGTGTGGAGGGGTCTCAGCCCAGTGTATCGCCCTCTACCCTATCCCAGGGCGGGTGCCAGTGGGGAGGGAGCAGGTTCAGACAGGGACAGTGGGACAAAGCACCTCTGCTCCCAGTAAGGCCCCTTTTCCACTGAATTTCCAACTTGGCATCCCTGGGCAAATGGAGTTAGAGCAAAATTTTCCCCAAACTGGGATTTTTTTCATCATCTACAAGTGCTGATTTTCCATACCAGAGCCAGTAACTCCAGCCAGTAGAAAACGCTTAATTTTTAAAAGGCTCCATATTGGATCTATGGAGTTGTCCCAGGGAAATCCCCCCACTAGGGCACAGGAATAGATGGATGCACATTAATGCTGGCATAATTAATACTCATTAATGCTGGGGCCGGCTGGGCTGAACCGTGTGTGTCCCCAGTGCTGCCCGGACTGGCTCGGCAGGTCAGTGTCCAAGTGTCACTGCTGGCCCACAGGCACATACCACTACATGCCACAGACACGCGTGTGCACAGCGGCGTGGGCCTGCACACACCTGCACACACACAGTCAGGCACTGGGGGGTGTTTGCAGCTGTGTGCACTCACAGGTGTCTGTGCACACGCAGGTGAGGGTGTGCAGGCAGGCACTCAGGGGACTGTGCACACACACACACATGCACACATGTGTGCAGTCAGGCAGGGGTGTGCATGCACAAACTTACACACATACAGGCACACACGTGCATTCATGCAGGGGCTTGCATGCACATACAGGTGCACACACACCTGCATACATGTGAAATCACACAGGGGCATGTGCATGCCCTTACACACACAGATGCATTCACGTGTGTATGCATTCCTGCAGCGACACAGGTGCACTTGCAGGTGCATGCACATGTCTGCACACACATGTACATTCGTGGTGGGGGGTGAATGCATACACACACCTGCACACTTGTGTGCATTCATGCAGGGGCATGTGTGCATGACCTTACACATGTACATGCATTCACGCGTGTGCAATCATGCAGGGATGTGCATGCACACACATGCCTACACACACGTATGTGCATGTAGTTACAGACATGCACACACCAGCACACACATGGGTATTCGTGCAGAAGGGGTGTCCTTACACAAGCACATGTGTGCATTCAGGATGGGGTGTGCACACGCCCACACACCTGCACACACATGTGTATGTACTTACAGACACACACCTGCACACACTGGTGCATTCATGCAGGGGTATGTTTGTCCTTACACACGCACACAGAGACGTGCATGTGCATGTGCACATACACACACACGGGGACCTGCACATCCATGCGCGTCCTCTCACTCAGATGGGACCATGACCCTGTGCTTACCCACATGGCTGTGCACCCACACACGCACACTGCACACACATGTACATACATGCACATACGTGCACACTGCACATACATGCACACTGCACGCGAGTGTCTCCCATTTGCACACATGCCCTTCTCCTGCTCCTGCCCCAAGCATCTTGTGGCGGGATGTGGGGGGGGGGTGTCTGCAATTTGGGGAGCCCGTGGGGTTGCCATGGGGACAGGATGTGGCTGCCATGGGGATGGGAGGGATGCTGCAGGGTACCGGGCACCCCCAGGGGGGAACAGCGGGGACTGAGGGGGCCGCAGCTGGGCCCAGTGGCTAATTGGGATGAGCAGGGGGTCAGGCCAGGCCCCCTCCTGTGTCCAGCCGGCTGTGCAGAGGCAGGGGGTCCCTCGGGGCTTGGGGACACCCCCTCCCTCCCCGGCCACCCAGGGCCAGCTGGAAGGGAACATTCAGGTCAAAAAAGAGGTGCAAGGTTCAAAATGGGGTTTAAATTCAGGCAGGCACTCCCTCCCTCACCCCATTGCACTGCTGCTCTGTCCCAGCTAGGGGACATGGGGCTGTTTTTGGGACATGGAGAGGATTAGGGGACACAGAACTGGTTGTGGGAGACTGCAATGGTTTAGAAATGTAAAAGTAGTTTGGGGACACGGAGCTGTTTTGAGGGTTCAGTGTCTGCCAGTTGGTATGGGAACACAGGGACAGTCTGGGGACATGGGGCTGGTCCTGGTTCAGAGACTGGGGAAGCCTGTGGGGACATAGGGGATGTTTGGGGACACTGGGTCGCTCACACTTTGGGGTCTGGGGATTGGTCCAGGGACATGAGAAAAATTTAGGGATGAAGTGTCAGTGCCAGTTCACGGTCTGGGGACTGATGTAGGAACACAGGGGCAATTTGGGAACAGGAGGCTGCTCCTGCATCAGGATTTGGGAACACAGAGCCGATTTGGGGACACTGGGTAAGTCCTGACTCGAGGACAGCAGGCTAGTGTTGGTTTGGGGTCATGGGGACTATCTGGGGACAAAGCATCACTCATGGGAGTTGGTCTGGGGACAGGGAGCCGGTCCCAGACTGGGAACACAGGGCTGTGTGGGGACATCAGGTCAGCCCTGGATTTGGGACACGGGCAGGTTCCAGTATGGGGACACAGGAACAGTTTGGGGACATCAGGTCAGCCCCGAAGTTGGGACATGGGACAGATCTCGGTTTAAGGACACGGGGCCAAGTTAGGAACCCAGTGTCGGTGCCGGTGGGGTCCCGGCTGGGACAGGGGAGCTTCAGGCTACTGCCAGCACTCTGTTTGGACCAGAAACCCCGGGACACGGGGACAGAGGGACCGGGGCTCACGTACCGTTAGCGGGGACGAGATCGGGCAGGTGGAGTGCAGAGATGGAGCGGTTGATGCCAAGCAGGAGCGAGGAGGAGGAGTTGGAGCCTTCGGCCCCCAGCGAGTCGGCGAACAGGTTCATCTGCAGCAGCGTCTTTAGCAGGTACCGCAGCATCCTGCCCCGGCTCCAACCAACTCGGTTCGGCTCAGCTTGGCTTGGCTCGACTCGGCTCGGCTCAGCTTGGCTTGGTTCGGCTCGGCTCGGCTCGAATCAGCAGGACACGACCCGGCACGGCTAAGCCCAGCTCAGCCCAGCTCGGCTCAGCCGGGTCCGCCTCAGCTTAGCTCGGCTCGGCTCAGCCCGGCTCAGCCCGGCTCGGCTCAGCCCGGCTCGGCTCAGCCCAGCTCAGCCCAGCCCGGCTCAGCCCGGCCCAGCCCAACCCAGCTCAGCCGGCCCGACTCGGCTCAGCCCAGCCTGGCTCTGCCCGGCTCTACTCAGCTCACCTCAGCTCGGCTCAGCTCACCTCAGCTCGGCTCGGCTCAGCCTACGGCACCGCCTCCCGGGTTGGGGGACGGGCCAGGGCTGTGCTGGGCGGGGGGAGACGGGGTTGTCCTTGTGTTCCCCCCTCCTCCCCGAGAAGCAGGATGGGCGAAAAAGGGGGTGTATCCCATATGGAGTTGGGGCTCCCTGGTGGAGGGGAATTGAGGCGACTTTTGGGGAGGCAAAGGAAAAGGGGGAAGAGTTCGGATTGACAGGAGGAGAAGGAGGAAGAGAGGCAGCATCTCCCTGGCTTCACACCAAATTAAGTGACACCACACAGGGCTGCCATCACCCTCCACCCGCGACCCCCCGCAGTGAAACCCAAAGGGCAGGGTCACCCCCCCACTCCACAGAGAACCGCGGCTGCTCTGGGGGCCCATCACTGGGGTGTGCTGGCAGGGTTAGGGACACTTTGGGGTGCTGGGAACACCAGTGGCCTTGAATTTTGGGGGGAGGGAGGGAACACAGAGGAATCAGCTCATGGTGCCGTTGAATCTGTAATTAGTAATTGGCCTCTTAATGCGCTGGGGCTGATGTGGGAAGCCAAGAGCCTCCTCCAGCGTGCCCCCAGTATGGGGGGTGGGGGTGGTGTTTTAGGGGGGGACTGTTTAGAGGGTTGTTCTTTATGAGGGTTCATTATAGGAGGCTTTGTTGGTGGGGGTTGTTAAGGGGAGGTTGTTACAGTGTCACCTGAAATAGGGCAAAGATGAGGAAAAAGGGGGAATTGGGAGTGTGGGGAACCCAGAGGGGCCTGGCATGGACAGAAGAGGTGAAGGAGAAGGGGCAATGGGGAAGGACTGGGGGGAAAACACATCTGGGTGTTCACATCTGGGACAGGAGGAGGGAGAAGGCACTTCACATGTGGGTGCACAGCAGCAGATGAAATGGTCCCACAAATGTTTGCACATCTGGGGGGTACAAGGGGGGCTCCTATCTGGAGAACTCTTGGGGCACAGCTGGGAAGAGGGGAAGCTTTTCCATGTACATCTGGGCCACCAAGGATCTCTGTGATGTTTACATCTGGGAGGGCTGGGTGGTCTGAGGGATGCAGGTGTGTTTGGGCAAACAGCTGGAGGGATCCCCAGGGTCACAGCTGGGAACACAGCTGAAGGCACAGGGATGCTCAAGCACATCTGGAGAGACAGGTGGTTTCAGTTTATGCACATCTGGAGTCATCAGTAGGTATGTGAGTGCACATCTGAAGAGCTTGCACAGGCTTGCTTCTCCCCACCCAGAGCTGTGCTGGGGGTCTCAGGCAGGCACACATCTGGGACCACTCAGCCTCACCAGCATCCTCTGGGCTCTCCATATCCCATTGAATCTGCCAGATCCAAAGCTCCTATTTGGGTATTGGGGGGCACGATGCATTATTCATCCCTCCCTCTCAGAGTTGGGCACAGAGAAAGTAAATAAATATTAATTTAATAGAAGCACAAAGCTTTTCCATTTCTCCTGCTGGGGATGTAGCAGCCCAGGGATTTCTCAGTAGGATAAAATAAAAAAAAAAAGAAAAAGGAAGAAGAGAGAGAAATAAATTACCCATAGACTAACAGGTTTATCCAACTATTATCTGAATAATTCTCTGGGATGGGAATTGATGGCAACACTGGAATATTAACAGCTGCTATGTGTCCCCACCTTCTCCTTGTGGAGAGCTGCACCAAGAGATGGGACATCGTCAACATGGGACTACAGGATAGAAAAGGACATTAATCCCCGGAGAGCTTTAGGGCCCCTTTCCATGGAGTGCTTGGAAGATAGGAGAGTTTTTAATGGGACTCCTGGAAGTTTTGGGAGCCCCAGGGAGTAAAGCACCTCTGTATTAATCCCGTTATGGGGTTTGAGGCTGCACCAATGGGCTCCTGAGGGTGACAGAAACGCATCCAATACCCCCTCTGAGACAGCTCAGAATGGGGAATGGAGACAAAGAGCCGCCTCATCCCGATGGATAATCCCCTCAGATTCATCCCCGTTAATCAGCTGGGCAAACAGCGAGCACGGGGGCATTGCCTTCTTGTTAGCAGATTTATTCTCGCCGCCGCAGCGTTTAATTGCCGCTTGATTCGGCGATTAGTGGTTGTTTGTCCAGGCTTTGCCCAAATCACCCCCCTAAAGTCTTTAGATGGAGGAAGGCTTCCTCCATACTTGGTTGTCCTCATTATTCCACCTTATTTTTGCTCCTTCCTTATTCCTCCCGAATTTTCTCAACCCTCATTGAGAGGCTGTAATGAGGAGCGACAAGATATTTGTCTGGGCAAATGAGTGGCTGGGCCCCCCTTCCCGCTGCCTGGGGGGAATCCCTGGCAGCCTCGTTATTAACATTTCCCCTGGGAGCCCACCACCCCAAGCTGGGCGCTTGGCCGGAAAATACAGCTTTTTGAATATTTATGGAGGTTGTGGTGGCACATGGAGCAGGAGTGGGGGGGGACAGGGGGAACAGGGACTGCTGGGGGGTGGGGAGAAGCAATGTGGGGGACTGGGAGTAGTGGAGGTGGAGGGGATGGGGCTGGAATCATTTAGGGATGACACTGGGATGTTGAAGGGAATGATACTGGGATGCTGTAGGGGATGGCACTGGGATGATGTAGTGGAGTAAACTGGAATGCTTTATGGGATGTCATTGGAACGTTTCAGGGGATGTCACTGGGATTCTTTAGTGGATAGTGCTGGTATGACCTAAGGAATGATGCTGGGATGCCCTAAGGAACGATGTTGGAATGCTGTAGGGAATGGCACTGGGATGCTGTAGGGAATGATTCTGGAATATCGTAGGGAATGATGCTGGCATGCTTTATAGGATGGTACTGGGATTTTTTCAGGGAGCTTACTGGAATGCTTTAGGGGATGATGCTGGGATGCTGTCAGAGAACGAACTTAGATGTTTTTGGGAATGTCACTGGGATGCTTTAAGGGAAGATTCCAGGATACATGGAAGGATGTCAGGATGTATTAGAGTATGATAGTGAGATGCTGTAGTGGAGCATACTGGGATGCTGTAGGGAAAGTCACTGGGATCCTTTAGGGGAATGATCCTGGGAAACCTTAGGGAAGTGCATCGGAATGCTTTAAAGACAGTAGGGGACAATGCCAGGGTGTGCAAAGCAATGATGCTGTTTCAGAGGAACACACTGGTATGATTTAGGGGATGACGCTGGGATGTTGTGGGATGACACCAGGATGTTTTAGAAGATGATGCCAGGATTTTTTAGGGAATGATGGGGGGATGCTTTAGGAGAGCTTATTGGGTTACTTTAAGGGAAGATTTAGGTGAGCGCACTGAGGTGCTTTAGGGGATGATGGCAGGGTGTGCTGAGTGATAAAGCTGGGATGTTCCAGGCAAGCACAATGGCATGCTGTAGGGGATGCTGCTGGGATGCTTTCGGTGAGCAGATTGAGATGCTTCAGGGGATGACCCGGGAAGGCTCTGCGGGACAAACTGAGGATGCCTCAGAGGACGAGTGTCAGCCTGTCTGTACTCCACACCTGGCAGGCGCAGGAGGCCAGTGGGTCTAGGTCTCCTCGCGGGCATCCCAGCCCGCCTCATTACCAGCATCTTTGGGAAGCTGGAGCCCATGTATTCTCGAGATGAGCGGCTTGGGGTATATTAACATCCCATTTCCAGCTCTTTAATATAGAGTTTGTCGAGATCATTTATCAGCCAAGCCTCCCTTCAGGGCCAGGGGAAGCCGGGCAGAGCTTGGCAGCTGGGTCACGGCAAGAGGCGAGGGATGCTCATCCCCGAAGGAAGCCGAGTCCAGGTTTAACAGGTAGTGGCTCATGTGCGAATCGCTAGTTTGGGACCGCCACATCATTGGGAAAGGCTCTATCAAAGCTGGGCTTAATTGGGTGGAAGGCTTGTTTGCATGGCCGCTAATGGGGGATCAGAGGGCCGGGGACCCAGCGCTGACGGCCTCACAAAAGCAAGCAATTACTTGCTTGTCTGCATTATGTATTAACCCATCTGGGGTCGAGATATTGGCTTTGAAAGGGAGACAAAGAGGGAGGCGTGCCGGTAGCCCCCGCGCCGAATCCGCCCGCCTGTGTCCCCTTTGTGCAGCGGGCAGGGCAGCTGGATCGGGATGCAGGCGCTCAGGATGCTGATGGGCACCGGCGCACGGCAGCAGGGCGCTGCCTCGCTCGGCATCCCCGTGTCCTCCCAGAGGCTGCAGCGAGCGTCTTTGCTCGCCTTTCATCAGTTTCCTGCCCACGGCCACGTCTCAGGATAACCACAGCTCTGGCTTTAATTAGCCACAGTCGCCATTAATAAGTTTATATTTCTTTTCAGCTGCGTATTTTGGCGGCAGGAGGTTAATTACGCTCAGGTCAGTAAATTGCAGAGCACACTGCTCTGGGTCTAATGACCCGTCCACGAGGCTTTTTGGCGGAGTTTTAATTATCTCTGTTGAATTGGAAGGCTGACTGTAACAAGGTGGTGGGGGAGTATTGGGGGCCAGGGGGGTGTTTCCCCGCTGCTGCCCCAAACTGCTTGTCCTGCCGTCCCACGCCCCCAGGGAGCTGAGAACGGCGACAACTCATTGCACAGGTGAGCCCTGACTGAGAACGCCCATAACTCATTGCACAGGTGAGTCTTGGATGAGAATGTCCACAACTCATTGCACGGAGCAGTCTTGGCTGAAAACAGACACAAATTCTTTGCACAGTTACGTCTCAGCTGAGAACCGCCACAGCTCAGTGCAGGGGTGAGCCCTGACCGATAACAGCCACAATTCAATGCACAGACGAGAACACCCACAACTCATCGCGTGGATGATCCTGGCTGAGAACATCCACAATTCATTTCACAGGAGAGCCCCAGCTGAGAACATCCGTAACTCATTGCATGGGGCGATCTTGCCCGAGCTCAGCTGCCAGACCTGCTCCTGCGGGCTGAGCACGGGCCCGGCTCTCTGCAGGAATGATGCACCGAGGGGTGCGGGGCCCCTCTCGCCATCAGCGCGCGGTCAAACGGCGCTGCCGGAACGCGGGGCCGCATCGCAATCAGCTGCTCCCGGCCGTAATGTGTGTTCAGGCCCTAATTAACCACCACCCTCATTTGCATCCGTTCCGCCCACCCCTGCCCGCCGCCCGTGTCTGCAGTTGTGGTCTGGTGAACTCTGCGGGGCGCGGGGATGGGCGTTCACAGCCTCGGGGACACCGGCAGAGTGTAGGGCCATCTGGGGGTACCCCAGCAGCGGCAGCGCCCCTCTGGGGACCCTGCTTTGGCAATCTGGGGGTACCCCCGCAGTGGGAGCGCCCCTCTGGGGACTCTGCTTTGGGGGTACGCGGCACGGCCGGTGGCGTGGGTGCGGCCCCCTGGGAACACTCAGCAGGGCTGGCAGTGGAGACATGCCACAGGGGGGGCAGTGGGCGCATACCTTTGGGGACGTGGTGACAGCAGGGACATCCCTTTGGGGACATGCCACAGGGGTGGCAGTGAGTTCATACCTCTGGGGACATGGTGGCAGCAGGGACATCCCTTTGGGGACATGCCACAGGGGTGGCAGTGAGTTCATACCTCTGGGGACATGGTGGCAGCAGGGACATCCCTTCGGGGACATGCCACAGGGTGGGCAGTGGGCGCATACCTTTGGGGACGTGGTGACAGCAGGGACATCCCTTTCGGGACATGCTGGCAGCAGATGCATCCTTTTGGGGACAGGATGTGGGGCTGACACTGAGGACATCCCTTTGGGGACGCGCTGGCAGTGGGGACATCCCTCTGGGACCACACTAGCAGGGGGTATGTCCCTCTGGGAACGTGTCACCGTGGTGACGGTGGGTTCAGTATTTTGGAGACGCGCTGGCAGCAGTGACAACTACTTGGGGATGTGGTGGCGACAGGGACATCGCTTTGGGGACATGCTGGCAGTGGGGATATCTCTTGCGGACGCTCCCTGGGGACAGCAGCCGGTGACAAAGAGTCCGGCGGGTCCGCGCCCCCCACCCTGGCGGAGGGGGGCCGTACTCCCCCCACCCCCGCAGCCTCCGCTGCCGCCAGCCCCTAATCCCTCTAATTAGAGGAGCATAATTACTGTCCTGATCGCTCCGCACGGCGCTGCGGAAGGGACGGGCAGGGACAGGCAGCAGTAGGAGGATGTTGTCCCCCATTCCTGCCGTCCCCACCCCATTTGTTTAACCAACACGGCCCTAATTAAAGCGTTTAATTAACCGGTCCAGGCGGGGGTCCCACAGGACCCCTCTTAACCACCCCCTTGGATGATGGAAACCTTGGGGGGGTAGGGGGGGTGCCTGTGGAGGTCGAATCTACCCGCTGCTCGTTAGTCTTGGCTTAACGAAGAGTTGGGGCGCAGCTGGGGTGTTCCCCCTCCCTCCGCGAGCTGCCCCTCGGCTCATCAATCACGGCCACCGTTAATTGAGGGCCGGGGGCTGCGGGATCACCGGGGCCGGGGCCAGCAAGCGGTGGGAGAAGAGGGGTCCCTGCCCCCGAAAATGGGGGGAGCCGCGGTGTTTGGGGTGCTCAATAGCGATGTTTGGGTGTGCTCAGCCCGGGGGGGATGCACAGACGTAGAATTTGGGGATACTCAGCCCGGGAGGGGGAACTCGGCTCCAGTACCGTGGGAATGCTCAGCGCCTGGATCGGGGGATGCTCAGCCCCCATTCGGGTGCTCGGCCCCAGGCACAGCCCGGGCTGTCGGGAGGGGTTTGGGGTCCCTGTCCCTGGGGGTCTCTGAAGACCCTGCCCGGATGGGGGCCGAGGCCCCGCCCATCGGCAGAGCCCCGCCCATCGGCAGAGCCCCGCCCATCGGCAGAGCCCCGCCCACATAAGGAGTCGCGCCCAGTGCGTAGCCACGCCCACTGACCGCCCACCCTGCGATCAGGCCCCTCCCACTCAGGGCTGGTCCGGACACGCCCACTCAGACCACGCCCCAAGGCCACACCCCATTCTTAGGCCCCGCCCTGTGAGGCCCCGCCCGGGACACGCCCACTATCACGCCCCTGCTCTGGCCACGCCCCCAATGCCGCTGCTCTGCCGGAAGCTCCGGCCCGGACGGCGCGTCACTTCCGCCCGCTCGGTGCGCACCCCCATCATGGCGGCGCCCTGCGGCTCCTCGCAGCTCCCGCCGGCCGAGCCGCCGCTCCGCATCCCCAAGATGGAGGTGCTGTCGCCGGGCTCGCCGGGCGCGCTCAGCGACGGCAACCCCAGCCTGTCCGACCCCTCCACGCCCAGCGGCGCCTCCCCGCTGGGCGCGGGGCCGGCGGCCGGCGGGGCCGCACTGGGCGCCCGCGGCGGGGCCTCGCCCTCCGTCTCCTTCTCTCCGGGCGGCGCCGCCGCCGCTGCCGCGGCCGCCGCCTGCCGCGGGATGTCCTGGACGCCGGCGGAGACCAACGCGCTGATCGCCGTGTGGGGCAACGAGCGGCTGGTGGAGGCGCGGTACCAGCAGCTGGAGGGCGCGGGCACCGTGTTCGGCAGCAAAGCGCCCGGGCCCGCCATGTACGAGCGCGTTTCCCGCGCCCTGGCCGAGCTCGGCTACGAGCGCACCCCGTCCCAGTGCCGGGAGCGCATCAAGGTACCCCGGAGCGGCGGCGGCGCGGCCCGGGGTGGGGGGCGGGCGGGGGGCGCAGGGCTCGGCCCCCGCGGGTGGGTGAACTCCCGGGGTGGCTCTGGGGTCACCCCCAGGGACTCCACCCTCAGGGACTGCCGGGAGAGATGATTTCCTGAGCATCCTTTGGCTCTGGTGTGAGTACCGTGTCTCAGGGCTCAGCCCAGCCCTTGGCCCTGAGTGTCTCGGGAGCTCCGTCCCTTCAGGATCTCTCTTGCAGCCTCCTTTGGCGTTGGCTGGGGGCATCTCTGCCCTTTGGCCCTGGGTTTGGGGGCACCGTGTCCCCAGGGTTCAGCTTTTTGGGGTCTCTCTGTGCAGCTGTTTTCCAGAGCACCCTCTGGCCTTGGCCCGGGTGTCCCCAGGGCTGAGCCCAGCCCTTGCTCTGGGTGCAGGGCACCACATGCCACCTGGTCCCCCGCAGTCCCTGGCTGGCATCTCCTGGGTGCCACGTGCCCTGGGCTCATCCTTTGCACCCGCAGCCTCCAGCAGCACCTCTGGGAGCCGGCACTGCCTCTCTTGGGTTCAGCCCCTCCGGTGTGGGTGGGCTGTGGCAGCATCCCACGGCCCTGGGTGGGGAGGGGTACAGTGTCTCAGTCATCCATGTCTCCTCACAGGGACAGCCCCAGCAGAATCCTTCTCCTGTTTTTCTGGGGCATCTGTGGGTTGCCTCCTTTGGCCTCGAGTGTGGTGGGCACTGTGGTTGACTCTGTCCCCTCAGGTGTCCCCAGCACCTTCTGTCTGTGAGTGCCTGGCACAGGCTGCTCCCTGAGCCCCCCTCGGGAAAAGGGAGCTCCCGGTTCTCCCAGTAACAAGGGGTGGCTCAGGCTCTGGTTGCTCCTGCATTCCTGGTTCCCACCTTTGCTTTGGAGTTGCTTTGCAGGGTCTGAAACCTTCCCCAGCTTGACTGGAACATGCTGCATCTTCACAGACCTCTCGAGTGTTTCATAAACAGCTCCATGGGCTGCGTTTTACAGAGGGATCTTTCCAATTTCATCATTCCCTGGGGAAAGGGGGCTGGATTTGGTGCCCAGTTTGGGAGGAGCCACATTCTGCTTTTACAGAGAGGAGCTATTTAGGGTGGGAATCACTGTGGGGTTTGAGTTTGTAAACGTGTAGAGGATGTTTGTGAGGGTGAATTAAACTCTCTGAGCTCCCTCTGTCTTTTATTCTCCCTTTCCTGACCCATTAGGCCCCTGCAGCCACCTGAAATGTCAGTGGGTTATGTTGTTAATTGCTGGGGCTCAGTGTACCAGCTTGTTTCTCCCTTCCTCTTCCTTAAACAGACCTGTGCCCGCCCAGCTGGGCTGGGGCTCTCTGGGCGTGGACTCCCAGGCTGCCTTTCGTTCCAAATATGTGGAAGAAGGGATGCTGCAGCATCAGGAATGTCTGGGAATAAGTGAGAGATTCCCTTGTCAGTCCCTGGTGATTAGAAAAGCCTCTCCCTGGAAGTAGGTGCTCAAAACAAAGCCCCTTCCTACAGAAGCTTTGGTTTCTCAATGTATTTTCCTCGTGTTTGTGCATTTGCTGCTCAGGGATCTGTTTCTCTTCAACACCTCCACATATTTTTGGAGAGGAATGTTGCTGCACCACAAATTGCCTTGGAGTCCCTCGTTTTCCCAGCAGCTTTCGAGGTGCTTGTTGCTTGAATCAGTTCCTCTGCAAACCCAGGGGCTCTGCCAGAGGCAGGGGCATGGTGGAAGGTTCCTTGGGGAGGTTGGGCAGTGGTGGGAGTCGGGGCAGCACCTGGCAAGGACAGGCCCCTGCCCCAATTTGGTTACAGCTTTAATGCCCTGGGGGGTCCTGAGTGGGCTGTGAGGAGATGCCTTGTTTGGACAGCCCTGAACTGGCTGTTTGGGTTTGGACAACACTGTTGGATGGAGCTGGTTGAGTGTTGAGGCTGCCTTGGAGCTGAAGCAAGTGTTTGAGTGACTCCCAGCAGTCTGAGCTCCTCACAGCCAAGGATTCTCCCCTTTTCCCTTCAAAAGTGAGGCTTGCACACGTCTTTGACCCTGAAATGTTCCAGATTGAAAGAAACCACCTGTCAAACAGCAGTGAAAGAGCACAGGGCTGATATTTCGTAGAATGATAGAATGGATTGGGTTGGAAAAGACCTCCAAGATCATCAAGTCCAACCCTTGGTCCAACTCCAGTCCCTTTACCAGATCATGGCACTCAGTGCCACGGCCAAGCTCAGCTGAAAAACCTCCAGGGATGGGGAATCCACCCCCTCTCTGGGCAGCCCATTCCAATCCCTGAGAACTCTCTCTGGAAAGAATTTCTTTCTGATATCCAACCTAAACCTCCCCTGGCAGAGCTTGAGCCCATCGTGCCCCCTTGTCCTATTGCTGAGTGCCTGGGAGAAGAGACCAACCCCCACCTGGCCAGAACTTCCCTTCAGGGAGTTCCAGACAGTGCTGAGGTCACCTCTGAGCCTCCTCTTCTCCAGGCTGAACACCCCCAGTTCCCTCAGCCTCTCCCCACAGCACTTGTGCCCCAGTTCCTTCTCCAGCCTCGTTGCTCTTCTCTGGCCCCGCTCCAGCCCCTCAATCTCTTTCATGAACTGAGGGGCCCAGAACTGAACACAACACTCAAGGTGTGGCCTCACCAAGACAGAGTCCAGGGGAAGGGTCACTGCCCTGGGCCTGCTGGCCATGCTAGTTTGGATCCAGGCCAGGATCCCATTGACCAAGAGCAGCTCTTGGCAGATCTGTTGGATGTTTGTAGATTGCAGTATGTCGGGGTGGGCTCTCCTTCCACACCTGGCTGGGAGTTATCCATGTTCCATCCCTGTGCTGTGCTGTTCTTGTAGTCTGCCTGTCTGCCAGGGGAGGCACAGCCAGTTGTTGTCAGCTGTGTCTGGCACTCTCCACCCATCTTGCTGTTGCCTGAGCTTTTGTGTATCCTGGGTTCCCACTGGGAGGGCCTTTCTCAGCCCAGTCATCTGGAGACACAAAAATGTGGCTTTCCTGAAGCCTTCGGGCTCACAGTGTGTTTTTACCTGGAATTGCTGGGAAGTGAGGATTCATGGAAAGCTGGGGGTTCTCCCAGGAGCCAAGGGTTGACCTTGTTACAAGGATTATCAGGATAGTTGTGGTAGCTGCAGCCAATCCTAAAATCCCAGGTTTTGTAGGATTCCAGGTGGAACTGACTGCTTGACCCTTTCATGCTCCACTGTGAGCAAAAGACATGTCTGGGTGTGGAGGGGTCGTGACAGGAGTTCTTCTCTCAGGGGGACTCACGGGTGCTGCAGGAACAAGGGGAGGGCACAGGCTCTTTGTCATCTCCCATGCTGAGAATGGAACTGGGGATGGATGGCCAGACTTCGTGAACGAAGATTTGGGAAGGGCTCTCCCCACATGGTGAGCCCTTCCAGCCTGGATTTGGGAAGGGCTCTCCCCACATGATGAGCCCTTCCAGCCTGGATTTGGGCAGGGCTCTCCCCACATGATGAGCCCTTCCAGCCTGGATTTGGGCAGGGCTCTCCCCACATGGTGTGCCCTTCCAGCCTGGATTTGGGAAGGGCTCTCCCCACATGGTGAGCCCTTCCAGCCTGGATTTGGGCAGGGCTCTCCCCACATGGTGTGCCCTTCCAGCCTGGGCAGTGGATGTTTTAGGTGAGGCTCAGCGTGCACAGAACTGGCCCCACCGTTTCAGTCCTGAGGTCCATCTGCCATGGCCGAGCGAGCTTGGACAGTGACAGGGAAGTCCTCGGGACTGTCACAGCACCCGGTACCAACCGGGGCTGACCCCGCTGAGAATCCGAGATCTGACGGGATGGGATGGCAGGGAGGGATTGAACTGCCAGGGGATGGTCCCTACACTGAGACTTGAACTCAGATCCCTGGGATTCGGAGTCCAGAGTGCTCTCCATTACACCACAGGAGCGCCTGGAACTGAGGATATGGCGATAAAGAAGCACATCTTTCCATTTCTTGTCCATAATGTTCCATATTTCCATGTTTTTATAGGATATTTAATGCCCATCAAGGGGTGGCAGCACAAGGCTTTGCTTCTGGATCATAAATGTAAATGGTGCTTCAAACATAACGTGTTCAAGTGGTTTTATAAATGCATTTTCAGTATGGGCTTGACACTGGTTTCCTGTGGGATACTTGTCTTCCCTGGCCACAGCCAGATCTTGAGGAGCGAGTTGAGCTGGAAAGGAACAAGTCAGCCTGGAAGCAGAGAGTTTTCCAGTTGTATGGCCTGGGTGCATTCCCTCCTAATTCAAACAGGGTGCACAGGAATGTCCCCCTGCAGATTTTCACCCATCTCTCACCATCTGCTTGTGTTTTTCTGCACATCAGCAGCTGGAACGAGGCTGCTGTTGGGTTGGAGCTGCTCTGAGGGGTCTGTTTCAAATTTAGGGATTCACACGTAACCGTTTCAGCAACTTTTCTTTCAGAAAAAGACCTTGAGTCTGACTCGGTGGCTCTGGGATTGGTGGCTTGGTGAGCTGAGCAATGAGAAGCTGCAGGAGAAGTGAAACACCTTGATTTCTGCCTGTTGCATTCCCAGAAAAGCTGGTTTGTGCACTGTAGTGTCCCTGTCCTGGTGTGTCACACTGTATCCTTAATCCTTGCTTGTTCAGTGGCACACTCTGACTGTCCCTGTGACGAGGAGCTTGTGTTGAGGAGCCATTTACTGGTGTGCACATGGTTTTCATCCAGCCCTCCTCCTCTTCCCTGTGTGCCTGAGCAAGGATTTAGCCTGGTTTGTCTATCCTGAAACTCATCACTTCCCCGCAGCAGCACATGGAGACCCTTGTAGTTTTCATGCTTGGCCTTTGTGCCAGGGTTTAATGCAGGTGCTGGAGTGTTTGGCCAAACCCTTCCCAGCCTTGCTGGGATCCCGTTGATGTTGTTTCAGCCAGGCACAGGCAGCAGAAGATTTCCTGGGAACTTGAGGAGAAAAGGGGCTGTCACCTTGTGCTGTGAAGCTGCTACACGAAGGCCATATCCCTTTGAGATTTCATTCCATAGGTTACCTGGAACATGTTCCATAGGTATGGTGGAACTTCATTGTTTCACCCTCTTCCAGCCTTCCCAGGTGGCAGCAGTGGTGGGGGATGCCCTGGGAAAGCACAGGTGAGCTCAGGTGTTGCAGTCAAGGGGCATTTTCAGGCAATAAAGACTTGTTTTGTTTTAAAGGAATGTTCTTGAAATAATGGGCTCCAGTTGTTTTTTCAGTTCCCTCACACCTGTGGAACTCTTTGTGCTGCTCTTCCTCTTCTGAACAGGCTTGTGGCCTTGCTCTGTTCATTTGAGAGCAAGGACCAGCAAGGATTTGAGTCTGTGCTCTCCTGTGGCTTGCACAGATGTGACCTCCTGAGTACGGCTTGGTCCTCTTTTGGTCCAGGCTGCTGCAGTTTGCATTTTTCTTTAAAGTCTGGTTTTGTGGGGGGTGTGAAGATGCTTGTCCTGATGACAGTGAATGCATGAAACTTCAAGTTTGATTTTAGGAATAAGCAAGATAACTTAGGTGTGGCCTTCATCACTCCAAAGTAAGTGTTGGGACAGGTTCTGCCAGGAGGAGATTGAATCTTACTCAGGTGTCTCATGAATTTGGGCTGGATGTCTGGGAAAGGCTCTTCCCCCAGAGGGTGGTGGGCACTGACCAGGCACCCCAGGGCAGTGGGCACAGCCCCAGGGCTGCCAGAGCTCCAGGAGAGTTTGGATGATGCTCTCAGGCACATGGTGAGGTTGTTGGGGTGTCTTGTGCAGGGTCAGGAGTTGGACTCAATGATCCCTGGGGGACCCTTCCACCCCAGGACGTTCTGTGAGTCGATGATTTCTGCAAGCTGAGCTCTGTCTGGAGGACCATTCACTCCATCTCTTCACACTAGAGTCACTGGCTGTGGTGTGCCTGGAGGAAGGGTTTGCTGCTCTGCCTTCTCAAGCTCTAACAAGTTGGCTCCTCCTCTTTTCCTCCAGTGCTGGTTTAAGAAAACCAGGAACTCAGAGCAAGGAAAGGTGAAGGTGCCCAGCCGCCTGCTTTTCCATGGGCAGTGCTGGAGTCTCCTCTCTGGGGGTCTGGCTCGATTAGCATGGAGTCCCTAAGAACAGTCTGAATATTGTGTTCTCAGCACTCTGGTATCAGTGGGCAGTGGTGCATCTTCTCAGGGAGCTGTTTTGAGCCCACAGCACTGTGGGGTCCATCGTCTCGGTGCCCTGTGCCACTGATTCCTCCCCTGGACGGAGCACTGCTTGTTGAACTCCAGCTTCATTCCCCCGGGTGGCTGGCAAAGTCCTGCCGTGTCAAGGCTGGGCCCTGCACTTGGCTGTAGCACTTATGTCAATGATTCCTGTCCAGGCAAGAGCTTGTTTTCTTACTGTGTTTGATTGTGACTTAGAACCCGGCAGTGGTGACAGATGCTCTGTGGGTTTTTGTTCGGTTCCAGCTCTCACTAACAAAAACTCGTGGCTGCCCTGCCTCAGCTGACATCTCTGCCTGTCTGCCAGGGTGACTTTGCTTCTTCATTGTCCAAAGGGATCTCTGGTTCCTACCTCAGTCAGACAATCAACTTGTCTCTGTTGGCCCTCACCACCCTTCTCCCCTCAGGACATTCCCATTGCTTTTCTTTTTCTATACTGGAGCCAAGTCCTTCAGGAAGTCCCGTGTGTGTTCAGGTGTGTGGGGATACAACTGGGGCCTCGCTCTGTGGTGCAGAGCCTGAGTTCCTGTGGCAGCTGGTGTGTCCCAGTGCTGTGCTGGGGCAGATTTGCAGCCAGTGGTGGGGCTGGAGCCCGAGAGCCTGGGCAGACAGGGCTGCGGTAGCTGCCGTGGCCCACGCCGAGCTCTTGGGGGGCTGTGGGTGTGCAGGGCTCTCCTGGTGTGCAGAGGGGCATTCCAGCTTGGGTTCCTCGTGCTGGAGATGGGTTGGGGTTGTCAGCTGCATTTTGCAGTGCAGTGTGACTCGAGATTTTGAGGTGCTGCTCTTCTTTTATTTTGGATAAATCACAGAAACGGGACTTCTTGTGATGATACCCAGTGTAAGCCTCGTATTCTCCTACCTTGCACACAGCTCTTCACCTAAAAGTTCCTGAGCTGGAGCTATCAGACTGCTGTAGCCAGTTCTGTTTCCTTCTGCTCCCCGGAACTCAAGAATGGAGACTTCAAGACCTTTCACTGTCCCCTGCAACCAGTCCAGGCTTCAAAAGCTGTTTATTTGTCCCAGTGTAGTTTCGTGTCATGTTGCCTGTGAGTATCCTGACATGATGAGGGAGGGAGCTGTTTGATGCTGCTGTTCTTAATTTGGGATGTAGAGCTGTGAGCACCTCTCTTCCAATTAACTCTCTGGAGCTGAGTGCTGTGCTGAGTGGTGCTGGGGGCCATCGGGACCCCCTCAGTCTGCTGACATTTAATCAGTTTAAAGAGATGAATGTGGGCACAGCCACAGGCCACCAAACTGCTCTGCAGAGCCCATGGTGTCTCCCTGAGTAAGAGCATGTCTCAGGTCAGGGATCTGGAGTTCCTTGTGTTGGACCACCTTGGGTTATATATAAAAAGCTTGCTGTGGTCTGGATCTTCCTCATTTGTTGCTGGAAGGAGGACTGTAATTTCAGTCTGCCTAAAGTCTCTCCCTAAGGCTTTTCTGATCTTCATCCTGCAGTTCCTGCAGAGGTCCAGGTTCTCCATGGCTTCGCTTGTAGAGATGAGGACTCGTGTTAGAAATGGGGAGAAAATCCATGTTTAGCTTTGTGACTGTTTCCTCCTTTGGTTTTTCTGAATTATTAATTAAGCAGGGATAATTTGTCTTCATGTTGCAGGCAGTGTTGCAGAACAATAAGCAAAAGCCTCAATTTCTTCCAGTTTGGGCAGTCACTGGGCAGTGATCAGGTCTGTTTTCAGTTACTTGTCCTAAATTTCTTGGTTTCTTGTGTATCTGTATCAATATGTGTGTGTGCACTTCAGGATCCATGGAGCAGGAGTTGGGGTGGACACCAGAAGGAGTAGAGGAGGAGCATAAGGTAAAAACAGAGATGAGAATAACTTGGTGGGAGAAACATTCAGGGCTGAAAAATGTCCAGGTTTCCAGAAGTCTGAGCAATTACTTAGATACACGGCTGACCTGTGGTGTTTGGAGGGAACATCACAAAAACTAGTAGGGACTGCCTGTTGGAGGCACTGGGGAGAACCTCTGAGAAGGATCTAGCAGGAATCTCAATTCTCTGGCAAACAAGACCAAGGAGCCACCAGCTGCTTGGCCACAGGCATTTTGGTGCTCTGGAAAGCCCCAAGTTTGAAATTATTTCCCTCAAATTTTAGAGTTTTTGCTGCCAGAAGTGGAGGTAACTCAGCCAGGTGAGCATCTGGGCAGTATCCCCAGAAGGACTTTCAGACCTGCAGGGGTAACAAGCAATGACACTCCTTCTCATTTATTTTTGTCCCTCTTTCTGCTTTGCTCCCTTTAGCTTTTCCTCTACTCTCCATTGACTTGCTGCTAAATTACATTCGTAGTAAAATAAGCCAGTTTGCAGCCTGACTGAAATAATTAATTACTACCAGGCTACAACCCAGTGTGAGAGCCCCCCTAACCCCATCGGAGGGGAGAGGTGTTTGAAGCACATGCTGGAAATAGAGTGTGAAAACAGAGTGGCTGGGGGCGTCGAGCACTCCCAGAGGGCTTGGCCAAGAGCAGGGATGTTTTGGAGACAGTTTGTTTCACTTAGAGACTGCTAATAAATGCAGCTATAGGGGTCTAAATCTGTGTTTCACTCTGATGGGTAATAGCCGGGGCAGAAGCACGAAATGGGATTTGGGAAATATGTTTTTAAAAATATTCTGTCTTGGGTGGATTTCAGAAAAAGTGTGAGTGAAATGAGTTTGCTCTTATTGCTTGGGCAATTTGAGATATCACCTGTGGAGATTTGAGCTGAAAGGAGAGAAATTGGAGTGAGGAAACTGAATTTTAACAAGCAAATATATCTGTACCCCCAGGCTGAGGGAACCCCCTTTGCACCCAGTGGGTGCTGACAGGTTTCTTAGCCAGGTTTTGGTTCCAGGTTGCTGTAACTGGTTGTTTTCCACCCAGCTCAGAGAGACCAGCTTAAAATGTGCCTGTGTCCATCCAAGAAGGATCTGTCTGTTTATCCTGAGGCAGCAAAGGCAAAGTGGGAAGGATTCCACCTCAAACCACTGTAAACCACTGGTGCCTGTTGCTGCCTGTGTGTTTATATGAGTTGTTTTTTATTTTGTGTTAATTTTGTGTGTTTTTATTTAAAACAGCACAGTAATACTGACTTGCTGCTTAGCAGTTTTGCTTCTGCTCCCAGGGCTCTGAATCTCAGAAGGAAACTGGTTAGAAATGTGTCTCTTTCCTGCTGATGCTGTTAAACCAGCATGTGAGGAGCATTAGGTAGGTTCCAGCTTTCTGGAGTCGTAAAAGTTCCTTTTTGGGGAATAAAACAAGGGTTTTTGCAATGATGTGTCTGTTAGTGTCCTCCTCCAGAAAGCAGGGCACTGGTGCTAGCTCTTCCCAAATTAATGCCTCTCTTGAATTCCAGAGGCAGCTTTGCCATTCCAGTCCAAAACCCATCGAGTTCCAGCAAACCTGGGGCACATCATTACCTTCCAAAAGTTGAGCAGTGGTAGAATTAAAACCACAGTGAGAGTTGTGTATAAAGCTTTAGGGTTTTACCCCCAGATAGGTGTATGTTGCTCTGGACTGGGGGGAAAGGCGGATGGAACCGAAGGCTTGTACGGCAGCGATGGAGCAGCTCAGCCCTTGGTGTGGGGTGTCCAGGGGAGCACCAGAAGGAGATGAGCACTCTGTGCCTGTGTGGGAGGTGTGGCCCCAGTGCTGTGGGAGGGGCTGCTCAGGCCAAGCTGTGGCACTGCTGTTTCTTACTTAATGGTTGATATCGAACTCTGGGAATTGGGAGCATTATTGATTTGACCTCTTTTAAATTTCAGCAGCTTCCAAGAGACAGAGTGAGTTAGTAAGGAATGCAAAAATGTGTAAGTAATATATATTTTTCTAGCTGAATAGCTTAGGCATATCCATTTTGCACCTTGTGTTTTCTTACCAGAGTAAGGAAGGTTGGACTGTCTTTGCTTTGGGGGAAATCCTTCTCTTTTCCTTTCTCTCTCTTCCCTGCTTCTCCTCTCCAAGCTGTGGGCACAACACCAGCTCTGCTTTTCTCCTCCTCGTAGTAGGTGTGCGTTTTCCTGGCTGGTTGGTGTCTCTGACTGAAGGGCTCTTGGTATTTTTATTTATTTTATTTCTTTCTTGGCGTCCATAGCAGATTTGGGGATTTTTATTTTTTTTTCAAGTAGGAAAGAGAATAAATCAACCAAGATAAATCAAAGGAACCTGTAGCTGCTACACAATTTGTCCTCTGTTGTAGTAACATTAACACTAAGTGGGAATGTTGGTACATACGATGCTTCCTGGTGGGTGTAGATTAATTTGGGAGCGTTGCTAATGAACGTGGGTCAAACACGACCAGCAGAAATAACCCCCAAGCCCCTAAACTCTGCCTGGCAGCCCTGTGACTGTCTGCAGGTGCCTGTGTGCTCGTCCAGCCCAGCACCCTGTAACTCACGTGCTCTGCTCTGTCTCAGACCCTGCGCAGGTGCTACAGCCGCGTGAAGGAGCACGGCATTGGGAAGAGGAAAAGCAGCTACACGTTTGAACAGCTGGAGCAGGTGTTTGGGCAGGGAGGATGGGACTCCCAGCCCTGCCAGCCTGTCCTCATCAACAGCAGTGGCTTGTACCAGGAGCTGGAGTCGGATGGCAGCACGATGGAGGAGTATTCCCAGGAGGACTGGGGAAACCACAGCCAGGATCTTCACTGCTACCAGACCGGCGAGCAGGAGCTGGGTAAGAAATCCCATCTTGGCGCATCTCCATCCCTGGATTTTAGTTGTGCTCATGCCTGTCTCACACATACATATCTCAGTACCAACTTTCATCTTTTGGGCATCGTGTCCTCAAGATGCTGAACACGTCCTTGGGGAGAAAAGGGACAGAAATCCCCCAGTCTGTCAAAAACAACTCATGGCTCTTGAAGTATTTTGGGATCAGAACTGGAGTCTGAAGAGCCTGGCAGGAGGGAAGAGGAGCTGTGTGGCCAGAAGCGGTGGAGGAGGTGACACCTTCCCTGTCTCTTCTTTCACACTCACTTGTACTTCTCCACATGGGATTCAGGACATATTTTCCCTTTCAGTGGTACCTGAGTGTTATCACTCAAACACCATCTGCTTAAATTGTGAGCAGGACTTCAATCTGCTGCTGGGGACACCAAAAACTGTAAAAAAGTGTTGCTTCTTCCTCTCTACCCTGATACACTGGAATGAAACATGTTCATATCCAGGTGTGTGGCATTTTTTTAAATACAAAAATAGCAAGCAAGCTCACACTTGAGGATTGAGACCTAAACAAAACTTCTGCACATGCTTTTCTTGCCTGAATTACTGCTGACTCTGTGTAACAATCAATGTATTAATTAATTCAGCGTTTTACTTGTTGCTTATGGGTTAATGAGCTTTGTTAGACAGAGCAAGTCACCACGTTCCCAACGAAAAGTGCACACCAATCTGAGCAGTTCTGGAAAGAAGTTACTTTCTGTAGGCATGTTTTAATCTCTTGAGCCACTGCTCTTATGAGTGCGTGTTCCACCCTTGCCTGAGCACAGGGCTTGTTTTCACAGTGGAAACTTTAGGTTGATCAATTCCAATGGAGACGCAAGTGAAGAAGGTGAATTGCATACAGGCTTTTTCCCCCCAGCTGTAGGATGAAAGAGAGAGAGGAGATGCAGGCAGGTATCTGTTCACATCTGTGTTTGGGGGATTGGTGAGTCAGGATGCTTTGAAAGAGCCTTAAATCACAGTTTAATGTTAAAATTTTCAAGTTGGCTGTTAAATGCATTCCAGTTCCTCAGACTTCTTCCCTGGGGGATTTAAGTCAGAAACATGTGGGAGAGAAACAGTGGGGAGAAGAAAATGTTACAAAACCTATGTAAATTATGGCTAATTCTGTCTGCTTTGTCTTGTTTTGGTGAGTCAAACTGGGATCTCCTGGTTTGTCACCATTTTCGGTAGGTTTGCGTGCGCTGGGGCTGACGATGTCCTTGGTGCTCAGAAGTTGTGATCTAAGCACTTGGCACACAACATCTGAATGGAACACAGATGCAGTTCTGCTGCTGCTTGTCTTCAGCTGTGCCACTGGAAGCAGAATTGCCTTTTTGCTCTCTTTTTCTTATTTTTTTCCTATTGTTTTTTCTATTTTTTTTCTTTAAATAATGCTATTTGCAATTCAGTCAATTTGTGATTTAACAGCAGGGGTGGGAGCCTTGTCTTTGAAAGGTTTTGCACTTGCAGAAGGAGAGTCAGATCTTACTGACTGCATCTCTTTCAAGTTAAAGGAAAACCAAGTCAGTTACAGAGGGTTTAGGAACTGGAACTGTCTCATGCAGAACTCCAGCAGACTGCCTGGCTTAGGAAGCAACTCTAATTTATTTTTTTATTTAATTTCAGCCTCAAAAAAAAGGCCCTAAGAACATTATTTTAAATATAATTATGTGTTGGAATTTTACCTTTCAGATGAAATGCCTACCACAAAAAGAACATTAAAGATAAAACAGGAATCTTCAGAAGACACACAGTAAGTAATTTATGAATGTTTTACCCTGGAATGTATTTCCCTGGGGATGTTGTGCAGGAGGGAGGATATTTGAAACTTCTGATTATAATTATAAATACATTGTGCAAGGCTATTCATACAGTTGAATCTGCTTTATCCATTATTCCTGTTACCTCAGAACAGCTGAAAAGCTGCACAACTCTGTTTCTTCTTGACTTTGCCATTCAGCAAACAGAAAAAGTCTTACTACATGGATGCAAGGACTTAAACCACGGATAAAATCCACCAGAAAAGCTCCCTTCCTTGGTGCCAAAGCTTGGAAGTCTTTCGTTTTATTTTTTATAGCTTTCCAGACCTTATTTGTAACCTTTTGGCTGGGTTTAATTTAACAAACACTGGAGCATTTTGAATGTTTTGTGCATGCGAATCTTCCTCTCCTTGCCAACAATAACACAGAGCATTCCCAAAAATGAAAGGAATTGTGCAGTATTTACTCTATCCAGGGCTACTTTCTGTCAACCTTTAGGATTGTAAAACCCCTGGGATGGTTGTGGATCCATCTGTGGTGGGAGTGAGCCACAGCAACTGGGCTTGCAGCTCTTTCAGGTTGGCTTCCACACCTGAGCTCCCCCACCAGTGGCTTGTGGTGTCACCTGAAGTCAGTCTGGGGTTTTCCACGGTGGGAAATGAGCTCCTGTAGCATAGGAGGTCACCAGCTCTGGGAACAGCAACAGGGCATCCCTGGTGAGTCACAACAGAGGCTTTGTACTGTAACTCCATGAAAAACATCCCCTAAACCTAAAAACAACCCCACTGAAATATGAAGTTAATAATTTAGAAATAAAATAAATTAAGAAAATAAAAATAATTAACAAGAAGCTTCCATTGCAGTGCCATAGCTTTGTCAAACTTCTCATTTCAGGTGGATTTTTACGTACCTAAAGGTGACTTTTTTCTTCACATGGAGCAAATTCAGTTTAGCAACTCAGGAACAACCTCGAGAGAAAAAACTTCTTTCAGTATAAATGTTGTTATTGTCTCTTTGAACAGTTTCTTGGTGCTGTTCTGGAATAATTTTACCCTGAAGGAACTGTATATCAAATAATCCTGAGTTTTGTGAGGTGGAAGCTTGGACTACATGACTCCTCTCTTCCAAGTTTTGATGTGTACATGGACAGCTGGATTAGATTTTGTTACATTAGACCTTTTGGAGTTTTATGGTCATTTTTCCCCCCAAATTCCCTCTGAAACGCCCTGGAGTCTCTGAACTCTGGGGCATTTTGTGGAGCGGGACAGTGATAAGCCCATCCTACGTGCTCAGTGGAAGCATCTTCCAACACAGATTTGCTGAAAGCTGATTTTCCTCTTGTCTGTGAGGGGAAAGAACTTCTAGGCTCTGACTTAGGCTAAAAGCAGTCAGAAGTAGCAGGGTTGATACAAAGATAAGCTGGATATTTATTTATTATCTTCAAAAAACAGTTTTGCGTCTAAAAGCCACAGAAGATAAAGAGTTGCCAAACATTTTACCTCTTTGCACAGCATTTTAAAATGTAGATAACTTAGTTCAAAGTCAGAGCACTTTGGTTCATCTGCAGTCTTGGTCAAGTGCAGATTTTCAGCAAGATGAAATTGTTCAGTTTATCTGCTGAACCCTGTGCTGTTCTTTTGAATATGGAGAATCAGAATCCCATGATTGGGGTTGGAAGGGACCTTAAAGATCATCCAGTTCCACTCCCTGCCATGGGCAGGGACACCTTCCACTAGCCCAGGTTACTCCAACCTGGCCTTGGACACTTCCAGGGATGGGGCAGCCCAGGGATCACCACACTCACAGGGAAGAATTTCTTCCCAGTATCCCATCTGGATAGAGCTGGAGAGGGACTTTGGACAAGAGCCTGGAGGGACAAGGCAAGAGGCAATGGCTTCCCAGGCCAGAGGGCAGGGTTAGATGGAATATTGGGAAGATACAGGTTGGGCAGAGAAGCTGTGGCTGTCCCATCCCTGGAAGTGTCCAAGGCTAGGTTGGACAGGGCTTGGAGCAGCCTGGGATAGTGGAAGGTGTCCCTGCCCATGGCTAAGAGTTGGAAGGAGATGAGCTTTAAGGTCCCTTCCAGCCCAAAGTCTTCAGTGAGTCTGTAACATACAAGGACTTCCCGTCTTTCCCATGTCATCTGATTTTTGGTGGTGTAGGAAGCAAAGGGCAATAGGTAACCCATGTCCACATCCCATGCTCCACCAAGATGTGCCTTCCCTGCATTTGCTCCACGGATGCCTCCTCTTGGCACCCTGCTGCCTCCAAATAAACTGTTTTGAAAAGTGAAACGCTACTTCAAGACTCTGTTCTGCTCCTTGGAGTTGATTTGAGGAGCAGTTTCATTCAGTGCAGGCATGGGGAAGATGAACTACAGAAAGCTCGTGGAACTTCACTGAAAGCAGCTGTTCCAACCCCTTTGAAGTCTGCTTGGTTTGGAAACAGCATCTCAGAACAAACTTGCACCGACTCTTGTGTCCAGTCTTTCCTCATTTGAATTGCAGAAGCTTCCAAGGAGGAAGAAAAGCAGAGTCCAGACTAGAGGAAGGAGGTGGTGTTTTGAGGACACGGGGGCAAATCCAGCTCTAGGGCACCTTCTGCAGGTGAAAAGTGAGATTGTCCTGAGACATACAACAGGGTAAACCCTCTGCTCAGCTCCCATTTTTATCTTGAAAAATGAATAACATTAGCAATATAAATTGTGCTGGTTTACAGGTAAACTGGCAGGAGAAATGAACCCAACTGAAAAAGTGATTACAAGTCAGAGTTAGGGTTTAATGAAAAGGTTACAATAAATACAATGATACAGAGAAAAAATTGGTTTTAACCCACAAAACCCAGATGTATAACCCAGCACCCCAGGGCACGAACAGAATGCTGTTCATTAGCCCCTGTGCTGAGCACCACATGGGCCCTATGAGTGCAAAGTAAAAGGAAAAGAAAAACCTGTTGGTGCACATGATGTCACAGTCTGGTCGAGAGTGGTGGTCTCCTCCTGTCGAGGGTCTGCTCCTCCTCTGGATCTGACAAGCAGTACCAGAAGTCCTCAAACCTCAGGATTATATACCCTCTGGTTCAGGTGGGCATGCTCAGTCCCTTCCCAAGGCGAGGAGTTTCACAGTGGGTGATTTACTCTGTGAGTCAGGGGATATTTTTTGAATCTTTGATGGCCCATTAGCAGACACACCCCCTCAGGCTGGATGTGAAGGTGCTGATGCCTCCCCGGAGGGAAGTTACTACACCCGAATCATTGGTATGAAGGCAGGAACACCCTTCTATCTCACAGGGTCCTTCAATATCCAGCTCACAGCCTGAGGGATCAGGTGTGCCCTGGGCAACTGCTGCAAATGGTCATTATTAACAGTCCATCAGAAATTACACAGTGGGTGTAAAATACACAGTTTGGGGTTACAACCACACAGTGATAAACTGATCCCAACTGCTGAACTAGGACAAAATAAAAGAAACACATAAATGCATATTAAATAAATTATTTTAAATAGTTCAATGACAGTTGAATGTTAATTAATTTTAAATCAATCAATCCAAGTTAGTGCTTATGATACCTCTGCTTGGCCAAGTCGTGGAGGTCCTGGACAGAGCCTGGGAATACAAAGCTCAGCTGAGCCATTGGGTCCCTGCATAAGGGAGGAGATGCTGTAACTGAAAGGCAAAACTCCTTAAAATTCCTCTTCCCTATTTTCCTCTGTGCTGGGGGTGGTGGTGAGTTCCCTGTGGAAAGCCCTTCTTTCCCATGCATGTCTCTCCTGCCAGAGATCCCCTCTCATGAAAAGATTCCTGTTCCCCACAGGAGCAGTCAGAGTGACTAATGCACCCAAGCTCCAGCTCTGGATTGTGCTGAGCTAAACCAAATACAGTATTTATAGTGCAATTAATAAAGGTGGGGGCTTTGCTTGCAGTTCCTCGTTCTGTTCCTCTGGTGTTGAATGAAAACCTGCCCACGCCACGCTCTCCTGTCTCTGCCTGGGATGGGAATCTCTGTTTAACTGGCGCTCAGCTGCCACTGGGAGTCGAGTGCGTGTGTGCCAGTGATGAGACACCACTCTGTGCTCCAGCCCTGCCCTATCTCCCTGTCTGTCCCATCCACTTGTGCCTGGAAGATGAACTTGCACTTTCAAAAGCCTCAAAAGGACATTTTCCAGGGGTGGCAAAGCATCAGGGAAGCTTCAAATCAGTATTGCCACAGTGTTTGTGTGTAAGTGGAACGGGATTTGAGGTACACATGTGTTCTCCTTGCCTGAGGTTTCTCTGTTGCTGCCTAGCAGTGTAACTGACTCCTCAGGAATAACTTGCAGTAAGGCAGGAGTTTGGTGACAACGGAGCAGGCATTTTTAAGAACCCCTGGCCCAAACACAGTTCTTGTCCAGCCTGTCACTCCTCAGTGCTCTAAAAACTCATTTATGTGCCAGTCATGACAGGGATGTGCTTCCCAAAATGCTTTTTAAGGTCTATCTGGGGATCTTCTGGCATGGTTGGTGCTGCAGGATAGTTGAAGTGGTGATGGGCGTGGTCCCTGCATTGCCGTGAGGAGGGAGCGATCCCAAACTGGATGCTCAGACCTGCCCTGAGGGGCTTGGACACCCCTGCTGAGTTTTGCAGAGCTGGTGTGCATCAACCATCACACGTAAAAAACAGAGCTCTGTGTCCTGAGCCCAGTGCCTTCAGCCTGCTCCAGAGGCACTTGATCACCTGAAGGACAGCCAGCAGTTGCGGAATCTTCCCAGGATCACATGTGTTGTAGTTACACCTGTAAAAGCAGGTTTTGGGGGATGCTGGAGGAAGACTCTGCAGCTCCCCAAACAGTTTTTCTTTGAACCCTCATATCCATTGTGATGGAAAAGACCCACTGTGGGGATTTATTGGGCAGTAATGCAGCTGCTGGAATCAACCTCAGTTGTGGGGTGTCATGCCAGAGGCTTAGAGGCCTTCATGTCCCTCACCAGTCTGATGCTGGACTCCACAGGGAAGCTGTTGGGAAAGACAAGTTTTAGGGAGTTCAGGCAATCTTGAGGAACGCCTAGCGGGGAAGGAAGTTTCTGCCCTGCGAAAGAAAACGTGTTTCCTGGTACAGTTTGCGCTCCTCGTGGGGTTTGGGAGGAGAAAAAGTCCTCTTGGGAATGTGGTGACTGCCCCCCCAGTTCAGGTTTCCAGATGTGGCACAATGGATAAAAGGAAGGAAAGTTGCATGGAATGAGCTTTTACAAAATGTTTGTTGGACCAGTAGAGGTTTCCGTGGTAGCAAACGAGTTGTATTATCTTCCTACACCTTTGATTATATGACAATAACTCTCAAGTTAGGAGTTCTGCCTACCAGCTGGTTACACCCTGGTGGTCTCACTCATCACAGAGGAGACTGCCCAGCTCACCCGAGGCACATGCAGATGCTCTTGTGATGTCAACCACTCCATGCAGCGTTGCTCCTGGGAGTGAAAACAGCTCTTTGGGAGCATGGGGTGTTTTTTAACTGGCTATCCAGAGGAATTCCCACTGCAGGATCCAGGATGTGTCCGGGTGCATCTTCTGCTCCGGAGGGTCAGTCAGTTGAGCCGTGTTTCCACCCCAGCACTGAGCCCTCTGGAGCAGCTTTATGCTTTCACTGGGGTTTTTACAATTAATAGTCCTGTTTGCTGGCATTAGTGTTGAGGTAACAATGAGGCAGAAGCCTTTTGAGTGGCAGTCATAAGTTCAGGATGCAGCACATGGACCACATGCCAATGGAAACCCAAGGCTATGAAGGATGACCCAGTAATTGAGTGTGATTTTATTCAGCAATGCCAGACATGTTTCTTTAGTTGGTTTGATACTGGGAGGAGTTTGGGTTGAATTTGTTTTGATTTTGCCAAGATGAATTTAAAAAAATTCCCAAAACCCATCAGAGGGTTGTTTTAGTACATAAACTCCCACAGCAATATTTATGATAATAGTAAAAATCAGCTGAGAAAGCTGATGGGGATGGATTTCTGAAGGTCAGTGTTTCTGCTGGGATAGTTTCTCAGCTTTGATGCCTTTATCCTTCTCTCCCTCTTTAACTTCCAGGAAGCGTGACGTCATGCAGAACATTATGCAAATCTTGGAGTCAGTCCAGTTGAAGTGGGAGCTGTTTCAGAGCTGGACGGACTTCTCCAGGCTCCATCTTTCTAACAAACTGGCCATTTTTGGCATTGGGTACAACACCCGCTGGAAGGAGGATATCCGTTACCACTACGCAGAGATCAGCTCCCAGGTCCCCCTCGGCAAGCGGCTTCGGGAATATTTCAACTCAGAAAAGCCGGAGGGTCGGGTGATCATGACCCGAGTGCAGAAAATGAACTGGAAAAACGTTTATTACAAATTCCTGGAGATCACCATCAGTGAAGCCAGATGCTTGGAGCTGCACATGGAGATCGACTGGATTCCCATCGCTCACTCCAAACCCACCGGAGGGAACGTGGTGCAGTATTTATTACCGGGAGGGATCCCCAAAAGCCCTGGCCTGTACGCCATCGGATACGAGGAGTGCCATGAGAAACCCCCCTCCCCTCTGGCCGAGCACCGGGCGCCTGACCCTGGCAGTGAGACTCCAGGGGAGCTGGAGGTCCCCTCGCCACAGGCCTCCCTCCGGGTGGATATGGAATCCGCCCGGATTATCTATTGTTACCTTGGCATTGCTGAGGTCCGGACTCTCCAGCAGTGCCTGTTTTTACACTTCCAGGCAAACACCAAAACCTTCAGCAAAGATTGGGTCGGGATCAACGCCTTTTTATCTCAGAACTGCGTCGTAGAGCCCGGTGTCTCGCCCAAATCCATCTACATCAAATTTGTGGAAGTGGAGAGGGATTTTCTGTCCGCCGGCTCTTTGGTAGAGTGCCTGGAAAAAGCCATCGGGTACCCCTTAAAATTTAACAACTGAGTCTTGTCCTTCATAAGGATCAGGGCTTCCTTGCCCCATTTTCCATCTCACTCGGATCCTGTCCGTTCACAGCCGGGCTCGTTGGACGTTTCCGCCTGGCAACACGTTCCGGGGTGCGCAGAGGCTCTTGCGGCGCCTCCCCCGCGCCGGGCCTGGCGCTCTGCCGGACTGGCCACTGTCCCACCGGAGCGGCGCGGCGAGGAGGAGCCCCGGCCCGGGAGGCGACAGTCGGTACATTCCACATGGGACAAGCTCGTACACGCAGCATTTTCATACGAAAACTGGGGGTTGGTCTTTCCTTTGTTCCACAGTGTCTCATTTGGACGCATCTGTCTCTAAGTGTTATTCTGGATCTGAATCAATAAGCAATAGATAACGGCGAGGGAAACCCCGACTCCTGGCCTGGGGACTGTTTTTCAAAGCCACTCTTAGGTATCTTGTATATAATTTAGAACTTCACTTTTTTCACCATCGAGTGTTCTCTCTCCCAACAGTGTTGCCTGCAAAGACTTTGGGTTCCATGATGTATTCCACTACCTTAGTAGCGTTGCCATATCTGCTTTTATTTTATTTTATTTTTTTAACATTAAAATAATTCCTGGTCTTTTTATTTTTCTCTGTATTTTTTTTCTTTTATTTTTCTCCTTGTTTTTCTCTTTTTTATAACTGTTTTTCTCTTTTTTCCCCCTTTTTTTCTCACAATTTTTCTTCTTTATTAATCTTTTTTCTTTTTTATTTTCTTTCTCTTTTTGTTTATTGTTTAATTTTTTTAATTTCTTGTTAATTTTCCTTTTTTCCTTTTATTTTTCTCTCAATTTTGTTGGGTTTTTTGTTTTGTTTTCTCTTCTTTTTTCTTTATTTTTTCTTTCTTTTCCTCCTTTCAGTTTCCTTTTTTTATTGAGTTCCGTAACTCTTTGTGAGAATAACCTGGCAGCTGGGAAAACACAATGATTATTTTTATTATTTGTTTTCTTGTCGACCCATTGCTTATGGATACAATCAAAGCTGTGAGAAGGGGAAGGTGGGAGGGGGACGGGGCGGGAGGGGGGTGGGGAGGACGCATTTATGCCTTTGCAGCGTGTTCCTGGTCCAGCCCCGCGTGGAGCCACCGGGGCCGGTGGGTTTTATTTCCTGGAGCTCATCCATCGGTGACGTTGTGACATACGATGAATGTGTCGGTCCTAATAAAATCAAGCAAACACGTATGGGCTTCCACACATCCTTGTCCTCCTCCAAGGGGGAATCTGAGGAGGTGCTTGGCTCTTCCCTGCGGATATTCCCATGAGGGCTTCGTTCCTGAGGCTGTTATTGCAGGAGGTGTTTGCTTATTTCACGTGGGGTGAGTGTCGCCAGAGCCGGTTCCTTTCCCTGTGGAGATGCTCAAAATCCTCGAAAAAGTGAGGATCACTGCCTGGCTTAAGTTGACGTCACCTTCGGATGAGTCCTGAGATGGAGTGAGGAAGGGGAAGACATTATCCACCCTCCCCCCTCTCAGTCCTCAAAACAGGAGTTGCCCCCAAACAGGGTGAGTTGCTGCAAAGAGCCGCTGCCAAGTTGGAAGCACTGGATGGAGCAGAAGGTGAGAATGCCGGCAGGGAGAGGTGGGATCCCACTGGGATCAAGCCAAGCCGATCGCCCAAAGCCTCCTCGTTCCCCAGATCCTGCAATCCCGGCGGCCAGGCTGGATTTACGGGGGGAGGCGAGGGCGAGAAGGGATTAATTCCACCCCCACCGCCTCCTCCTCCTCCTCCACCGGTGTCTAATCTCTGCTGGGGCGTCGAGGTCTGACCCTGCTCGGATCGAGGACCAGGATAACCCTGGCTCAGCCAGGGAGGATCCACTCCTGGGCCCTCTGAAAACCAGGGAGTCAAAATTGCCCTTGTTTTGGTATTTTTATTTATTTTTCAGGATCGATGTACTTATCCGAAGGGTAATGGGATGAGGGTGAGGGATGCAGGATGGGATTTCCCCCCGGCCGGTGTGGGAGCGATGGGGAGGGTTTGCGAGTCCAGGGCGGTGCCACTGGGGTACCACATTGAACTCCCCCCTTAACCCTAATATAATTAATAACCCATGTAATTAATTAATCAGTGCAAATTTTGTATTCACGGCTGGAGCAGGGCCGGGGTGAGCTGCGGGGCGTGGGCTGGACACCCGGAGGGGATTGTCACCGCCGGCGATGGGACACCCCCGAGGGGTGGGGACGTCCCGCCCCCATTAGGCCACTCCCCCACCTGGGGGCCCCGCCCCCCCGTCCCCCCCGTCCCTCCGGCACCTGCTACGGCGGCGGCTCCGGCCATGGGCGCTCTGCGGAGAGCGGCGCTGGCGTTGGCGGCGCTGCTGGGTGAGCCCCGCGACACCGGGGGGGACCGGGAGCGGCACCCGAGGGGTACCTGGGGGGCACCCGACAAGATGCGGGAGAGCCGGGGGACACCGGGCAGGACGCGGGAGAGCTCTCGGGCTGCACCGGGCGGGATCCAGGGGTAGCGGGGATGCTCCGGCCAAGGCGCACGGCATCCGGGGGGCACCGGGCAGGGCCCGGCAGCACCGAGGCTGCACTCGGCAAGGGCAGGAGAAGCAGTAGCACTGCACAGGACGCGGGGAAGGGCGGCGGGTACGGGGCACGACGCGGTGGGACCGGGGGTAGCACCGGGCAGGACTCCGGAGACGCGGGATGCGCAGGGAAGGACACGGGAGAGCTCTTGGGGGTCACCGGGCAGCACACGGCGGTACGGCGGGGGTCACCGGGTGTGGAGCAGCCGGGGGAGTCCAGCAAGACACACGGGAGCCAGGGACCACCGGGCAGGACCCTGGGAAGCTCTAGGGCGGCATCGGGCAGGACCTGGGTGCACCGGGGGGCGTCACAGCACCCACCCGTCCCTCTCCGTGGGCCCAGCCCTCCCACCCCGGCAGGCAGGTGGGCAGGTGGGGGGACCAATCTAGGAATGTCCCGAGAAGGGAAAGTCTGAGTCCCACCGGGTAAAGCGATTTTGTACTTTGAAGCAGCCGAATGGCACCCTCCAGCACCCCCAAACCCAAAGCCACCCCGTGCAGGGACAGCCCGGGGACTCCGATGGGTCAGAGCCGGTAATTCCCCTGCCTGTGCGGTGTCGGGCAGGGAAAAATCCATTGGATTTCCTTTTCCCTTGTTTACTGGTGCTCCACAGCCATCCCAGCTGGTTTTGAGGTGAGGGGTTTCAACCCTTCTCTGCCCATGGGTTTTTTCTTCCTTCCCCCTCTAATTTCCCACCCTATTTGAGGTTTTTTTGTAACGCCGTAGTTGCTCCAAAGGGAAATATCCTTTGGCGTTCACAGCGAAGGAGAGGCCTTTGGGAAAAGGAAACAGCCCCAAAAACAATGGCAACAGCATTTCCTCCCAGCGGGATGCTGGGTGGGGGTCCTGGAGCCGCCAATTCTCCCTCCTTGAAGGTTTTCTTCCCTGATAAAAATAATTCCAGGGTGTTGGGATGAGGCACAGGGGTCACTTAGTCCTTAAATCCCACCAGAGTGTTCCTTTGCCACATCCCAGCGGCATTTTTTGCATGGAGTCGTAATGGATTACCCACAAAACAGTCATGCCCAAGCCCTGGGATGTGACGTTATGAGGACCAAGAGCCAAAAAATGCAGCAAAAAGTCATTTGAACCCCAAACGTGTGTGTTTCCTTTAAATTTGCTTTCAAATAATCTGTCCTCATCCTGTGGGACCTGCCCAAGATCATGATGGGCAAAAGCAAAATGAGGAGTGATGTTTTCCATCCCTGTCCTCATCCAAGTCCCATTTCATCCTATCCCCAATTCCATTACCAGCCACCTTCCCCTTTCAGTTCCATCCCATCCTATTCCTAATCCCATCCCCAATTCCAAACCCAATTCTATCCCAAATCCCTTTCCCTGTCCCATCCCATCCCCAGTCCCTTCCTCAATCTCACCCCCAATCTCATACACAACTGATCCCAATCCCATCCCTATCCCATTCCTAATCCTATTGTATTCCCATCCCATCCCCGCCTCCCTCTCCCATGCCAGGGATTGAAGCATGTTTCCATCTATAGCAAAGTCATGTATGATTATTGTTTTATTTAATTTTTTTTCCCCAAATTTGGTCTCTCTGGAGGATACGTCTCTTTCTGCCCCCACCCCACCCCCGGGGTCGTGAGAAATGCCGTTGTGGATTTTCCCAACGGACGCTGCTCCACAGCCAGGCATCTCCTATCTGCCCGTTTATAAATAGTTGGAGTTAAGGGAAGAAGTAGAAAAAAATTCTCCAAAAATAATTTTAAAAAAAGTAAGGCAAGTGGCTGCATAGCAGCGCCGAGATCTCCTTGACCTTTTTCCAAGCTTTTTTAGGGGTCCTTTTTCCGGCCAGATTCCCGCTGTGTATTTTAAATCCCAAGCTTGGTCTATTGGGATTTAATTTGGGTCTGGGTTTCACATGACTCCAGTGCCTTAATCCTATCAACTGGGGTCATCAAACCCCAACCGCCTCCGGGATTTAATTCTCTGTACAGTTAATGGCTTAGAGGCTGGGGGGGGACTGAGGTGTTGCTGTTTTGAGGGGTTCAGGCTGCACTGTCAGACAGGAAACAGCTTTTTTGGGGTGAAAGGATGCAATTTTAGATGAGAATGGGGTGGTTGATATTGGCATGGGGATTAATATTGAGGTGGCAGGGATTTAAATGTGATTTTTTTTCCATGGGGAAAAACTTTAAAGGGAAATTTAAAGTGTTCTTTTTCTTTTAATAGGGGAAAAAAATTAAAGTATTTGGAATGTTAAATTTAAAGATATTTACTCCATATTATTAAAAAAAGTAAACATATTTTTAAAGGTAAATTTAAATCTATTTTGTTTTTACATATGGAAAAAAACCCCCAGCAGATGGGCTGGAGCGGAGGGAGACACCCAGGCAGGTGTTTAGCTCAGGGCAGCTGGATGAAAATCCAGGTTTCTGAGCGCAAGGAGCAGGCGGGAGGTGCCGAGGGCCCCCCCAGGCACTGCGAGCGGCTTCATTTTTTCGATCTGGTTAAAGCATTAGGGGATTTGGAGCGTTGAGGTGGCCAAAGCTGGGGCTGTGCCAGAGGGTTCGGTCCCGTGCCTGCAGCTCCAGCCCTGGCTCTCCCAGCCCTTTGTAGGGTCACGTCTGTCTGAGATGAGGAATTTGGGGTGAATTCTGCAAGGAAAAGGGATTTGGGGCAGTGAACAGCCTTCAGATCCGGATCCATCCATGTCTTCCCAATACACTGGAGGGGAGATGATGGAGCTGGGACCTCCTGTTGCCACAGTTGAAGGATGATGGAGCAAAACTGCAGCCACAGAGCACTATTGGCATGGTCGTCATTCGGTTTCAGAGTTAACACACCCCAAAGAGAGCACGGGGAGCGCGACCTGTGTCCTTGCTGTGGGTGAGACACACGGGGCTGTGTCAGTGCCTTGGGGTGTGACTGGGAGCCTCCAGCTGCTGCTGGAGCATCTGTTCCCTCTCTGGAGCCTGCATGTCCCTGGGGATCCTGGGTGCCCCTTGGCCCCGCTCCTTTCCGCTGCCCCAAAACTGCTCATGATGGAGGAACAGGGATGAAAAGCATGGATTTTCCCAGGTCTTGGGGTTGCACAGGGATTTAGAGGTCATTTATCAATGCCATCTGCATAATTAATGAACTTTATTATTGTTGTTATTATTATTATCATCATCATCATCATCATCATATTTATTATCACTATTTTATTATAATTATAATTATTATTACTGTCATTATTATAACTATTATAATTATTTTTATAAAAATACAATCAAATTCATAATTTTTCCACAAGGTATATAACCTATTACTTCTCTTCTAATGGAAAGCACAATCTAATTATTGGATATCAAATATTTTGTTCTAGGTTACCCCAATTTAATGCAATTTTATTTATAATAATGGAGGAGCCAGGCTGAAAACACCTGGATTTTCCCAGCTGTTGGGAATACAGGGAAATTTAGGGGCTGTGGCATCATTTAATGATTCCATTTGCATAATTAATGAACTATATAATTGTGTTCATAATTAATATAATTATTATTGCTATCAGTAATATTATTATTATCATCACTATTATAATTATAATTATGACTTATCATTATTGTAATCACTGTTATAATTGTTATAATCATTATTGCAATAATTATAATTGTAATTATTAATATCACTTCTATAATTATTATTATCACCTTTATAATTATTATTCTCACTTTGATCATTATTCTCATTATTCTGAGAACCATAATCACTCTCATATCCCCACTATTATCCCTATTCTCACAAAAATCTACCTATATTTATAATTATTATAAATTATACGTTCTTGATGATCTATTTTATTCTGAAAATTCCAGTTTAATGAGTCGCCATCCCATATTTCCTTCCACAGTCTCTAAATTTAATACAACTATCTGTACAATTACATATAAATACACTATAATTACCATTATTTTTTCATACTGTCTATTGGATTCGATACCACAACTTGGTATAATTAATAATGCAAATAATGTATCAATGATTTGGGACCCGCGGGTGCCTCCAGCATCTTCCCCACCCCTTCCAGGACTTAAGGGTTTATGTTCTTAGCCCGGGCGAGCTATTTTTACGTATCCTCACCAGACCAGGCCTGATTTCTCCCAGTTTTTCATGAGAGAAAGAAAATTTAATTTTTTTTTTTTAATTCCTGAGAAGACTTATCAGCCGGAGCAGAGTTTCCTGCCTGGAGCTGGAAGGCTCCGTCCGGAAGCGACGCCGATGCCTTGCCGGGTTGGGGGGGAAAGAACGGATGCAGGAGGAGGCTAAAAATACCCCACAGCGCCTTGTTTTCCTCTTCCCACCCTGGAAAAATGCAATTACAACCTCTGAGCTCTTAGGGAAAAGTGTGAAGCTGTCGGCAGCTCCTGAAATCCTTCAAGCACAGGGGTTTTCCCTCCAAACCCAGGAGTGGGGATGATGGGGTAGCAGCATCCTTTCCCCCCTGCATCCCAATCCGGAGCATCCCTGGGGCTTTGGCAGGAGCAGGGCCAGCCAGGGACACAGATCGATGGGCGGGATGCAGGAATGGAGCCGCCAGGATGCAGGGCCTCGATGATGTTCCCCCGGGAAAAACAAACCAACCCCGGCACAAACTCAGCCTCCGTGAGCCGATTAATTTTCTGACTGAGCCTTCCAGGCAAAGCTGGGGAATAATCTTCCCCCGGGAGTCAAGCATCCCTCTCCAGTCCATTGTACCCACTCATATCCCATCACCTCCACCCAGTGGAGTTTGGGGGGATGCTGGGATGCAGGGAACCCAAGGATGGGGGATTGGGATGGGATATTTAGGATAGAATGGGATGGGGCTCAGGGAAGGCTACCCATGAGTTCTCCCAGTTTAGCACTGGCAGCAAAAAGGGGGGATGCTGGGGAAGGTTTATGGGGTGCATACTGGGGGCCTCCACTTTAAATAAATCCCATGGGATCTGGTGCAAAATTATGGGAGGGTTGGGATAGCCCAATGCTGAGGTAAAGGGGAGTGTTCAGCTGCTGGCAGGCCCCAGTAGGGAGAACTTGGGCCAGAGGTTTTCTCATCTGGGACAAGGGGGGGCGGGGAGGGGAAGCAGGGATGGGAGGGAACAGCATTGTCCTGCATCCTCATATCCTCTGGAGCAGCCGGAAAGCCCTTCCCATGGCAGGGAAGGAGGCAAAGTGTCCCCCTGGCCCAGCTTCCTGATGATAACTTGAGATTGTTGAGTTTTCCCTGGGGAGTGAAGAGATTTTCTCACAGTTAGTAAGGCTTTATGGAGGAGTGGCACCTGGGGTTGAGTCACATCCCCATTTCTTCCCTTTGCCATGGGCAGGTGTCTCCTCAGCCATGCTGGAGGTGCACGTGGGGACAAGCTCAGTGTTCTCAGTGGAGGGGCAGCAAGCAGTGCTGCCCATCTGGTACACCAGCCACTCCCAGAAGAAGCCCTACATCATCTGGGTGCTGCAGAAGGAGGATGCCAAACCCTACCAGGTGAGAGGAGGGAGGAGCGGGGGGATGGGGCAGAGGGGGGCAAGCTGGGAGGTGGCCATAGAGGGGGGGTCCTCATGGTGTTCATGATACAGTGGTGCCCACAACGGGGGAAACCTCATGGTAGCTCACAACAGGGAGGTGTCCATGATGGGGAGATTCCCACAATGGGGAGATGCTCATGGGGAGATGTGTGTGATTCCCACAGTGTGAGCATGCTTGTGATGCCCATATTGGGAAGTTGCCCATGATGGGATGAAGCTCATGGTGCCCACCATGGGGAGGTGACCACCATGGGGACATTCCCAAGGTGGGGGAGATGCTAATGGTTCCCATGATGGGGAGGTGCTGACAGGGAGGTGCCTGTGGTACCTACGACAGGTGGATGCCCATGATGGAGATGTACCCGTGGTGCCTGCAATGGGGAACTGCTTGTGGCACCTGTGATGGGGTGGTGTCCATGGTGGGAGGAAGCTCACATTGCTTATGATGAGGCAGTGGCCACGATGGGGTAACACAATCAGTGCCCACCATAAGGTGGTGCCCTTGATGGGGGGTGCTCATGGTGATGTGTAGATGCCCACAGTGAGGTCATGCCCACAGTGCCTGCAGTGGGGTGGTGCTTGTGGTGCTCACCAAGGGGAGATACCCAAGACAGGGAGATGCTTGTGGTGTCCACAATGGGAAATACTTTCAGGGCAGGATGACTGTGGTCCTTATGATAAGGAGGTGCCCATGATAAGGAGGTGCCCATGATAAGGAGGTGGTCATTTGGCCCATGAAGGGAGATGCCCACACTGGAGGCATGCCCGGGATGCCTGCAATAGAGAAGTGGTTGCCATGCCCACAATAGGGAGATACCCATGATGGGGAGATGCCCTTGGAGGATGTTCATAATGCCCACAACAATGGGGAAATGCCCACAATGGAGGGACACTTGTGGTGTCCACAAGAGGGAGGTGCCCATCATGGGAAGGATATTAATGATGGGGAAGTTGCTCATGGTGCCCATGGTGGGGAGATGCCCACAGTTCCCATGTTGAGGATGCTCAGGGCAGGTGAGGCTGGAGAGGACTCATGCAGCAACTGCTGCTCCACAAAATTTGAGATTTGTGGGGCTTTTCTCTCCTTCTTCCCCTTGTCTGGAGGCCAAGGCAACCAAGGGGGTGTTTTCCCCCATGCAGATCCTGAGGTACCTGGACGGTGTGGTGAAGGTGGAGGAGACAGAGCTGAAGCCCCGCGTGGGGTTCCTTTACCCAATCCTCACCCACAACATCTCGGTGTTCATCAATGCCACCCGGGAGAGTGACTCGGGTCAGTACATGTGCACCGTCAATGTGGAGGATGAGGCCGCCACCACGGGCAAGAACATCGGCGTCATCAACCTCACCGTCCTGGGTAAGGCTCTGCCAGCCTCCCCGGCCCCCTTGGGCCTCCCCGTGCTGTCCCTCAGGACTAACACTGGTGCCTGCAGTGCCGCCGGCCATCCCCACCTGCGAAGTGCACGGCAACCCCACCGTGGGGGCCAACGTGACCTTGAGCTGCTCCTCCAAGAAGGGGAAGCCCTCGCCCACATACCAGTGGCAGCGCATGGACCCCACCCCGCAGGTCTTCTTCCCACCCGCCCAGGGTAAGTGGCACCTGAAAAGGGGGTGGGTGTGTGGGCTGGAACATCCTATGAAGCTTCAGTTGAGGGATTCTTTGGCTTCATTTCCTTAACCCTGCCCACTCTCTGCACGAGGAGGTGGGAGGTGAGGGGGGACTGTGAGGCAGAATGCAAATTTTTTGCCTGCAGACCGGACCAGGGGCAGCCTCAAACTGACCAACCTCTCCCTGGAAATGTCGGGTCCCTATGTCTGCACAGCCGAAAACCAAGCGGGTTTTGAGAAGTGCAAGATCATCCTGGAGGTGCAGTCAAGTGAGTACGTGTCCATAGGGTCGGGGGCAGGGGGACACAGTCCCCATGAGGTCCCTGTGGGGTCCCTGTGGGATTAAGTGACCTCTCTGTCTCTCTCTGGCAGCGAGCACCAAAGCTGTCATTGCCGGCGCCGTGCTGGGCTCCCTGGGCGCCCTCGCCATCATCATCTTCTTTGCCCAGCGGGTTGTTGGCTACAGGAGGAAAAAACGTGACAGCCAGGAGGAGGGAGCCAACGAGATCAAGTGAGGCTCCTCTTGTACAGGAGGTTCAAACTGTCCTCGCTGGGTTTCAGGATTAATGGGGGAGGAGGAGGTTTCCACTTTGGGCCAGTCTTAGGTAAGTTTCAGAACTAACAATGGGGAAGGAGTTACTGATCTCTGGCCAGTCACCACTAGGCTTCAGAGCTAACAGGGAGGATGAGGTTTCCATCTCTGTCCAGTCATCATTAGGTGTCAGAGTTAACGAGGGCATTTTCCACCTCCATTTCCCCCCTTTTTGCTCCCCTGTTTGAGGGTCCTCTACTCAACCTCTGGGCCCCCGTTGCTCAGGGAGGGGACGCTGGGGAGGGGAGTGACAGGGTTCCTGGTGCCAATCTCTCCGACACTCTCCCCTCTTGGCAGGGAGGACGCTGTGGCACCCAAAACGCCGTCGTGGGCGAGGAGGCCAGCTTCGGACACCATCTCCAAAACCAGCACTCTGTCCTCCATCGGCGGCACCCGGGACAAGCCCTACGCAGCCAGACCCCCCTCCGACACCGCCTCCATACTCACTACCACCGGCAGCTACCGGGGACCCCCGCCCCGGGGAGGGGGGCGGCCCCCGAACCTCTCCCCGCCCGCCGTTAACGGGACCCCCCGGCGCCACCAGATTCCGGCCGCCCCCCCGGGGTCGTTGCCCCCCTCCAGCCTGGCACGGGCGGGCGCTGTCCCTGTCATGGTGCCGGCGCAGAGCCGAGCCGGCTCCTTGGTGTGAGCACCTCCTCCCAAACAAGAGGTGCCCATAGCCAGCCCGCCCTGCCCCCACCCCGTTGTCTGGGGTGGTTTTGTCCCTTTTTGGGTTCTTTCTCTTTTGAACAGACGCCTCGAGCAGCTGGACTCGTCGTGGGGTGTTTAATGGGTGAAGGGCTCCCTGGCTTTGGGGGGGCTGAGTCTCCCCGTATCACCCTCCAAACCAGCTCTGGCCCTGCCCCGGGGGAGGTCCCCTTCTTATTTTTTTTATATATCTATGTATCAGTTGAAAGGAGGATTTTTCATAAAAGAACATTACAAGTGGGGGGTGGGGGGTGATGGGCAGTCGGGGGAACACAGATTTTTTTAGGGGTTTTCTGATTAAAAGTGGCTGTGCTGCCCAGCACTGGTGCTTTGGGTGAGTTTGTGGGGATTTCTTGAGGGGGGTGCCCTGCAGCGTTCTGGGTGATGTTGTAGGGCAGGGTGATGTCACAGCACCGGCCAAGGCCCTCGGGGTGAAGTGACATTGTGGTGCACGTGTGTTTTCGCACCCCATCACCCATCTGTTACAATGATGCCCCACCCTGCGCCAGGAGGGGTGATGCCATGGTGAGTGTGTGACATCACAGCTCCTGACTCATGCCTGTATGATGCCATACAGACATGTCACATGTCCATCAGCTATGTCATGCATGCCTGCATGATGTCACACCCATCATCTGACAGCCAGCGATGACATGACACAGGCCTGTATGATGCCACACCCACAATCATGCCTAGTAGTGATGTCACACACACCTGTATGGTGTCACAGAAGCTGTCACACGTCCAGCAGTGACATAACCACCCACCTCAGGGTGGGAGCACCCCTTGAGTCTTCTCCCACCCCCTGGTAACGTCATACCATACCCTGTGCAGCTGTGTGATGTCACACCAGCCAGCACATGCCTGGCAGTGATGTCACACGTGCCTGTAGACGTCACACACGCACATGTGACATTACCGCTGGGCACCACCCGCCCGGTGCGCCTCCCACCTCTGCCTCGCTGTGACCTCCCACTCCGCCGGTGACATGAACGGCATCAAGGACAGGCGGGGCTCTGGCAGGGGCGTTTATTGGGGCGGGGAGTCTCCGGGGCGGGGCAGGGCAGCCGGGGGCGGGGGCAGGGCCTGGCTGCGGTGGGGCTCCGGGGGGCGCATGCGGGGGGCGGTGGGGCAAAGCGGGCGCTCCTGGGCCTCGGCGGGTGGCGACGGGGGTGGCTGGTGGCGAGGGGGGTCCGGGGAGCGGCTGGTGGTCCCTGCAAGCAAGGAGAGAGCAGTCAGCCCTGGGCCTGGCCCTGCCTGCAGCCCACACCCCGAGCTCTGCCTGCATTCTGTGCTCAGCCTGCACCCTGTGCTCAGCCTGCACTCTGAGCCCTGCCTGCACCCTGAGCCCTGCCTGCACCCTGAGCTCAGCCTGCACCCTGAGCCCTGCCTGCACTCTGAGCCCAGCCTGCACCCTGAGCCCAGCCTGCACCCTGAGCCCTGCCTGCACCCTGTGCTCAGCCTGCATTCTGAGCCCTACCTGCACCTTGTGCTCAGCCTGCATTCTGAGCCCTACCTGCACCTTGTGCTCAGCCTGCACCCTGAGCCCTGCCTGCACCCTGTGCTCAGCCTGCATTCTGAGCCCTGCCTGCACCTTGTGCTCAGCCTGCATTCTGAGCCCTGCCTGCACCCTGTGCTCAGCCTGCACCCTGAGCCCTGCCTGCACCTTGTGCTCAGCCTGCACCCTGAGCCCTGCCTGCACCTTGTGCTCAGCCTGCATTCTGAGCCCTACCTGCACCCTGTGCTCAGCCTGCATTCTGAGCCCTACCTGCACCCTGTGCTCAGCCTGCACCCTGAGCCCTGCCTGCACCCTGTGCTCAGCCTGCATTCTGAGCCCTACCTGCACCTTGTGCTCTGCCTGCATTCTGAGCCCTACCTGCACCTTGTGCTCAGCCTGCATTCTGAGCCCTACCTGCACCTTGTGCTCTGCCTGCATTCTGAGCCCTGCCTGCACCCTGAGCCCTGCCTGCACCCTGTGCTCAGCCTGCATTCTGAGCCCTGCCTGCACCCTGTGCTCAGCCTGCATTCTGAGCCCTGCCTGCACCCTGAGCCCTGCCTGCACCCTGAGCCCTACCTGCACCCTGTGCTCAGCCTGCATTCTGAGCCCTGCCTGCACCCTGAGCCCTGCCTGCACCCTGAGCCCTGCCTGCACCCTGAGCCCTGCCTGCACCTTGTGCTCAGCCTGCACCCTGAGCCCTGCCTGCACCCTGAGCCCTGCCTGCACCCTGTGCCCCACACCTGCACCCTGCCTGCACCCTGTGCCCCACACCTGCACCCTGCCCACACATCACTCCTGCAGCCTGCACCCTCTCTGTGCCCTCCCCCTGCACACACTCTCTCCATGCCCTACTTGCAGCCCACCCACACCCTGTCTGCACCCTTGTCCTGTCTCCCCTGCTGCCTGCATCCTGCCTTCACCCAGCCCGGGAGGCTGCGGGGACCCCCTGCCCACACCTCCCTGGGCAGAGCACCCTTGCAGAGTGGGGAGAACCCATCTCCCCTGCTGCCAGCCTGCTCAGCACCCCAAGAAGAAGGCAGCCCTAAGGAACCTCCAGGCTTTAAGGAGCTGCACAGCACCTGCACTTGGCAGCTGCTTCCCAACTGCAGCCCCAGTGCAGCCCCAGGGCATCCTCACTGAATCCTCACTGCCGCCCCATTGAATTCCCACTGCATACTCAGTTCCTTCCCATTGCATTCCCACTGAATCCTCATTGCTTCCACACTGCATCCCCGGTTCAACCCCATATCCTCATTGCATCCCCATTGCATCCTCACTGTGTTTCCACTGGATCCTCAGTAAATGCTCACTGCATCCTCAGTTTGTTCCCACTACAGCCCCACTGAATTCCCACTCATCAGTGCATCCCCACTGCATCTTCACTGAATCTCCAGTGGATTCCCACTGCATTCTCACTGCATGTCCATTGCCACAGCACTACATCCCCGTTCAATTCCCACTGCATCCTCAGTGGGATCCTTGCTCCATCCTCACTTCATCCCCACTGCAACCCAGCTGCACCACAGTTCCACCCCTGTTCCATCCTCAGTTCATTCCCACTGCAACCCATCCACATCCAGGTTCCATCCCCACTACAGCCTCGGTTCACTCCCACTGCATCCCAGTTTCATCCTCACTACAGCCTCACTTCATCCCCATTGCAGCCCCATTGCATCCTTGTTGAATCCCCACTGTTTCCCCACTGCATCCTCAGTTCCTTCCCTCTGCATCACCACCGGATCCCAGTCCCATTCCACCTGCACCCCACTCCCATCCCCGTTGCATCTCCGCCAGCCCTGCCACAAACACGCGGCCAAGCCGCATCACGCCCTCCCCGCCACTAACTCCAAATCAGCCTGCCGGGTATGCGGGGCCAGCCCGTGCTCCCGGTGCCGGCAGAGCGCGGGGCACGGCCCGGGCACGGAGCAGCCGCCCCCCGGGCTCCGATGCCACGCGGCCCCAGCACCGTGGGCGCTTTTTAAATTTACCTTTTCCTGCCAGGAGACTGTGACACAGGCTTTTAAAAATAGCATGTGCTGAGGCGAGGCGCTCAGGGTGGTGTTGCTAAGGGAGAGATTCAATCCAAATCTAGGGCTGCGCTTTCCCATCCTACTTCCCATCCTTCCCAACTACTACGGCGCGCGCCCAAAATTAGGGCAGTCAGGGGCTGCCTGCCCGCGTGCTTCCATCTCCTGGGAGGAAAAACCCCTTCTTCATCCCAAATCTGCAGGGGGAAGGACGTTCCATCCCAAGTCTGCGTGAGGAAAGATGCTCCAACCCAAAACTGCACGGGGAAGGATGCTCCATCCCAAATCAACACAGCAAAGGCTGCTCGGAGCAGCCTCCTTGTAAGAGTGACCCAGTCTGGGGGGAAGAGCGGGATTTGGGAGGTACCTAGTCGCCGTTGCGGAGGTCGCCGCCGCGGGTGCTGTTGGCGCACTCGGCGTCCTTGGTTTTCCGATCGATTTCACCCCCTTTGATCTTCTTGCGGGTCATATGGCCACGGAAACTAGCCTGGATCTTGGCGGCCGCCGCGTTGGCATCGGGATCGTCCAAAGGGATGTCCAGGATGTCCTCGTCCAGCTTTGTGCAGGCTCCCTCCTGGTGGTGGCAAGGTGAAGGTTACAGCTGGTGGGACCTAAAACAGGGCATTCCCCTCCCCAAACGGATCCATTCCAGAAGGTCCTCAATTAGCCCCTGTGCTAAAAATTAGGGGTGTTTCCTAAAAATTAGGTCTATTTCTTAATTACGAGGGTCCTTTGCTAAAATGAGGGGAATTGCTAAAAATCAGGGTCCCTTACAGGTGTCTTGGGGGTTTTGCAACCAAAGGTGCAGCAAAGGAAGATGCTGCACCCCCTGCCCGTCCCTAGATCCAACCCTGGGCCACCCAGCTACAAGAAGCCAGACCCCAGCTGGGTGAATCCTGATTCCCGAGGGTTGTGATACAGGGAGAGGAGCATCCATGGGAGCAGAGGGCAGATTCTAGGGGGGCCTTTTTGCAGGGGGGAAGGTTGTGCTATGTAAACCAAGCTGGTCATGCCTCAGTTTTCCCTTCCCTTTTAGCCTGTTGCATCCTCCTGCATCCCTCCTCAGGGCTTTGGTTGAAAACACCAGGAAATTTGGGGAGGCAGTGATGCTGGAGGGGAGGAAAAGCCCCTCCAAGGATAAATCACTACAGCCCAGTCCCCTCCTGTCACATCCCACCACAGCAGCTGGACTCAGCACCGAGGCCAAGGGGAAAAAAAGCACAAGGAAAAGAAATGAGATAGAAATGAGCAGGCATTGGATGCTTTGGTGTTGGCAGCAGGGCAGGGTATGAAGCTTTTGTGTGCGCCCAGGAGGGCTTGAAAATACTTAAAGGAGTTTTTGGGGTTTGTTTGGAAGCTGTAGATCCTGGCGGGGAGGGATGCTCATCCTGTCAGAGCATGGCCACAGCTCCACGGAGTTGCTCAGGTTGTTTTACCGTTGCCAAAGGTGAGGGGAGCAAAGGAGCAGTGGTGGCTTAAGTGACGGCTCCAAGGTGGAAGTGATATGTCCAGGGTGGAAATGTTATACCCAAGGGAGAAATCTTATAGCCAGGGGGAGGAAATCCTATATCTAGGAAAGAAATCTTCTATTCAGGAGAGAAATCCTATATAGGCCGAAGGAGGGGAGACCTATATCCAGGAGAGAAATCCTATATCCGAGGGAGAAATCCTATATCCAGAGGGAGGAAATCCTATATCCAGGGAAGAAACAGGTGGGAGAAACCTATATCCAGGGAAGAAATATTATATCCGGGGGAGGGAATCCTACAGGCAATGGAGAAAACCTATATACAATGAAAAATACCCTATATCAATGGGAGAAATCCTATATTCAGAGGGAGGAAATGCTGCATCCAGTGGAGAAATACCATATACAGGTGGAAGAAATCCATATATGTGGGGGCATTTCCTACATCCAGGGGAGAGATCCTACATACAGGTGGTGAAAATGTATATCCAGGTTGAAAAATCCTATATATAGGATGGGGAAACATACCTTCAGGAGAAAAAAAGCCATATCCAAGGAAGACATCCTATGTTCAGGGGAAAAATAACATATGCAGGGGGACATACCCTATATCCACAGGAGAAATCCTATATCCAGGTGGAGAAATCCTATATATAGGTGGGGAAAACATATATCCAGAGCAGAAATCCTATATTCAGGGGAGAAATATCATAACCATGGGATAAAAGCCGTTATGCAGTGGATGAAAACTTGTATCTAGGGGAGAATTCCTATATTCAAAGGGAGAAATCCTGTATATGAGGGAAAACATCCCAGATGTATGGGAGAAATCCCATATCGAGGGAGGATGGGGGCTTTTTCCCATGCTGCTGACTGAGCAGGAGGGGGAAAAGGGGGGAAAAGTGTGGAATGGGTGGGGGGGGGAAGGAAAGCGGGGAAGAAAGGGCAGGAGGAGCAGGAAAAGTCAGGGGAAACAGAAAGGGGAAGAACGATGTAGTTTTCTGCAGGATCAGCTCCCCAAGCCGGCTGGTGGCCAGAGCAAGGGGAGCTCACCCGCGCGTGAGGAGTGAGGGGTGCAGCCCCGATTAGTCCCTTTAGCCATGGGCAACCCTCGATCTCACTCGGAGAGTAATTTAGGGGGTGGAGGAGGGGGAAGAAAAGGCTAAATAAAAGCTGGATTTGGGGATGGGGAGGATTTCCCTAAGCATGCTGTGGGATGCAGGACGCTGGCTGTGGTGTGGCCCCGGTGGGATGGATCCCGAACTGGTGCGAATCAGGAGAGGGGTCCTGGAGGGGGGGACGGATGGGCCTGGGGGCCTGCAGCAGCGCTGGGGGGGGACGTGGAGCTGGTTGAGTCCTTGGGTACAGCACCCCCCGCACCTTCCGCCCCCGCCACCCCAAACCCCCTCGGCCGCCCCCGGACCACAGCACTAACAATGGATTAAAGGCGCAAAGCGGGTGCTGGCGGGGAGAGGGGGAAGGGGGGACCTACATTGCAGCAGTCCATGGCGGAGGGCAGGTGGGCGGCCAGCGGCGGGCGAGGGGCTCCGGCAGGATCTCGCTTCCCCGGCAGCTCTCCCGGCGCAGGTGGCAAGTTGAGCGGAGCCGCTTGCCTACGTAATGCGCTTTCCTCCGGGCGAGCCTATCAGCCCGACACCCCTGCCAGGCTTTTGGGGGGGAAAGGGGGGGTGTCTTATTTTTTTTTCCTCCCTTTCTCCTTTTTTTTATTCCCTCCTCCAATTTTATTTCGCAGCCTCCAACTCCCTTCTAACACTTAAAGGAGCCGGTAGCTCACAGCAGAGTTTCATGGAACACAACATCACATGTGGAGGATGCGAGCCAAGATATGACGGGGCTCACCCTCAGCATGGAGGGTTTTTTGGGGGGGACAAAGCTGCAGCAAATAGGGGCTATGAGTCCTTTTTCTGGGGGGACACTTGGCCCACAGTGATGCTGAGGGAGGTTTGGCCCCCCCAGGTTGGTCTGCACAGGGGGAAAAACGTTCCTGACCTACTTAGGACTGGGTCCCAAAGAAGAGTGAAGATGAGGATGGTGAAATGGTGAGGAAGAGTGGGCATGGTGGGACATGCAAGCACCTGCCTAAGCCCAGAAGTGATGTGCCCAACTGCAGGCTCCACACAGAGGAGTGGGTTCTGCTTTTGTGGTCTGGGGGTCCCTTCCCGACTCACAGGACCATCCAACCCCCCACATTTGGGGTGTTGTCCAACCAGACCTGCATCTCCAGCTGCTTTCCCAGCCCTTGGTGCTACCTGCAGATCCTGCTTCCACCCTTGGACCACACTGAGGTGCTGACACTGGCAGGGTGAGCCAGGGCACCCCAGGGAAGAGGCAGGACCTCCAGGGCAATGCAGGGGGCTGCAGCCTGCAGCCCCCCCATCGCCTGCCTCGCTCTCCTCTAATCCGGGTTTGGGAGTTGCTAAGCAACTGCATAAGTCGCCCGTGGGCTCCGCGCCGATGCCTCTCCGTCCGGCCCCCAAAACACAGCATGGCCCCCCCAGACAGGCACTGGCAACCCCCGGCCCACTGCACAGTCCAGCCCTGCCCAATCTCCCAGGGTGGGTTTGCTCACATGGGTTGTTCTTCTTGGGGACCTGGTGGCACTGACCTTTGCCATCACCATCATTATCATCATCATCATCATCATCATCATCAATCATCATCATCATCATCCCTGTCCCACTGACCACTGGCACTGACCACTGGCACTGTCCCCACTGCTGCCACCAGCACTGTCTCCACCCCTGACCTCATCCCCATCACTTTCTCCACCTTCTCCATCCCACCATTTTCCCTGTCCACATCTCTACTACCATCCGTCATGATCCCCATTCCTGTCCCCATCCCCCTCATAATTCTCATGCTTGTACCCATTTCCAGCTTCAACCCCATCATGTCTGTCCCCCTCCCTATCCCTGTCCCCATCCCCATCATCACCCTCATCCCTGTCCCTGTCCTTAGCCCTGTCCCTTTTCCTATTACCACCTCTGTTCCAATTCCCTTTCCATCTCCATCTCTGTCCCCACAGTTATTCCAGCTGGATGGTTGCACCCTGACACCCCAAGCTCCCCAGGACACCCAGACATCCCGCTCCCCATCCCACTCCACCCCATTCCATCTCATCCCAAGCACATCCCACCCTTGTCACTCCCCTCACCTACTTCACCCACACTTGGAGGCTGAAGGGGGTCACCCCCGCCCTGGCAGCATCCAGGCACACAGATCCCCCTCCCCAGGAGATGTTCCCAAGCATCCCTCAATCCCTCCACCAGTCATTGGCACCCAGCTCTCCCTGCTGGAGACGCTTTTCCACTGCCACCTCTTCCCACCAGCGTGGCTGGGGGTGGGGGAATAGCACTGCTCCAGAAAACCCCACTCCAGCTTCCAGAAGCCTCAGCAGCTCTGCTGCGATCCTTTTCCCTGTTTTCTTAGACCATTCAGATCCATCGCTGCCTGCTCCAATGGGAGAAGACAGGGTGTTTTGGAGGAGTTAGACAGGTAGAGTTTTCGGGGTGATTCATCCATCAAGGATCTGGGAAATTAGCCCCAAAATTAGGATTAGTCCCTCAATTAGTCCCCAAAATCCGCTCCAGCCACAGCCCCCCGGTCCTGGCAGAGCTGCCGAGCGCCGCCGTCTCCCGCAGGCTGCGGCTGCGGAGGAGGGACGTGAAATGCCAGAACATTTCTAATCATTAACGGCGGGTTTTGAGCCTGTTCCAGGCTCTGCATTTTTCCTCTCTGGGCCCCTTCATCTGGGTGATGGTGTTCCAGGTGCTCCAGCACCTCTGAAATCGGAATTCCAAGGAAATAACTCAGATTTTGGAAGGGGAGGACCGGCGTCGCAGCTGGCAAGACCTGCTGGGAACATGCTGCTGTTGTGGTTTGAGATGGTGGCACTGAGGTGTTAAAAAATTCTTTAAAAAAGGGAAAAAATCCTTTAAAAATGGGAATTGGGTGCTGGAAAGATGCCCTGAGCTGGCAGCACTGCCGGCTGCCGAAGCAGGAGCCGGCAGCCGGTGAGGCGGTGCCAGAGTGGGGGTCAAGGCATAGCTGGTTGGCATCAGCCCCGGCATGGGGTCCCCGCCAGCTTTTTTTCCCCATCCCTCCTTCCTGTTTTTCCCAGGAGAGCCACCATCGTGCCCTGTGCCGTGGGCGAGCACTGCATATGGCCAGAGAAAACAGGAAAGGGGGGAAAAATGGGGTATGGATGGGGGTTCAGTCCACCCCAAAAATAGAACAGACACAAACCCCGTCACTAATGGAGGGGAATTTGAAACACCTCTGGGTGGGACAATATCAAGTTCACTGGTTGGAGTGAGACTGGGGGACCCCTGTATGGACCCCATAATTCCATGGAGGCATCTCAACCCTTGGAGGTGGGTAGGAGAGGAGCAATGTCACATCATTCCTCCATGTCAGGATGTTATTAAGTTTCTTCCAACCCCCAGGGATGCAGGGGCCTAAATATAGAGGCTAAAAATATCATCCCATGCTCAGCTCAGCCCCAAACTCGGGATTTTTCGGAGAAATCTCAGGTGAGCAGTGCTAATAATGGTCAGGACCTCATTAACAAAAGTTCTCATTAAAGCAGTGCCACAGGGGTGGGATGGGAGCGCAGCACCCGCCCCCAGGAGAAGGGCAGGAGCTGGGCCGGGATCGACAGGGTTTTTTGGTTTTGGGGTCAGATGGTGGGAAATGGGGAATTTGGAGCAACCACTGGGGTTGGGTCCCTGGGGAGGTGTCCTGGTTCACGAGGGTTATGGGAACGTGTTCCTGGTGGGCTCCTCTCCATGCATTTTGGGACGGAATCACAGTGTGTCAGTCAGTGCTGTGGGTGCTGTCTGCTCCCCCTGGTGCTGCCCCCGTGTCCTTGGCCTCCTTCAGCTCCTGGAAGAAGAGCAGGAATTTAGATGGTATGGGATAAGGGTGGTGGGGATGGGGTGGGGGCAGGGACCCAGTGCAGCCCTTGGCACCCCAGTTTCTCTGAAGGGGCCTGGAAGGGAGGGCAGCCTACCTGGGAAGGGGGCCAGGTGCGACGGTCATCCTCCAGCAGGGCTCCCCACGCCACTGGGTCTGCGGCGCCAGCTGGGCAAGGAGGAGGCTCAATGGCACATGGGGCAGGCCTGGTGCCACAGGTGAGGGGAACACGGGGCAGGCCTGCGGCTTTAGATGGTGGGCAGATGGGGCAGGGCTGGCACTATGGCCAAGGGACACGTGGGGCAGGCCTGACGCCCTGGTGACGGGCACATAGAGCGGGAGTGATGCCCCACAGGGTGGGCAGTGCAGCATGCGGCAGGGGACGGCCGCGTGGGGATGCGTGCTGGGCCGGGCCACTCACCCTCTCTCTGCTCCAACAGCCTTTGGAAGTGCTGAGCTGCAAAGGCCACCACATCAGTGGGCTGCTCTCGCAGCACCTCCCGCGCCAGCCCCTCCAGCAGGTTCTGGAAGCCGGCGGGCACCCTCACGTTCGTGGCGGAGAAGGAGATGGCCATGGCCGCTGTCCCGGCGCCCCTGCAGCGGCACAGCCGGGATCAGGCACAGCCACGACCCGCGGTGCCTCAGGGCGGCGCCGGTACTCGAACCCGCGACCCAGCCGGGGCAGCTCCGCCGCCAGGGGCAGCCCCGCCCCGCCCCGCGCACGCGCACACGCGCGGCCGGGAAGGGCGGGGGGAGCGGGCAAGGGAGCAGTGGTGTCCCCCCGATGTCCCCCCAGTGTCCCCTGATGTCCCCCCGCTGTCCCCATGATGTCCCCCCGCTGTCCCCCCGCTGTCCCTCCGATGTCTCCCTCGGCCCCTGCGGTCAGACCCGGCGCCTCAGGCCGCGGATCGGACGCCGTCGCTTGGCAACAGCCCCCCGGGCGGGGCGTGCGGTGACCACGCCCCCACACGTGGCTCTGCCCGTGGGGCAGGACGGGGCGGGGCCACCGGAGAGACACGGGACACCGGGGACACGGGTGACACCAGAGGGTCGGGGGTTACCGGGGACAGCGCGGGTACCGGGGACAGAGGGGACACGAGGGGCACCGGGGGCACGGGGCTACTGCGGGCACTGGGGTACCGGGGTACGGAGGGCACCGGTACCGGCGACACCAGGGGCACTGGGGTTACTGGGATACCAGGGACACCAGGAGTACCTGGGCTACTGGGAGCACTGGGGTACTGGGGTCACCAGGGTTATCGGGGGCACTGGGGTATTGAGGACACCACAGGTACCGGGAGCACTGGAAGCACTGGGGTACTGGGGGCACAGGGGTACTGGGGGTACTGGGGTACCAGGGGTACTGCGGGCACTGGGGTACTGGGGGCACGGCTGCCCTCACACCCCGTTGTTCCCCCAGGATGGCGGCGTGGGCGCTGCTGGCACAGCTGGCTCTGGCCCCGGCAGTGGCAGGTAAAGAGCTGGGGACTCGCCCTCCGCCCCCCAGCCCCGCGGGCACCCCCTGCAGCAGGACTCCCCCGAGCCCCACTTCAGGTCACTTTGCACCGCCAGGGCCCTGGCACCCCAGCATGATGTCCTTGGCATCCCCTCAATACCCCCCCAGCCCCACTTTGACACCCTGTGCACCCCCAGACCCCTTCGATGACTTTGGCATCCCCCTTTGCCCCACTATGGGGCCCTTGGTGTCCTCCCAGCCCCAATTCAATGCCTTTGGCATCCCCGTTTGCCCAGCTTTGATGCCCTCGGCAGCCCCCCAGCCCCTCTGACCCATTTTGCACTCCCAAGCTGTGCTTCAGTGCCCTGTGCGCTCCCAGAGCCCCAGTTTGATGCTCTTGGCACCCCCTGAGTCCCACTCTGACACCCTTCACACGGCAGCCCCTCCCCGATGCCCTTGGCCCAGCGCTGCCACCGTGGGACGATGCTTTACATAAGGTGGGAGCCACATGCAGCTCCTTGGTGGTGTCTCGTGGGCTCTCCTCCTTTCCCTCCTCTCTTCCCTCCTCCCAGTTGCTTTTTATAGCCTCCACTCACTTCCCTGGCGTCTCAGTTCTAATTTTTTTTCTCCTCCGACTTGTTTTTTATATAACTGATGCTTACCCGAGCCTCGTGGCATGAGGCAGCAGGCCCAGCGACGCAGCTGATTCCCGAGGGGCTGAGGACACTGTTCCTTCCTTAAACACAGCCTGGGATGAGCTGCAGAGATGGGGCTCCATGAGCTCCAGTTTGGATGCTGCCATGGGGATCCCTGCCCAGATCGCTCCTCAAACGTTGTCACAACCCCTTTTCAGACATGATTTTCTTTTCACACCCCAAAAATTGAGCTTTTGTGGCTGCCAGAGCTGAGCCCTCTGCTTCCCTCCCTACTGAAGGTGCCTTTGTTGCTGTCACACCCCCAATGTTTCCTATCCCACCCTTACCAAACTTTTCTTCTGGGGGAAAGATACATCAGAACATACTTATCAGCAAGGCTGGGCTGGCAGAAATTATCCCATGCTCTTATTGGAGGAGTTTTTACCAAAATCTGTATCCAAATCTGTGTAACACAAGATGTAACACATTTCCTATGCTTTGGGAAATGAATTCTCTCTTGGGGACTTCAAATCCTGCCACTTCCTCGGGTATGTGGTGATTTTAACCACCTTAAGCCTGTCCAGGAAGCTGTAAATTAAGCGGGTTCTCAAATAATCTGTATTTAAGAGGGAGTTAAGAGGCTGTTTTCCTCTTGGACCTGATGTTTGCCCTGTCTGGTGATTCCAGGGGGATTGCTCAGCTTTGCCTCCTACTACGGTGACCACATGGTGCTGCAGAAGGAGCCGGCGGGGGCCGTGGTGTGGGGCCATGGACAGCCAGGGGCCGTGGTGACCATGGCTCTCCTGGGGACTGGTGGCCTCGTCGTGATGAAGAAAACAGCACAGGTTAAAGGTCAGTCCCAGCCCCTCACCGGGGCCAAGGAGCTCATCTGAGCCCAAATCAGAGCTGCTGGTGGGGTGAGACAGGGTTTGTCACCACCCCCAGGTTTGTCACACCACCGCCCTGGGGATGCAGAGGTGGTGGTGACTTCTCCACATCGTGCTTTCCCCTCTCCAGGAGGTCTGGGGGGGTTCAGCCATCCCCCTCCCTGACAGTGCCAGCCTTTGCTCACTTTGGTTCCCAACAGCAGATCCCGTGGGCGCCCAGAGGGAGCTGAGCTGCCGCTGGAGTGGGTGGCACCACACAGGCTGGAGCCGAGCGGTGAGGCTGCCGAGGGCAGAGGGGGGATTTCGCTCCTCTCCCCGTAAAAAGTATCTCTGGGGAATCTCCAGAGCACTCCCAGCTCCTTTTTCTATCTAAGCCCCCTTGGAGGACGCCTTGGGATCTCTAAGGCCTGAAGGATGTCACCTGTGCAGGCAGAGCCTTTCTGGGGGCTGCAAGGGGTCAGGGGCACCTCAAATCCCAACTGCTTCCCTGCTTAGCGAGCCGAGGGCTGCCCATCACCTTTTGAGGGCAAAACTGCTGCCCAAGGGCATCTCCACAAGCTGGAGAGCATGGAGGTGTCTTGTGGGAGAGCAGCAATCCAGGAGATCTGCAAGATCCGGCCCAAAAATCCGTGCTAAGCTCCAGCAGAATATCTTTATGCCTCAATTCAGCACCTCTAAAATTAGCCAGAGACATCTCAGTGTCACACACACCAAGCTGCTCCTGTAAGCCCAGTTCTTCCCAGCAGCTTCTGCTCTGACACACATTTGTTTTCTAGATTTTTTTTAACCCCTAAATTCCTGTAGGAGGAAAGGCTTTCTGATGGCAGAGAGCTTCCAAAATCCATCTCCTCAGCCTGGCTCTCTGGTGGGGAAGCTTTTACCTGTTGCCTGTCCTTCCCCACTAGTTGCTGGCCACTCAGCCAACATCCCTGTGAAGGTCTTGAGGTCTTTCTAAGAGTGGTAAAAGCTAAGCACCATCCTCTTCCTTCAGGACCTTCTGGGACATGGACAACTGTCCTGGATCCGATGGATGAGGGTGGTCCCTACACACTGACAGCCGAGCAGGGCTTGGAGAATGTGACACTGCAGGATATCTACTTTGGGGATGTGTGGCTTTGCAGTGGGCAGAGCAACATGGCAATGACGGTCCTGCAGGTAAGGCCCCACAGCATGGATCAGGCAGGAGCAGGTAGGGATCAGGCAGGGAAGTGCCTTGCACGCTCCCACCCCTTTCCCAGGTGGCCAATGCCAGCCAGGAACTTTCTGCTGCCGCTCGCTATCCCTATGTCCGTGTCTTTGCCGTGGCACCTGCCCGCTCCGACACTGAGCTGGAGGACCTGGAGCGAATTGACTTGCCATGGTCCATCCCAACGGCTGGTGAGTGTAAAATGCCTCCAAAAGAAAGCCTGGAAACGGCTTTTCCCCCCACTTTTTCCTTTTGCAGCCCACTGTTTCTTGAGCAGAAAACCTGGGCCACGGGAATTTCACCTACTTCTCGGCTGTGTGCTGGCTCTTGGGGCGTTCCCTGTATGAGGCTCTGGGGTACCCTGTTGGGCTGGTGGAGGCAGCCTGGGGTGGGACCCCCATCGAGGCCTGGTCCTCCCACCGGGCTCTGCGGACATGTGGGCTCCCGGAGGACACAGGCAGGTGAGAGAAGGTGCTGTGGAAACACCTCTTGCCCTGCCCCACACTGCTTTTGGGGAGTATCCTCATCCCTTCCCACTCCACCTCCTCTCCTGGGTCCTTGCTGTCCCCTCTGTGCATCATTTGTCCCCCTCTGGATAAAATCCACTCCCATGCTGAGAGGACAGGACAAGCCTAGGTGTACATCAGGGAAGAGTGGGAAGATGGGGACCCCAGAGCTTCCCTTTGGTGTGGTGCTTGCTTCACCTCTGCAGAGTTAAGTCCCCCTTGTGCTTTGCATCTCCCTTAAGCCCAGCTTTGTCTTCCAGCACCTCTGCACACCAGCATCAATCCGGCCCACAAACGCCATCCGTGCTCTGGAATGCCATGATCCACCCACTGCTCAACATGACCCTGCGGGGCATTGCTTGGTACCAGGGTGAGCCTGTTTCCATCCCTCCGGGTGGAGCAGCCCCTGCTGTCCCACTGGGCTCTCACTGGCCCCTCTCTTTGCGGGACAGGTGAGGCCAATGCCTTCCTGCACACAGACTGGTACAACTGCACCTTCCCTGCGCTCATCGCCGACTGGCGCCAGGCTTTCCATACCGGATCGGCCGGACAGACGGAGCCAGTCCTCCCCTTCGGCTTCGTGCAGGTTGGGGGCATGAGAGGCAGGACCCCCATTCTCCCGTGGGGATGCCCAGGGAGGTTTTACCCACCCTTTCCCACATTGAAGGCCATTTCCAAGCTGGAAGCAGGGAGAGGATGCTGTAAACACATGGACAGGTCCTGCCCGGTGCTGAATTCTGGGCAGGGGCCAGAGTGGCCACTTCTGGGAGTGATGGCTAAGCTGCTCCCCTATTCTCCCCCTGCCTTGCAGCTGTCCACCTACCACCGCCAGAGCCCCGACGACAGCTTTGCCCGGCTCCGCTGGCACCAAACAGCTGACCTGGGGGTTGTTCCCAACACCAGGATGCCTGGCACCTTCATGGCTGTTGCCATGGATCTGGGTGATGAGCATTCCCCATATGGCAGGTGAGTCCCAGGTGGGGTGAGGGTGTAGGGATGAAGCTTTTGGGTACCAACCCCGCCTCCTTCCTCTTCCTTGGCAGCATCCACCCCCGGGACAAGCAGAATGTGGCCCACCGGCTGCTGCTGGGCGCCAGGGCTGTGGCATACGGAGACAAAGACCTGGTTTTCCAGGGGCCATATCCCACTCGGGCTGTCCTGGAGGTGACCAGGGGGCTGCTGAACATCACCTACAGCCAGGAGCTTGTCTGCCGTCAGAGGGACATGCGGTCATTCGAGGTGAGGGGTAGGAAATCCTCCCCAGAGGGCTGGGAGAAGGAAGGCCACTCTGATTAGGGTTTCTCCCCTCCCCAGGTGTGCTGCTTCAGCCAGGTGTCCCCCTGCCAGTGGCTGCCGGCCCCGGTGGTGGCAGTGGGGTCCCGCACGGTAACGCTGGCCCTGGGTGGCTGTGGGATGCTGGTGCTGGGCCTGCGCTACGCCTGGGCTGAGTGGCCCTGTGAGTACCAGTCCTGCCCCCTCTACAACCCCCAGGGGCTGCCTGCACCCCCCTTCCTGCTGGACACCCTCCCCACAGGGCACACCACTGGAGGGAGGGAGCTGCTTCTCATGCCCAGTTCTGGGTTTTCCTGGGGGATTTAGGGGAGAGGAGGGAGCTCAGGCTTCTGGCAAAGCACTCAGGGCTGCTGGCACCATCCCTGTCTGATCTGGGGAGGCAGCGGCCTCCATTACTGTCCTACTAATTAATCAAATTTCCAGCTCCTCTTTGGCTCCAAGCCAAGGCTGCAGGGAAAAAAAAAAGCCAATTTACAATTAAATTTATGAAAAATTATTTTAAGAGAAGCAGTGTGACAACACTGATGGGAGTTGAATGCCTCACTGCTTCTCTCCCAGTCTGTGGGGCTGGTCCTGGCTCCCCAGGACACCCCATTTCTCAGGGCACAGGGTGCTTGTGATCCAGGGATCAGCTTCCAGCTGCAGGGTAGAGAGGAGCAGAAAGAAGCTGTGCCAAAACCCACAGCCAAAGGCTAAGGATGGGCTGGGACAGGGAACCGTGAAGGATGTGTGACTTCCACCTCCCTCTGTTAATAAACACTTAATAAATAGTAAATAGTTAATAAACCAGCTCATTTTATTCCTGGATCCTTTTTTTCTTCAGAGGAGCACACTTCATTCCTCCCTCCTGCTGTAACTGCAGGGAAATCTGTGTGGAAGAGGCACAGTGTGGCACCTAGTGCTTGGGACAAGAGAGAACCCAAGAGGTTCTGCACAAAAAATTGATTTTTCTGGAAAAATGTACATAAGGAGGGAAAGCCCAGGTGCAGGAAAAGCAGGTGGGCTCAGCTTGGCTGCCACGTTACAGCTGTGTTAGAACCAGGTTCATGCACTCAAGCGACACTGGCAAGAAGGATGTGGACCGAAGTGGATCCTGGGATGGCAGGATCCCTGCCTGCTCCTGGGTCAGGCAGAGCCATGTGAGTCTCGGGAGGCTTTTCCCATCGTTTCCACTCCAGGGTTTGGTTCTAGACAGGGCAGGAAGAGCAGGCGGTTACTTAACGGGGCGATGGCAGACTGGGATCTGGGCCTTCTCCAGCAGTATGAGACTGGCCCAGGAGCCAGGTGTGCTGGCCCTGCGGTTGCCACGGTAACAAGGATGTGAAATCCAGCTCACTCTGAGTGTTTTTTTTAAACCACAGCTCAGACTGTGTGTTCAGGATCAGGAACATAGCCCAGGGCTCCCAGCTCCTGCCTGCAGGGATGGGCTGTCTCACACAGCCTGGAAACCACTGCCACAGGCACTGGGGATCCCTGTGAGACCCCAAAGGAGGCACCTGCCTCCCCAAAATCCAAAGCATGTGGGAAAGGGAGCACTGCAGGTCCCACGGACCTGGCTCTATCTTGGGGCCTGGCTCCTTCACCACACACAGCCCCACTGTGCCCACCAGTGCCAGGTGAATGGGAGAAGGGAGCCAGGCATTGCATCAGCCTTGACATCAGCCCCTCAGGATTTAAAGCTCCCAATCCCACTCCCAGCAGGCTGAACTACCACAAACAGGGACCCTTGCAGCCCCACAGTTTGCCCAGAGCTTGGATTTAAGTGGCAAGCTCTCTGCTTGCTGTTCCTATAGCAACTCCTGCCCACGCCTGGGATTGCAGTAGCATCACATCCATCCCAGCTGCCAGAACCCTTTCCCAGAGTTGTTGGCCCTCATGGTGACCCCCAGCAGTCCCCCAAACACCTTAATGTCTTGGCAAAGAGTTTAGAGGGCTTAAGGCTGCATTCAGCCCCATTCCCAGGGTGGGATCTGGCAGTGTGGGAACCAAGAAGAGAGGAAAGAAGTTGTCTCTACCCAAAGAGCCTACCTCGGGCCATGCCGTTGGACAGGGCTGCGCCACCTTCGGCCTCAGGGGTGCAAGTTTGGTGCTTGGGCTTGGTGGTCTCCAGCCCAGCCAAAAGTGTCATGAAATCAATGACAGTATCAATGTCCTCCTTGTTGGCCGTGGCTTCCCTCAGGGCACTGACAGCGTTGAGGCGGCCAAAGGAGGTCAGCTCAGAGATGTTGGCGCGGAGGAAGAGGAGAATGACATTGAGGTCATTGAGGGGGCAGGTGAGCATCCTGCGGCTGAGCAGGTCGAAGGCAGGCAGCATCTCGTAGACAGAGAGCAGCCCCTTGTCCCACTGGCAGAGCTGCAGGGCGTTGTAGATGATGATGGGGATAAGGAGGATGTAGATGCTGCCAAGTGAGAGGCTGATGATCTGGAACATGGAGAAGAAGACCAACTTGCAGGGGATAAGTGGGGGGATGTGGGGCTCTGCCTGGAGCAGCCCTGTTTTGATGGAGCAGCTGAACTCATCCTGGAAGAAGATGTTGAGGTGGAGGAAGACCAGGTAGAGGCAGGTGGCAGCCAGGAACAGGAGCAGCAGCAGGTTCCTCAGAATGTAGATGAACACCAGGGCGTGGGCGTGCTGCTTGCAGGTCAGGTACCGCTCCAGCAACGGGAACTCAAAATACCTCTCCTGGCGAGCCCTAGGGACAGAGGGACACAGGGAGAGTGAGAGCCACCCCCTAAATCTCACTGCTTCACCCAAGTCTATCCTGAACATTGCCACAGCCACAAACCCCCAGGGAGGGACTCCAAGGGCCACAGTGACATGTGGCAGGGCCTCACCTCTCGTACTCCTCCCAGAATCGCTCTGGCTCAGCACTGGCCTGCTGGACCTTCCTCATGTGCTGCACCAGGCGCACAGAGCGGTTGTAGGATTTATCCAGCTCGTCGATGATGAAGAGGAGGTCGGAGTGCAGGGCGGGGGCAGCGGCGTAACGCCACAGCAGGTACGGCAGGTACATCAGCACCGCCACCACCAACAGCGAGTAGGGGAACACCTGGGCAAAGGAGACGAGAGGGTGCTGAGGGTGCAGAGTCACTCCTGGGTGGGAGGGTGCACACCCAGGCGGGACCCAGGGGCACCCAGACGTGACTTTGACCCTACCTTGAGAGCCCAGAGGGACTTGGTGACAGCGTGTCCCTCGGCGTTGAAGCCGTGGTGGATGAGGGAGTCCCAGCAAGCTGTGTCAGCGTAGGCAGACTGCTTCCCCGTGAAGTTGGTGGGAGTGAAGCAGCTGATCTGGGAGCCTGGGTTGAGAAGGAGGAGATCAAACCTCAGCCATGGAGGGTGGAGGAGCATTCCACAGCCAGGAGGGTGATTACATCTAAGGCATCACTTTGAATTAAAAAAGACTTTTCCATGGTAATTTTGGAGCTGCCCTTTCTCACTGCTGTTTCCAGCAAGGACTTTTCCATCTCTTCCCAAACACAAACCCTTTGTGCACAGTGGTATGTACATGGTACAGGAAATTAGAGACCAGTCAGACTGGAGTAAAACCAAACACCCAGAGGAAGCAGAAGAATTTTAGCCGAGGCCAGATTTAGCCTGAGGTCATGACACACTATCAATGCATCCCTCTGTGCTGCCAGCAACATTCTCCTTCTCAGAAATAACCCCACAGCACCCAAAGGCACTGGGTACAAGTAGCTGAGGCCAGGCATCAATTCAACAGCACTGCTGGGGTTAGCATGGCTGTTCCTGGGCTTTCCCAGTGAACAGTGATCCATTAAAACAATCAATAAACACCCGTGATGCAGAACAGCTCCTAAAAGGGACTTCCAGGCTGCTCTGCCTTGGATCACAATACTGGCCTGAACATGAGGGGTTTGCCATGACAACCAAGCCACTGCCGGCGAATGCCCACAACCCAAAGACCCCTCTGGAAAACCTGCAACTCACCAGCAGAGAACTCCCGGGCAAAAGCCAACGAGACAAGGCAGAGGGGCAGCCCCACTGTGACAAACTTCAGCAGGCGATCACTTGGCAGCTCCAGCCGCAGGCCCTTGGCTCGGGAACTGCTGGGATCCGGGAGCAGAGCATCGGAGAGCATGTACTCGGCAGCCGTGTGCGAGAGGGACATTTTGAAGTGAAGAAGAGGAGACCCTGGCAAGTGCTGCTGGTGCCCGGCAGCCCTGGTGTCACTTGAGGTGTGACCGGGTCCAGAAGCAAGTTGGCTGAGCTGAGGAGTCCCTGCCGAGCCTGCGTCCAGTGGCTGTGAATACAGCTCAGATAGGGCGTTAAATCCCCCCCCATAATTACAGGGGAAGCCTTTTCACGAATAGAAATAGAAAAGCCCATCCCAGCAGCCGCGGCAGAGGGCTGGGAAGGCAGAGTTCCTCCCTGGCAGCATTCCTCCCCAGCAGGGTTCGCGCCCGGCCGCGGCGCTCCCGGCTCCGCTCCCGGCTCCCCGCGGTTTTATGTCCCTCTCTCATCAGCACACGGATTTCTGGCGCCATGGCCCGAGGGCACGGGGGTCCCTGGCTATTTTCAGTGGGAAGGCAGCAGACAGGGCACTCCCCCAGTGAGAACCCCAGATACACGGTGGACCCATGGGGTACAAAGAGCTCTTTTCACCAGCCCAAACCAACCAGAGGAGCTGAAGAACACCCTGCTGCCCCACCACAAGATCCTGCAGAGGCCAGGAGACACCAAACAATGCAATTTTGAGGTAGAACATCAGTTGCAATTCCCCAGATTGTCAATCCCTCCTCTCACCTCCCTCTCAAGGCACAGCGGGAGGAATCTGGCTCTAAGGAAAGCTTTCAAGGGCAAGGGATCCCATAAGAGGATCTAGGATTAAGGGATGGAGTAACTGGAAGAGGCGGTGGGACAGTTTTTCCCGGGAGCACAGTCAGTGCCCAGAAACCTGTGCTAACACTGCTGGCAGCTCAGAGCAGGGGCAGTCCTGGAGGTGCTCCGTCCAGCCAAGCCAAGGAACTCCCCATGCAGTCTCTCAGCACACTGAAAAAAATCCACAGCCGCTGCCAAATTGCACTTTCGATGGATTTTGCAATGAAGGGACTTTCCAAATATGAGCTACACAGCTCTGGAGGGACAAGTGATGGCTCCAATCTGGGAGGGGCTGCACTCGGGTGTGCTCAAACCTGCCCAGGGACTGAGTGTTCCCCACCCTGAGCACAGAGACACACAACCCCTTCCCTTGAGGGAATCGGAGCTTTTATTGCTCGGAGACAAGTCCAATATATGGATCAGGCAAAGCCCAACTTCCACCCAGTCTCGTTTGTCTGAACTAGAGGCTGTTCACTGTGCTCAGCTGCCTTCTTGTGCCAGCACACATGGGCACCTGCTCTGAATCCAGCAACACCAGCACAGGGACTGCAGGTTTCACCCCACCACTGGTTCCAAGGTGGGCACAGCCACCACCATGCGCTGAAGATTCAGAAATACCCAGCACCACTCTGCAACCACCTTGTCAGTCCTTAGCAATGTCCAGCTCCAGCATTCTCAGAGTTTTCTGGAAGAAGGAGGGCGGCTTGCAGACAAGGTCTATGGACTGGCCCAAGGGCAGGCAGAGCCGGTGGGCGTGCAGGTGCAGGGGCAGGTGCCGAGCCTTGCTCTGCTGCACCTTCAGCTTCCTCAAGGTAAGCTCAGGAAGCTTCTGCAAGAATGGAAAACATCACTTTAAAACCCCAGCTCTTCAGATGGGACCTGAAATCCCCATCCCACAGGGAGCTGGGGGACACAAGGGGCTGGATCCAGCTTCAGCTGCCCCTCAGAACAAGATCTGCCCTACCTGGGGCGCCAGCTTGCTCCAGTGCGAGTACTTGTGATCCCCCAGGATGGGGCACCCCAAGCCATAGGCCAAGTGAACCCGGATCTGGTGCTTCACCCCTGCGGAGAAAACAGAAAGGTGACATCCAGCCCTGCCAGGCCGAGGCTCCCACCCAGCACCCTCAGTGCTGGACAAGCTTGCACCCAAACTGCCGGCAGCCAGAGCTCAGCAGCAAACCATCGCCCCAGCAGGGCTTATTCCCAGAGCCCTGTCCCAAAAGGGATTCCAGTCATGTCTAAAAATGAGCTGCCACTTCCAGTGCCACTCCTGGTTGCACAGAGAGCAGATCCAGCCCCGGGACACCCAGCCAGGCCTCGCTCACCGGTGATGGGCTGCAGCTCCAGCAGCGAGCAGGCGGAGGCGCCGGCCAGCCGGCGGTACCGCGTCACCGCGCTCTCGGCATTCCGGTTCCTGCGCGTTTTCACCACCCTCCCATCCTCCGGACACAGGCGGTAGTTGGGAGCCAGCGTCATCTGAAGGGCAGCGGGAGGGTGAGCCAGGGGGAGGCAGGAGGGAGTGCTGGGGATGCCAGGAGGGATGGGCTCACCTTGTAGTGCGACTGGTGGCTTTGCACCTCCTTCTCCACAATGGGGATCTCCACAATGCCCTCAGAAGGGTCTGGGTCCCCCAGGACAATGGCCCTGGGCAGGGAAAGCAGAAGTCTGTGGGGTGTCACTCCTGCAGGAAGGGAACCCTCCCCTCAGTCCCTTTCTCACAACACAGCACCGCAAAACAGTTTTGGGGGCAGATAAGCAACAGCCCCCACTTCCACAAAGACCCCATACCCAGAGGACTGTCCTCTTGCCCTTTCCTCAGACCCCCTTTGCAGCCCCTTCTCCACCCAAACCTTTCCTACCAGTAGATCTTCTCCACCTGACGGGTTTTGAAGAGCAGCCGGATGTTCTCTGCTGTCTCCTTGTTCCGTGCCAGCACCATCACACCCGTGGTCTCCTTGTCCAGCCTGTGGCAGAGGTGGAGAGGCTCAGCTTTCATGTTCTCCAGCATCTTGGCCAAAATGGGCAGCACGTCAGCAACGCAGTTCTTGATGCCGGGGCCGCCTGTGTGACACACAGCAGGGCAGTGAGAGGAGTGGCCACCTCCCCACACACCCGAAATCACCCCCAGGTCTGAGGGGAAGGTTGAGATCTGACAGTGACAGACCCTCAGGAACCCTTCCTGGGAACAGAAACCCCAGCACAGGGAGGACAGAGACAAAGGGTCTTCTGTCAGCACCATGGATCTGTTTCAATACCCCCCCTCCCTCACCGTGCACGGGGAGCCCATAGGGCTTGTTGATCACCACGATCTCCTCGTTCTGGTACACAGTTCTCTCCTTGAGGATCTTGGCCAGGACATTGGGGTGAACCCGCTGCAGCTGCTGGCTCAGTGCAGTGAGTTCCTGGAGCCGTCGCTGTGCTGGATCCCTGGGAACCTGAGGAGAGAACGAGACACTCAGCAGAGGATCAACAGCTCTTGGCTTTCACATACAGCTCTGGTGTGACCTGGTGTGACTTGCTTGCCTTCTGTGTGCTTCTGTGTCACACCTGAGGGACAGGATGGCATCCAGAGGTACCGGGAAGCTCAAATAGTGGCCTGTAGCAACCTCATCAGGTTCAACACAACCAAATACAAGATGCTGCACCTGGGTTGAGGCAGACCCTGGGATTGATCCAGGCTGGGGCTGAAGGGATGGAGAGCAGCCCTGAGAGAAGAACTTGGGGGTGCAGGTGGGTGAGAGGCTGGACATGCCCCGGCCATGTGAGCTGGGCTGATCCCACCGCTTGGGCAGCAGGGCAGGGGGGATCCTGCCCCTCTGTCTGCTCAGGTGAGACCCCCCTGCAGAGCTGCCTCCAGCCCTGGGGGCCAACACAGGAAGGACGTGGAGCTGCTGGAGAGATGCTGGAGAGATGCTTCAAGGGCTGCAGCCCCTCTGCTCTGAAGCCAGGCTGGGAGAGCTGGGAGTGTTCACTTGGAGAAGAGAAGGCTCCAGGGAGACCTTAGAGCCCCTTCCAGTGCCTAAAGGGGCTCCAGGAGAGCTGGAGAGGGACCTGGGACAAGGCATGGAGGGACAGGACAAGGGGAATGGCTTCCTACTGACAAGAGAGCAGGATTAGATAGGATATGGGGAGAGAATTCTTGGCTGTGAGAATAGAGAGGCCCTGCTACAGGGTGCCCAGAGAAGCTGTGGCTGCCCCATCCCGGGAAGTGTCCAAGGCCAGGCTGGACACGGCTTGGAGCAACCTGGGCTGGTGGAAGGTGGCCCTGCCCACAGCACGGGATGGAACTGGCTGAGCCTTCAGGTCCTTCCCACCCGTTCCATCCCGGGATGCACAGCCCGAGCCCCTCTCCCGTCATCGCCCGCGCGGGGCACGCCGGGAAGGACAGGCCGCGGTGCACGCCGGGAGTTGTAGTCCAGCCCCGAACCCCAGCCGGCCGCTCCCCGCTCACCTCTCGCGGCTGCTCCGCGCTCCTTCGTATCCGCTCCGCCAGCTCCTGCGCTCGCAGACCTTCGGCCTCCCGCCCGCTCCCGCTGACGCCGCGCACGGCCCGGGCCAGCCCCGCGCAGCTCCGCCACCATCCCCGCGCCGCGCCGCCCGCCGCCGCCATCTTCCTGCCTCCTGCCCCGCCCACCTCTGCCGACCAATGGGGAGGCGCGAGGGCGGAGCCTTAGAGGTCCTGTGCAATGGTGGGGGACAGCGCGCTGAGTGACAGCTCTCCGGACCAATGGCGGCGGAGCGGGGGTGTTTAAACAGCGGCGGCCGTTACAGGCGATAAAGCAGCGGGGGAGCGGCGCGGCCGGGCCGGAGGTACCGGGAGGGGAAGGGGAGCCGGCCGGGCCTGGCGTGGCCTTGGGGGAGCTGAGGGAACACGGCCCTAGGGGAGCCCGGCCGGGCCTGGCGTGGCCTTGGGGGAGCGCGGCCCGGCCCCGGGGGAGCCCGGCCCTGCGGGAGCCCGGCCCGGTCCCGGGGAAGCTGGGGGGGAACCCGGCCCTGCGGTAGCCCCGCACAGACTCCGCGATCCCCCCTTTTCCGCCCGCTACAAGCTGGCGGTGCCGCCCCTCCCTCCTTCCCCCCGGTCCGGAACAGGACAGGACACAGCACCGCTACAAGAGGTTCCTTTAGTTATATAGAAAAATAGCCTTGAATAAATGAGGTTTTTTCAATAACAAGGGTAAAAAAAGGCGCGAGGCGTCCGGTGTCCGTCAGTCGGTGTCTGGGCAGGGCCGCTTGTTTGGCCGCTCGGTGTCCCCGCCGTGCCCCCCGGCCCGGGCGATGCGGCCCCGCCGCGCCCAGCGCTCCACCCGTGCCTCCAGCCCCGCGCAGCGCGGCCGCGACAGCAGCGGCGTGTAGCGCCGGGCACGGACCCCCTCCACGAACCCGCTCACCAGGCTGCTCCCTGCACCTGCGACAGCGCGGAAGGAATACATTTAATTACCCTATTCTTTCATTTTTTTAGATCAGTTACCCCCTTGTCATTTTTTAGCCAGTTACCCCTGCAATTCACACACAGCTGTAGGCTGAGCTGGGGAAGGTTTGGGCTGGATTTCAGGAAGGATTTCTTCACAGAAAAGGTAATTAGATATTGGAATGGACTGCCCAGGGAGATGGTGGAGTCGCTGGCCTTGGAGATACTCAAGAGTGGGCATGGCACTCGGTGCCACAGTCTAGTTGACATAGTGATCAGTCACAGGTTAGACTCGATGATTTCAGAGGTCTAACCTAACTGAATCTGTGAATCCCAGAACGGTTTGGGTTTGAAGGGACCTTAAAGACCATTTTGTTCCACCCCGTGCCATGGGCAGGGACACCTTCCACTAGCCCAAGTTGCTCTAACCTTTGTCCAAACTGGCTTGGACACCTCCAGGGATGGGGCAGCCACAGCTTCTCTGGGCAGCCTGTGCCAGGGCCTGCCCACCCTCACAGGGAAGGATAAGGATTTCTTCACAATATCCAATCCAACCCTGCCAGCTGGCAGTGGGAATTCCAGGATATTCCCCCAAACACCCCTGACCCTTTACCTTTACTGGTGACCCCAGCAGTGTCCAGCCCTGCCAACATGTCCCTCAGCACGTGGGTTTTGACAGCGTGGCTGGCCCAGAGCTGCTGCAGGTGTGTCACGTTGAAGGCTTGAACCTCGGGGTCGTAGAGCCACTGCAGGCCTGGGAACTCACAGTCATACAGGACCAGGGGGAACTCAACTGCCATGCTGGGGACAAGGACAGGAGGTGGGCCCACAAAAAGGCTCAACAACAGTGGATGCCAAAACCAGCCCTGTCCTTCAGAGAACTCCTTTTCCCAATAAAAGCTCACTTAATTTTTGCGAAATACCAAGGACTAAAGCCATTAAAGCTTTGTCCAAGAGCAAGAAAGCAGAGGTCCTTATGGATGCATCCCAGTGAGGCCACTGGCAGCCTGCTCCGTGCACTGGCAGGGACGTGGCTTGCCAGTGGCACTGCAGTGCAGCCACTGCTGCAAGGAACAGCCCGGAGGGTTCCCCAGAGTGATCCTTACCTGTACTGTGGTTTCTGGGGGTTCTTCTCCACGTCCAGCAGCTCGTCGATGATGTCTGGGCTCTCCATGCCCTGGCCAATGAGGAAGAGCACAGCCATCATGCAGCGGACTTGGTGGTACAGGAAGGCCTGTCCCGTCACCTCGAACTGGCACAGCCGGAAGGGATCCTGCGGCCCGGATTCCCCTCCCCTCTCTACCCACGTCACCCGGGCACTGAGGATCGTCCTCTGGAAGTTGAGCACCCCATTGGCCACGTCCATCTTGCAGAGGTTGCGGAAGTCATGGGTGCCCACGTAGCGCTGGGCCGCGGCGTCCATGAGGGCCACGTCCAGGTGGGCACAGGGGAAGAAGTACCGGTAGGTGCGGCGCTGGCAGCTGAAGCGGGCGCTGAACTCCGGCTCCACGGGGGCCCAGGCAAGCACACGGATGTCAGGGGGCAGCACCCTGTTCAGGATGTGAGTGTAGCGGAGCTCCTCCTTCTGCCCCTCGCCCGTGTGCCCATTCTGCTGCTGCCCCTCCGGCAGGCTCGAGCGCAGATCCAGGGAAATCACCTGCAGGAATGAGCAAAGCCAGGATTAGAGCGTGGATGGATGGGCACAGTGGTGTGTGGAGCCAAGTCTTCCTACGCCTCTGGGAAATAAATCCAGGATCTCCTACAGATGAAGGTGGCTTCAGTCGGGTGATCCTAGCTCGGAGCTGCTAGTGCCTCCGCTGAGGAGCTGAGCAGATGCCACGGATTCCATTAATAAAACAGGGAAAGTTGCAGGCTGCCTACATAGCACAGTCTAGGAGCAGCTTCAACTTTAGTCGCTGGGTTAGTTATAATGTGCTTTTTTTTTGAGCTGGAGGTGATGACTTGAAGGCAATAACAGCCTGGCTGGCTGGGAAACCTGGTGTGGGAACAAGTTCATTCCCAGCACAGGCACCATGTGCTAAAATGGCACAGGAGAAGGCACCAAGTGCCCTGATTTTGTGCAGCTCATCCTGCGATGGAGAGCAGAGCAGCCATTCGGGGCCAAACCTACGCCAGCTCCTCTTGCTGTGCTGGGAGGGAAGGGAGAGCAGCCCCATGGTGGCGCCACCAGTTGTGGTCTCCCCAGTGGCTCAGTCAGGTGGATGGCTCCATGCCCACCGAGCAGGCCAGCTCGCTCCCCTCCCTCCAGCTCCCAATCCCACACTCCCTTCCACTGGCTGTGGCTCCCCCCAAACCCTTCTGTGCCGGAATTCAGCTGCCTGATGCTACAGGAAATGATCCAATTTCTGGGGATTTTGGTGGGGCTGGTGAGTTAGCTGAGGGCCCTGCCAGGGACAGGGCATCACCTTTTTTGGGCAGCACTGAGCTGTTAGGGAACCTGCAGCCTAAACTGCATTTCATCTTCCTAAAACAGGGCCCTGGAAAACAACTTGAACTAATATGGGGGAAAAAATAGCAATAAAATGCTTCAAGGGTCTGATGTAGTCTTTCCACATGTAGGAAAGCCATTGCCAGGCTCACCCCCAGGGTTAAGAACTGATGGTTTTTAGAGAACAAACCCAAGTTGTGCTGTGGGTCAGTAATCCCCCTGAATCTTTCTCCCACCTGGGAAAACACAGGAGATGCTGACCTGCCCAAAGGCACTGACTCCCTTGTCTGTGCGCCCACAGCGGTGGTAGTTGGAGGTCTGTCTGCTGTCCACCAGTCGTGTCTTCTTCAAGGCTTCAAAGAGCTTCTCCTCGATGGTGTTGGGGGTGTTCTCCTGGCTGGCAAAGCCCTGGTAGGCCCAGCCCAGGTAGGCGATGCGCAGTGCCACGTGCCTGCGGCTGTGGGCACTGAAATCAAAGGGCCGTTGCTGGCGTTTTTTGGCCTTCTCTGGGGCTGGAGAAGCCTCTCCTCTCTCAGTGCCCTCCTTGTTGTGCTGGAGCTTCTCCTGCAGCCGCTTCACCTCCGCTTCCAGCTCCTGCACCCTCCTCAGGAGCCCCTCATGGTCAGTAGCTATTTTCTCCTCAGCCATGGTCACTGCCTTGGAGTGTCAGCTTGTTGATGGTGGATCCTCGGGGTCTGCAGGGAAAGAAGAAAACTGGATTTACATTTTTATATGTTTTTCATTGCATCTCTAGGCTTGTTCTGCAAAATAACTGTTATTCGTGGAGTCAGTCTGAGCCCCACCGTGCTCCCAGCAGAGCACAGGCAGGGCCACAGGGGCTCAGCTCAGGCAGCTTCATCTCGCTCCAGTCTCTATTTTTGGAGTCTTTAATCACTCCTCCCCCAGCCGATGGGCTCTGTCAGCGCAGCACGTTCCCGGTGAGCCGTCACGGAGCCTTCTCGCGTTCACACCTGCATCCCGCCACAGACCGCGCTGATGCTGCCTCATCCCGCTGCCATCTGCTCCCACCCGCCCCTCCCAGCGGCACCGGCAACTCGTGCGGCTCTTCAAACCCACCTAAAGATATCCTGAGCCTGTGCTGAGAGTGGGATCTGTGTCCGGATCCCTTTTTGTCACAGGGCTAGAGGTTTACTCGAGGTTTACTATCACCAGACTCATAAGTGAGCATCTAAACATGCTGTGCTGAGCCTTCTCCTCCTCTGCCGAAGTGAAACACCCTCTCGGACATCCCTGGATTAAATAATGACTAAATAGTGTGGATTTAGAAGCACAGGTACAAGCAGAAAACCATTGATCTCTCACCTAGTGCATGGAACTTGCCCTGTGTTTGTCCATCAGGACTTTACTGATCACATAACTAATTCTAGTGTAGTTTTCCAGCAGGAATTTAGAGGTTGTGTTCTGTTAAAACTGGCAGCAGGAGGTTTAGCAGTGCTCCAAGAACATGCCCAACCTAAATCAACACCCCTGAACCCCAAAAACTTTGCATCTCAGAACCTCCTTTGACAGCTTTAGCCAGCTTGAATGTGCTGCAGGAAATTAACTCTGGTTTGGTTTTTTTTCCTGCAGAATCCACCTGGTTTAGTGGGAACCATGGAGGGGACATCAGGTGCCTGGCTGGGAGGCAGGGAGGAGCTGGCACATCCCCGCGATGACCCCTATGCTGATGGCTCCATCGCCTGTGGGGCACAGGCAGCTCTTCCTGTGGTTCAGAGGGAAAACAGGAAGTTGAAGAGGAAGGTGCTGAGGCACAGACCCGATGGAAGGGTGGAGGTTTGTGATGAGACGGTGAACAGTGATCCGGAGTGCAGTGCCGAGCTGTGGAGCCTGGGGAAGCCCAGCGTTTTTCTGGATGACACCATCTCTGAGGGGGAAATCAGCGACTCCCTGGAGGCCTATGAGGATGAGTGGCTCCTTGAGGACTGCCCCTGCTCTCTCCTTGGGGACCTTGGGAGCCGCAGCGTGTCTCAGTACTCCGCTCGGGTGGGATCACCCACATCCTACATTGCTCCACCAGATGTCAAACCAAAGAGAATCGACCCAGTGGCCAGATTTCGTGAATATAGACAAGACTGGGAGAGGTACAGCTTCCCAGGGGAGGATCCACACGACAGCCTGCGCTGGGCCGTGCGCAGAAGGATGGCCCAGCCGGGGCTGCCACGCCAGGCACCAAAGCGCCTCGTGCCCAACACCTACGTGGTGCCCACGACCAAGGATCGCACAGCCCTGCGCTGGGCTGTACGCCACGACCTGGCCCACTGCCTCATGCCCCGCAGGAACACCTCCTAGAGCCGCAGCCCCGCTGCTTTCTCCTCCTCACCATCCTCCATCATCTGGAAAATCCCCTTGCTCTGCGTTTCAAGTGGGTTAAATTTTGGTGTGGAGGAGGTTTTATTTGCAATGTCTCGGCAGTATCTTTTTATTTTAATAAAGCATTAGCAAAGATTCCTTTTTGTTCTCTGGGTTCATTAGAAATGCTGCAGTCAACATCCATTTTTCCAGACTTATCCCTGCACCACCAAACACTGCTTGCTTGGCCTTATTTTACCTAATTTTTAAAATAAAGGAGCTTTAGGATAGAAATATGGTATTATTAGTGTTAGTGATCTGGCACTCCAGGGCCATTGCAGCAGACCCCTATCCACCCATGAGGGGAAGGGGGTTTTGTCCCCTGGGGTTTGGGGGGAACTCTAGGGTCCTATGGGGGACAGCACCCCCATCCTACAGGGTCCCTGCTTCTTCAGCACCCCATGGACCCCCCACCCCAAAACCACAATGGGGTCCCTGTCTGCAGCAGGGGACCCTCCCTGCCCCACCGTTCCTGTGCCCAAAACTCTAGACACCCAAAAATCTGTGGGGCCCCTGTATCTCCTTCACCCTGGGGTCACCCCTCCCCTCCTGGTGTCCCTGTCCTTCCACTCCCCAGAGATGCCTCCTCCCTCCTGAAAACCCTGTGGAATCCCTGTCTGGAGCAGGGGACTCTTCCTGCTCCATGGTCCCTGTCTGCAACACCTCCAAGTCCTCCCCCTCCCCCCAAAAATCTGTGGGGTCCCTGCATCTCCATCTACCCGGGGACAGCCCTTCCCCTCTGGTGTCCCCGTTCCCAGCATCCTGTATGGGGGTGTGTGTCCCTGTCCCCAACACCTCAGGGACCCCCTGACAACCCTAAGCGGTCCCTGTGTCCAGGAGGGGACCTTCCCTGCTCCACCATCCCTGTTTCCAATCCCTCAGGGACCTCTGCTACCCGATGGGACATGCTCTGGCCCCAGGGAGCCCCCACAACATTATGGGGACCAGGCTCGGCACCCCATGGAGCCCCTGTCTGCAACAGGGGGTCCTTCCCGCCCTGTGAGGTCCCTGTAGCCAACACGCCGGGGCCCGCCCGCCCTATTGCGGAGCTTTGTGCTCCCCCATTACCCCGCTACCCATTCCCCCTCTTCCCCCATTCCCCCGATCCCCTGGTCTCCCCTCGGTCCTCCGCTGTCCCCCATTCCCCCACTGACCCCGCTCCGAGACCGCACCTCTCCCGTGCCCGCACCCTTCCCGGCCCGCACCTCTCCCGGCCCGCACCTCTCCCGTGCCCGCACCTCTCCCGGCCCGCACCTCTCCCGTGCCCGCACCTCTCCCGGCCCGCACCGCTCCCGTGCCCGCACCGTTTCGGGGCCCGCACCTCTCCCGTGCCCGCACCTCTCCCGGCCCGCACCTCTCCCGGCCCGCACCGCTCCCGTGCCCGCACCTCTCCCGGCCCGCACCGCTCCCGTGCCCGCACCTCTCCCGTGCCCGCACCTCTCCCGGCCCGCACCTCTCCCGTGCCCGCACCTCTCCCGGCCCGCACCTCTCCCGGCCCGCACCTCTCCCGGCCCGCACCTCTCCCGTGCCCGCACCTCTCCCGTGCCCGCACCTCTCCCGGCCCGCACCTCTCCCGTGCCCGCACCTCTCCCGTGCCCGCACCTCTCCCGGTCCGCACGGCCCCCGCCGTGCCGGATGTTCCCGCCCCATCCGGCGCTCCCGGACCTGAGGCCTCTCCATGGCGCAGGCGGGGCGCGGGCTCGGCGGGCTCGGCTCGGGGGGTTCCAGCCCCTGGCCCTCCCCCGGGGCCGTGCCGCGCCGCCCGCTCGCCCGCGACCCCTCACCGAGCTGTCCGGGGCCCGCACCCCCGGGCCCCCCGCAGCTGATTGGGCCGGGCCTGCCCCCGGCACCGCCGGGAGCCGCGTCCGGGGCGGAGGACGAGGAGAGAGGTGGGTCCGGATCCTCCCGGGGGAGCGAGGAGAGGGTTGTCAGTACAAGCCTTTCGTTATAAACTAAAACACGAGAGGTTCTGCCCCAGCGTGAGGAAGAACCGCTTTCCATGGAGGGTGGCAGAGCCCTGGGACAGACTGCCCAGGGGGGTCTCTCTGGGGACATTCCAGACTCCCCTCGCGGACACGTTCCTGTGTCACCTGCTCCAGGTGCCCCTGCCTTGGTAGGGAGGTTGGACTGGATGATTTCCAGCCCTAACGATTCTGTGATTCCACTTGTGTTACTTACGGAGTGTCTGCCTTTTGCAGTGCCGCTGGCGGAGCTCTCCCTGATGAACAAGCTGATCCACACAGCCCTGGTGGAGTCTGACCAGCACGTGGAGATCCTGCAGCGGGACCCCCGCTCCCCGCTCTTCTCCATCAAGACCTTCGAAGAGCTGCCCCTGTGAGCAGCCACAGCCACAGCCCCGCCGAGTGCCAGCGCCACTGGCCTCCCTGACACGGGCCCTTGGGATGCTCTGTTTCCACAGGAAGAAGGAGCTCTTGCAGGGAGTTTACATGGCGGGCTTCAACAGGCCATCCAAAATCCAGGAGCAGGCGCTGCCGCTCATGCTGGCGTACCCGTGAGTACGAGCGTGAGTGCGGGCGAGCCCCTGCTCCTCGCGGCATCGCGGTGCTGAGCGGGGAATGTCCGGGCCCCTGCGCTCCACTAAGCTGCCTTTGCCTTGCAGGCCCCAAAATCTGATTGCCCAGAGCCAGTCAGGGACAGGGAAAACAGCAGCTTTTGTCTTGGCCATGCTGAGCAGAGCCAATGCCAAGGAGAAATACCCGCAGGTAATGCAGAACAGGGAGAGCTGATGCAGCAGGGGTGGACCCAGGCACCTGGACACTGCCAGGGCCAGAGCTCCGGGCTTAGTGCCTGTCCCTGTGTGACTTTGCCTGCTGCAGAGGGATGACAAACCTCCAGGGGCCATCAGGGACCGAAAGCACTGCCTGCCCCAGGGAGGTACTTTGATTTGCCAGAGCTGATCACTCCAGGCTTCAGCTGTCCTGGAATTTAAATTTTGAGGAGCAGTGGTGGACACTGCTGTTTTTCTGGTGGCTCAAACACCCCCAGCCTCTTCTCTGGGTGCAGAGTCAGCTTTGCCACCTGGTTCCTGCCATGTAACATCTCTCACATGCACGGAGTGACTGAACCAGGACACAGGAATGAGCTGCACCGTGTTTCCAGAGAGGAATATCCTCCTCAAAAATAGTGGCTGTGGCTTCTTTCTGTCCCCATGGCTGGAGCTGAGAACACAGCCCAGCTCCTGAGCTTCCAACCATGCCCAGCTACTTGATCCCCTGCACCTCAGTGCTGTGGGGTGCTCCTGTGCTGCTCTTGCTGCCCTCGTTGCCAGCCCCAATGTGCCCCATAACTGGGCCTGACAGCTCCCTCCTTCCTCTCCTCTCCCTCCAGTGCCTCTGCCTGGCTCCCACCTACGAGCTGGCTCTGCAGATTGGCCAGGTGGTCCGGGCCATCGGGAAGTTCTGCACTGACATCAAGGTGAACTACGCTGTCCGGGGAAACCAAAGTGAGTCCAACAGAGCACAGCCACTGGCACTGCCCTGGGAGTGGGAAGGGAGCATGGGAATCCCCTCTTAGAGCCTGGAGCTGCCAAGAACCACCCTGACCTCTGTGAAGGCAAATAAAGTAGTGTCTATGTTCCCCTCTCCTGCTGAGGAGGCTTTTCCACCATCACTGGCTAATTCCAGACTCCCCCTTCCCTTGTAGTGCTGGTTCCCATCCTCAAGGCTGTAGGGAAGTGACATGGTGACTCCTGGAAGGCATCTCTGAGCAGCCAGATTTTGAGCAAGCCAGAGCATGACAGAGCAAAGAGCTCCATGCCTGGAGGCAGCCAGATGCCTTTTTCCCTCTCACAGTGCTGAAGGGCATGGTGCTGGAGGAGCAGATCATCATTGGGACACCGGGCACCACGCTGGATTGGTGCTTCAAACAGCGCATCCTGGACCTGGAGAAGATCTCGTTGTTCGTGCTGGATGAGGCTGACATCATGATGGACATGCAGGGCCTCTCCTATCAGAGCATCCGCATTCACAGGTGAGTATCCCTGACAGCTGGTGTCCTGCTTCCCTGCCTCCCTCCCTCTTGTTGGCTTGCAGGGAATCAGCAAAGAGCTGTGAAAGGGACTGTCCACCTGGTGCCAAGGGGGTTTGTGGAGGGGTCCAGCTTTCCACAAAAACACATCTGTGGCACACATGGGAAGACTTTTACCTTGCTTACCTTTCTTTGAGCTGTTACAGCCTAGAGAATCATACAGTGGGCAGGAAGGGACCTTAAAAGCCCATCTCGTTCCAACTCCCCTGCCATGGGCATGGGTATCTTCCACCAGCCCAGGTTGCTCCAAGTCTGGCCCAATCTGGCCTTGAACACTTCCAGGGATGGGGCAGCTACAGCTTCTCTGGGCAACCTGTGCCAGGGCCTGCCCACCCTCACAGCAGACAACTTCCTCATATTCAGTCTAAACCTCTTTACATTCAGTGTGAGCTGTTCTCCCTTTTCCTGTCATTTCAGGCTCTTGTAAGAAGTCCCTCCCCATCTTTCTTGCAAGCCCCCCTGGCCTCCCTTTCCATTGAACACCACACAAAATGAGCTTAAATTAAGGGGTTTTTTCCTTCTCCTGGACAGCAGCCGTTCACTGGGACTGATGGGGCCTTTTTCCTGCCACAGGTCTCTTCCCAAGAGCTGCCAAGTGCTGCTGTTCTCGGCCACCTTCAAGGAGCCTGTGCGGGCCTTTGCTGAGCGGCTCATCCCCGACCCCATCGTGATCAAGCTGCGGGAGGAGGAGCTCACCCTGAGCAACATCAGGCAGTACTTCATGGTGTGCCAGAACGCCGAGGAGCAGTACAAGGCCCTCTGCAACCTCTATGGCAGCTTCATCATTGGCCAGGTCATGATCTTCTGCCAGGTAATGCCCTGCCCAGGAGAGCCCCACACTGGCCATCAGGGATAGCAGGAATGGGTCATTTTATGGTGTGGACATGGGGGGACAAGACCTCCAAAACAAATGTGTAGACCCCAGGAGGGCGTTGTAATTTGCTGGGAGCTCCCTCAAAAGGAGCAGGGGACTTGGGAGGGGACAGTTCTGGGCCTCAACCTCTCCCTGCATGTCCAGACCCGGAGACTTGCACAGTGGCTGTCAAGGAAGATGAGCTGGGACGGGCACCAAGTGGCCATGCTGACGGCGGAGCTGACGGTGGTCCAGCGGGCCAGTGTCATCCAGAGCTTCCGTGAGGGCAAGGAGAAGGTCCTCATTGCCACCAATGTCTGCGCCAGAGGTACCAGGAAACCCAGCATCCCTCTGATGGCCCAAACACACCAGGCCTGCGGCTCTTCCACATGAGCTCCAGCAGTGGATGCTGTGGGACAGCCCATCCCTTTCCACAGCCCCTTCCCTCTCTTCCAGGGATTGACGTGCCGCAGGTCACCACCGTGGTGAACTTCGGCCTCCCCCGGTATCAGTACGGAGAGCCAGATTTTGAGACCTACCTGCACCGCATTGGGAGGGCAGGACGCTTCGGGCACCGCGGCATCGCCTTCAGCATGGTGGAGGACGAGACCGTGGAGCTCGTGCACAAGATAGAGGAGCATTTCCGTGAGTATCTGTGCGGATTCACCGCTCTGGGAGGCAAGACTGGGACTGTGATGCCCCTCTGGCTCATTTCTCATCCGCAAATGGACCTTGCCAGGCTGCTTCTCTCCCCGGGGCTCATCCCACTGGGAGCAGGTGCAGCTTTTAGGATGGTGTTTTGCTCTCCAGCAGCCGTGGAGATTGTGTGCACCGAAGATGTCCCAGCACCTCCTTTTTTTCCCTCCTTCAGGCATTTTTTCTGCCTTTCCCTGCAAGTCCTTGTCCTGGGGGACCTGGTACCCTAGCACAGCTCAGCCCTGGCTGTGGGAGAGGAGCTGGCAGCTGTGGAAATGTTTCCTGAGTGGAAATCAATTGTCACTTGTCAACATCAAGAAGATTTTCATGGGGTTTGCCAGATGCCATGGCTACACCAATGACTTTTTGAATCCCTGTGCCTGTTTTCCCTGTGATCTTTAGGGAAAAAAGGGTTATGGAAATCTTCTGATGGGCAGAAGGTGGTGTTGCTTCCTCAGCTCCAGCCTTGGAGCTGCTCAGCCCTTTTGGTTCCTTTAAATTTCCACTTGTCTTGTAAACACCGAGCAAGCCTGCCACAGACACCAGGCAGGGAAGACACGAGCCAAATAGTCCGGTGAAGATTCCCGAGCAGTAGTAGCAAGAACAGCTGGAATAACCAGGATGGGGATGAGTCTGACCACAGTCGTGGCCAGAATGAGCTGAAGGAGCCCAGTATGAGGATGAGAATCCAACTGAAGGAACTGAAGGCGATCTGACCTGTGTTTTTTCACGTCGTGATGTGGCGATTTGAAGATACGAGCGTTCCCTGTCCCGCGTGGCTGCGGAGGTGGGAGCGGGGAGCGGGAGTGTGTCCACAGGCTGAGCCTGCTGTGCTGCTGCCACAGGGCCGCCTCTCACTCTCGCTGTCATGCTTTGGCTGCTGCCCTGATACAGTTCCCCCCACGCTTCCTCCCAGCTGATTTCCCTGTACTGATCCAATTCCCCCTGTGCTTCCTCCCAGCTGATCTCCCCGTGGAGGGAGATGCCGCAGTGAGTGCTCTGGGAGCTCCCCAGCTGGTGCCGGGCATGTGGGCAGCAGACACTGGTTCAGGGGAACCAGCTCTGCTTTCACCTCCTGACAATTGCTCTTTCCTTCCTGCAGAGATCACGATCAAGCAGCTGGACCCATACGACATGGATGAGCTTGAGAAGCTTGCAGCTGAGTGAGGAGTGGAGATTTGCTCCCCCAAATCCAAGTTCTGGTTCAAAACAGGAGGAAGAGTTAAAGGGAAGATTTCTCGGTTCTCTTATATCCTCCTGAAGCTGTTGAGTTTTATGTTGCCTAAGGAGCTGCTGAGACAGACCTCATCTCACTAGATGGCAGCAGGAATGCACGGCTGCCATCCCTAACCTCGGGCTCCTGAAATCCAAGCATTCCTAGCAGTGTGGAGAGAGAGGTTGGACCCTGAGCCCTGAAATCCAAGTGTTTGGGGTCCCAGCAGTGAGGGGAGAGAGATTGGGCCCCGGGGGCGGCCTGTCTCCAGCCCAGGGCTGTTTTTGTGCCTTTGTTAATCTTTATTAAATGGAATTGTTTGTAATCCTCAGGGTGGCTCCTTCTTTAACAAAATCCCCTGAAATTTCTCGCCCCTCACAGCATGGGTTTGATTAGGCCAATCTTGGCAATATTGTTGTTTGCCAGATTGGCCACTGCCCTCTGCTCCTCTCACCCAAATTTCTTCCCAAGCCTGACCTGTACATGCACAGACAGGACCCCAGTGTGGCAGTGGGAGCAGGGCCTGACCCTGGCTCTGCAGCCCCTCAACAGCTTTAACCCCCTAGGGGCATTTCAAGGTCCAAAACCTCTTTGTGGGGAGTCTGATACTCAGTATTGTGTAATTGTGGTATCGAGCAATTAATTTTATTTGGGGAGGGAGAGGAGTAAGAGATGTCAGGTGATCTTCCAGGCTTTCCTGGGTGTTGCCAGATCCCTCCCCTGTCTGCAGGCAGAAATCCCCCGCTGGGCTCTCCGGCCCCGGCGTTGCGTTACGGCACAGCCGCCCCCATGAATGTTTGATGGGCAGGGAGCGGGGGATGAAATATCAAACCCCACTCCTTGCCCAGCTTCCCTGGCTCCAGACCCCCTGGCTTCCCTCCCCGTGGGGTGGGCAGTGTGCTTGCCACTCCTTCAGCCAAAAAAATTGGATGGGGAAAGGGAACACTGAGGAATTGAACTTCCCAGCGTGGGGAAGGCAACGATGCTGCCATTTCTGTGGTGAGCGCGCCATGCTCAGCCCTGAGATTGCAGGGGCCGAGGCAACGGCAGCGTCAGGTTCCCCCCAGCAAGCCAGGTTGATAAATAATTAATAGTTAATCAGGGCCGGGCCTAATTACCCAGGGGTAACCGGAGAGGAGCACGGGCCGGAGAGCGCAGCCCTGGTTCAGCCTGGCAGTGCCAGACATGGCGCCATGGAGCGCGGCCAGGCAGCGCCGCGGCTGTGGAGGGGGCCCTGGATCCTGTGCCTGCTGCCAGCGCTGGCAGGGGGTGAGCACCGACCCGTCCCTCGTGTCCCGGGGGGAGTTGCCGAGGCCTGACGGCCGTGCCAAAACAGGGCAGCCGCTGGCGGCCGGCGAGGCGGCCTACGAGGAGTGGCAGGTGACGGGCGTGCGAGGCCGCGCGGTGCAGCTGAGCTGTGGGCTGGAGGCCCCGCCGGCCGTGGTGTTCTGGAGCTTCACCCCACGCGGCGAGGGGCCACCACGGGCCGTGGCCGTGGGCTCGGGCCAGGACGTGGCCGTGGCACCCGGCACGGCAATGCTGGGCCGGGTGATGCTGCACAACGGGACGCTGGAGCTGAGGGAGCTGCGCGTGGCCGCCCAGGGCCGGTTCCTCTGCCAGGGGCTGTTCCCGGAGCGGGGCCGGCTCCGTGTGGGCTACGCCGCCATCCTCCTGCGTGTCCTGGGTAAGGCCACACTCCCTGCACCGCGGGCACGCAGACCCCCACCCGGCAGCCAACAGTGCTGTCCACGGGCAATGAAACGCCCCCCAGCCAGCAAAGGGCTCCACCGGCCAACGCAGCATGGCACTAGCCAGAATAGTGCCCCACTAGTCAAGGAAGGACCCCATGAGCCAATGTAGAGCCCCACTAGCCACCAAGGTGGCTCACTGGCAAGTGTAGCACCCCACTTGCCAACAAAGCACCCCACTAGTCAGCACAGTATCCTGCTTGCCAACGTAATCTGCCACTAGTGAGCAAAGCCCCCACTGGCTAGCACAGCACCCTGTTAGTCAATGTGGTGTCCTACCAGCCAAGGTAGCTCAACACCAGCCAACATAGTGCCCACCAGCCAACAAAGAGCCCACTAGGCAATGCAGAGCCCCACTAGCCAGCCCAGCACACCACTAGCCAGTGAACCCTCCTTGCCTCCAGCCAGTGTAAGCCCCTGCTAGCCAATGTAGCAGCCCACCATTTCCCTGCCCTGGCCACCCCAGCATCCCACCACTCTGATTTGGTCTCAACTAGTCCCCCTACCCACAGCCAGGATGCCCCTCACTAGCCAGTAGGTGTCCTCATTAGCCATCCTACTGGCCATGATAGCACCTCACTGGCTGATCAGTCAGCAGGGCTGGGAGGCTCCTCCCTGGGGAGGACGGGTGGGCCCCGGGGAGGGTCACTCACAACTCAACACCCCCAGTGCCCGTCTCCAAGCCCTTCGTGCGTCCGACGGCGGCGGCGGCGGCAGAGGGGGCGGCGGTGGCCCTGCTGTGCACTGTGCGGGAGGGGACGGAGCCGCTGAGCTTCTCCTGGCAGCACCAGGAGCCCCGGAGGGGTCCCTCAGTGTCCCCCGTGGCACTGGGGGGCTCCAGGGCAGAGCTGCGCCTGACGCCCGCCAACCGCAGCCACACGGGCTGGTACCTCTGCACCGTCCGCAACGAGGTCAACAGCCACACCAGCGAGCCCGTCTACCTGGATATCGTCTGTGAGTGCCTCAGGTGCTGCCCCCCTGGGGAGGGGACTCAGCCACCAGCTGGGGGGACATCTTTGGGGCTGGAGATGCCACTGTGGCACATCCATGGCAAGCACCACAGTATGTCCATGGCCACCATGGCGCACTCACAACCCCCATGGTGTGCCCTTCCTAAGGAGGCTTTGCTGCCCCATTTCCCAATGGGACAATGCCCCAGGGAGGGCTGTGTCACTTCTCTGGGGACAGCCCCGTGGCTAAAAGACCCTGTGTCCCCACAGATGGCCCAGACGAGCCAGCCATCAGCGTGGAGCCTTTCTCCCCTGAACAGGGGGGCTTCTCGGCGGGCGAGCGGGAGGACGTGGTGCTGAGCTGCCTGGCTCCCTCCAACCCCCCCAGCCGCTACGTGTGGCTGCACAACGGGACCCAGGTGCACATAGGCCAGACCTACGTCATCGCCGCCATCGCCCGCGCCCAGGCAGGCACCTACACCTGCCTGGCTGAGAACACCCACCTGCAGACCCGCACCCAGGCCACCATCGTCCTCACCGTGTACTGTAAGTAACCCCGCGGGAGCCGGTGGGACTCCCTGGGGTGACATGGACCAGCGCAGCTCCCCGGTGAGGATGTGGGTGTGAGGGGCAATTTCAGGGGGGTTGGAATGGAATCCCCACCCTCCCCCAGTGCTGATGGTCTCCTGCAGATCCACCAGCCGGGAGCCCCAGCTGCTCTGCCCTGGCCACCGGTGACCTGCAGGACGTGGCCCTGCGGTGCCGTTGGCTGGGGGGCTTCCCCCTGGCCCAGCTGCGCTGGGTGGGCTCCCAGGAGGAGGAGAAGGAAGAGGGGGTGATGGGGGCCAGTTTTTCCATGGCCACCAGGATCCAGCCAGGGTCAGCCACAAGGAACGGCAGCTCCTTCTCCTGCCTGGCCTCTCACCCTGCAGTGCCGCAAGGGGCTGCATGTGGGACCACCCTGTGTGAGTGAGGATGGATCCATCTACCCCCAAGTCCCTTCCTGACCCCCCATGTCACGGTAGAGCCACGGTGATCCCACGCCATGGCCACACCATGGGATGGGCATCCCAAGGTGCTGCTGCCTTTGCTGGGACCTCCAGCACCCCCAGCTTGCTCCAGAATGGGGGTCCCCACGGAGCAGCCGGGGTGCAAAGCTCCCCATGCACGTGATGGGGAGGTGGTGTCTCCTTTTCGGGGGTGCTTTGGCACATCACGGCAGTGCCCTGCCCCGACACCGCTCCCTCCCGCAGGGGTCCCGGCCGGCAGCCCCACCTGCTCGGCAGCGGCCACCAAGGGTGACGAGTACGTGATGCTGCAGTGCCGGTGGGAGGGGGGCACGCCGCCCGTCACCCTGCGCTGGTGGGATGGTGGCGGCCGGGCCTTGGGGGACCCCACGCTCTCCACCGCCGTCCTGGTGCTGAGCACCGATGGCAGCCTGGGGGGCCGGGAGTTCGTCTGCGGTGCTGCCCACCCGCTGCGGGCCGCCAGCGCCGACTGCCGCCTGCGGCTGGGTAAGCGAGACCCCGCCCCGCTGCCCTTAGCGTGCCATGTGGGGCTGGCACGTCCCCGCTGACACTGTTCCCCCTTCTCCACGAGTAGAGGTCCCCGATCTGGAGGCGGAGAGTGAGGTGGCGGTGCTGGAGGGCGGCGAGGCGCTGCTGACGTGCCGGCAACGCGGCACCAGCGCCAGGCTCAGCGCCACTGTGACTTGGTACGACCCCAAGGAGCGGGAGGTAACACCGGGGCTGGCCAAGTACCGGCTGGAGCAGAGAGAAGCGTGGGTCAACCTCACTGTCCTGGATGTCGAGTGGCCAGGGGACGGCGGGACCTACCGCTGCACTGCGACCAACGCCGTGGGCACCGCCAGCCGCCCCGTCCGCCTCCGCGTGGACCGTGAGTCCTGGCAGGGGCAGGGGGCTCCCACGAGGCGGGCTGAGGGCGTCGAGCCCCTCCTGTCGCTGCCGTGTCGCCGCAGGGTACCCAGCACCCCCCAACGTCACCATCAGCAAGCTGCGCTACACGCGGGCGCGCACCGAGGTGCAGCTGGAGTGGCGGACACAGGGCACAGGCAACCTCACGGGCTTCGTGGTGCAGCGGCGCCAGACCAAGAAACCCCTCCGGGAGGCGCCCAGCCCCTGGGAAACGGCCGCGGGCAACATCGAGCCGCACTCCCGCGACCGGCGCCTGGGGGGGCTGGACCCCGCGGTGCTCTATGCTTTCCGCGTCCTGGCCGTCAACCACCGCACGGCCGGGCACCCCTCCGAGGTGCAGACGCCAGGTGAAGTGGGCAGGGGCTGCTGATCCGTGGGGGCAGAGCAGGGTTTGAGTGGAGAAGGGCAGCGTTTCCATCCCGGTGGAGCTGAGTGCAAGCAGCCGTCAGACGGTTTCAGAGTGAAGAGGCACGGGCTCGCACCTTCCCTGGTCTTTCTGGGTTCTGCCCGGCCCTGCTGCCTGCCATGCTCCCTCTGCTCTCTTCCAGCGGAGCCTCCCTTCGAGGCCTACCCGGCGGTGACGGGGGCGGCGGTGGGCGGGATGCTGGTGGCCACTGCGGCGTCACTGCTGGCCGTGCGCTGCATCGCCCGCCACCGGGACACCCTCCCGCGTGAGTGCCGGCCCAGCGGGGCTCACGAGCTGGAGCCCGGACCCCCCACCCCTCACCGCCTTCTGTCTCCACAGGGCTGCACGACCTGCTCTTCCGCACGTGAGTGCCCAAATCCCTCTGTCCCGCTGCTCCCGCCCTGGCTCCACGACACCCGCATGTCCCCCCAGGGCCGGCCCTGGCGCCCAGGAGCCCGTGGACACGCCGGAGGATGCCGAAGCAGCAGCCACAGGCGCGGAGGCGGAAACAGCACCCGCACCGGGAGACGTGTCTGCCCCCGGCACAGCCGCGGGTACCTGGGGAGAGCCGAGGGCTGCGCCCCCCGCCCCGCTGCCCAGCACACACCTGTGGCACCGGCGCTCTCCCTTGCAGAGCCGCTCTCAGCGCCGCCAGGCACCACCGATGATCCACCGGTGGATGTCACCATCACCGCGACGGCGACACCCTGACCGCTCCAGCTTTTCCTTCCTATTTTCCTTTCCTCCTCTCGTTCCACACCACGGGACGGCAGCACCCACCTGTGCCACGCCAGGCTGGGCAGCAGCTGCCTCCGAGTGCAGCACCCGGCAAAAGCCCCTCAGGCTCTGCCTCGGGCCCGCAGTTACTGCTGGAGCTAAAATAAATATTTAGGCTACAATAAATAGTTTCTCACCGATGGCAGAAAAAAATCCCCGAGGGCCGAAGTGCCGCCCTCAGGCCCAGGGCTGGGGATGCTGCCTGGGGACTGTGCTGACTCTGAGCTGCAAAAACAGCCACAAAGATTTGCGGGGCAGGGCAGGGGCCTCATCTTCACACCAAACTCCCCATTTTCAGGCCAAACCACCAGAGGTTAAAAATAGTAATTGCTGATGGTTTTTCCCCATGTTGGTGCAAGCAGGGTGCAAGGAAAGCATCCAACAATTCCCACTTTCCTCAGCCCTCATCATCTCTGTCTGTGGAAACAAGAGCATCTTGGGCCATTTTGTCCTGTATTTGGTTAATTATCTGTTGGGAAGTATCGAGTGACACCTCAATCAGTAACCACAGATTATCAATCCCCACGCTGGCCACAGAGCAGCATCACTCTTTTTATCAAACCACCCCCAAAAATACAAACCCTACCCCAAACCCCACCCCAACCCCAGCAAAACAGCACCATTTTCAAATACATAAAATTTCAAAGGGATATTACAGCTTCTCTGGAAAATAGAATGTCTTTATCCAACACACCCACAATACAGAGAGGATTTAAGCAAGGTCCTTTGAAACTGATGTTAAATCTCAGCATTTGGGGAGAATGAAGTAGCCAGAGGTAAACCCCAATCCCCAGGCTGCCAATCTCCATTGGAAAGGGGGAAAGCCTCACAGCAGGTCTTGTGAAGGGCAAATCCAGGCTGTGAGGAGAAGAGAAATGAAGAGGAAGGAGGGGGCTCTGTCCTGACTCTGGGGTTCGTGGCAGTCAAAGCCTGGGGGTGTGAGGTCCAGAGTTTGCAGTGAACTTCAGAATAAGGCAGCTCTGGCTGGGAGGATCCAAAACCCTAAAAAAAAGAGCAAAAATAAATATAACCATAAATAATGCAATAAAAGAGAAGGCTTTGGGAAGAGCTCATTGTGACCTTCCAGTACCTGAAGGGGGGTTATAAGAGGGAGGGACAGGGACTTTTTATACAGAAAGACAGTGGACAGTGCAAGAGGAAGTGGTTTTCTACTGACAAAGGGCAGGAATGGATTGGATATTGGGAAGAAATTATTCTCTGTGAGGGTGGGCAGGCCCTGGCACAGGTGCCCAGAGAAGCTGCAGCTGCCCCATCCCTGGGAGTGCCCAAGGCCAGGCTGGACAGGGCTTGGAGCAACCTGGGCTGGTGGAAGGGCTCCCATGCCAGGGGGTTGGAATGACATGAGCTTTAAGGTATTTCCCAACCCAAACCATTCTGGGATTCTATGGAAAGGAAAAAAACCCACCTCAACACTCGGAAGAGCCCATGGAGACACTGCTGCCAAAGGAGAACTCAAGCACCTTCTCCTCACACAGACTTCACTCCCCAAACCCCACAACTGGTGAAGATTCACTTGTAGCCCTGAGCTCCCTGAAGGTTTTGGAGCAGCCACAGTCAGCCCAGCTTGGCTTCCTTCCTTTCCAGCCTGGCCAGGAAGATGCTGCTTTGTGCAAAGGTGCTGCACACACATTGCCCCAGGGCACCTCATCTCTGGGATTATGTGCTCCTGAGTTGTGTGGGAGGAGGGAGTGCTTTACAAGCACCACTTTGTTTTATTTTCCAGGATTAAATATGGAAAGGAAAAAGAAAAAAACGCACCCAAACTCTGCAGACAAGGTTGTAACACCTCCATCATGCTGTGTCCAGGCTGGGTGGGTTCCCAACAGCCACGTGCAGTGCCGGTGGGAGCTGCTCCGACATGACTGGTTTAATTTTGGAGCTATCCAAGCCGTTACTATTCCTTCAAACCGAGAGTTGAACTGGATTTTGTCTTCTGTGAGTGGGAAGGTGAGACAGGCTGCATTTCCACCTGTAGTTCTGCAGACCTAAGTGTTATCAAGCATCTGAAGACAGTCACTGACCCAAGCTCTGCTTCAAGCTGTGTTGGATGGACTCAGCTGGGCCTCATTTTTCTTACTTATTTTCTCATTTCCCCACTGAGATCTTCCCGGAGAAACCAAAGGAGGACGAGATGTGTTCCTGGAAAGGAGGGTGTGAGTACCATGTCGCTGAGCTGCCAGGAAGGTGGCAGCCACAATATCAGACCTGCTTAAATCCCTGTCTCAGGCTCCTCAGAAGCACTTCTCACACTGGTAACATGCCACGGAAACACACTCTGTATTTCCCATCCTCGTTCTTTATATTATTACAATTCTTTTTTATACACATAACCAGGCTATTTTTGCTGTGTGTGAGGGGAAAAAAATAACCATAAAAGGGATTTCAAGGCATAAATAATATAAAAAGGCAACCATTTTGAAAACCAAGATACATTCATATGACACTACTACAAAAAATAAATAGTGACTCTCTCTGTTATAATTAACATCCCCCCGTCACTCCCTCTCAGCGACACTGCGGGGCAGTTCCTGGCCTAAGTGGGGACAACGGTCAGTCACTTCCTCAGGTTTCCCGCAGCGGGAGCTGCCGAAGGTCCCCAGAACCGTTTAAGGTGACTCTGGATGAACTCCATCCTGGTTTTTCCTTACAGTCCTTGGAAACAGGCTGCAGAATGAGGGGACTCCAGCTCAAAATGTGGTTCGACGTTTCCGAGTGCACGCAGCTGTTGCCTGCGAAGCAAGAGCAGGGCGGGTGGTTGTTGTTGGGCTTTTTCAGCAGATCCTCTCTGTCAGCTCAACAGACCCACACACCCCAAAAATTCCTAATTCCAGTGGGTGATGCTCTTTGGGCTCAGGCTCATTCCCACTGTACCAGGGCATTGGCTCTATCCCAGCACAGCATCGGTATCGAACAGCTCACACTGATGAGGTCAGCCCAGCTCCCTCCCGGTGCCTGTTCCTGCCTCCAGGATGGCTCTGGGCTGTCGGGAATGCCTGCTCATTAAGGAAAAACTCCATTAGGCAGCGTTTCAGCAGTGTCAGAGCCCACGGGTGCCCTGTGGGTGCATCATCAATCAGTCACAGCCTCGTTAGGTGCTTGACGAGCCCTGTATAGAGGCATCAATCACAAAGGCATGACAGGACCAGGCACTTTCCACCGGGAAAGGCGGGATGTTTAGCTCTCCTCAAAGAGCCAGCTCTTTTGTGGGCCTAATTACTACCTTCTCCACAATAAATCAAGCACCCTACAGGACTTTCCCAGCTCCAAAGCCAGATGCTATGGTGCCTCACCGTCCATGCAGTCCATGGGAAGCCGGCCCACGCCGTCCTGGCAGCAGGGGTGCTGCGGGGAGTGCTGCTCCACGCCCTCCGTGCCGGCCTCGTCCAGCCTGGCACTGTGCTCGGGCACGGCCGGGGCCAGGCACATGGCCACCATCAGGTGGGGGCTCAGCGGCTTCATCTCCACACCGTCCTGCTGGAAAGGAGCTCCGAGGGGCACCATGGGCACCGCGGCGCTGCCGAAAGTGCCGCTGGTTTTGGTGAAACACCTGCGGGCGGGACAGAGGCCAAGGTTACTCAGAGCAGCTCCTTCCCCCCCTTATCTTGAGAAAATAAAATTTTTAAGTGCTTTACCACAGGTCAACAGAGAGCTTGTCAAATCAGTTTTAAATAACTTTTTGAAGCAATCCTGACATTAAGAAAAGGACTGACGTTATTTTTCCCCAACAGACAGCTGAAAACATTCGAAACACGCTCAGTTCCTTCCCCCGTCGATTGTGACTCTATGACCTGACTTGTGAGTCCATTTCTCCATCAAAGCAATCCCATAAAACACATTTTCACTGCCAAGATAAAGAGCTCAAATTTGAAACCCGAGTAGCAAACTTAAGTACCTTGGAAAATAAATACTAAGTGTTATCAGAGTGAATGCAAATTAGAAAAATAAATGCAATATTATAAATTTAACCACTCCTTCTGCTGTGTAAGTCAGATTGTTGTCCTTTAATACATGTGTCAGGCTGCAGAACTGAAGCTAAAGTGCTGAATCAATTGTTACAACAGAGGTATTTATATTTAACCTTTTAAGAAAGGGGAGCAGGACTTTGACACATGTACCACTGGAGCACACAGGGAAAACACCTCAGTGTTTGCAATGTGGACAATGTGGCCTCAGGGAACATCTACATAAACAATTCCTAATAAGAAAACCCTCCCAAATATTCTGCTTCAGTGTGGTTTTAGACAAAACCATAATTACTCCAAAAGGAAAAAGTTTCCATGCACAGCTGCCACAAACTTCAGGAAACCACCCCCCAAAACTCTCCTTGCTGTGTGGCATAAGACAGAGATGGACCTGTAGATAAAAGCATGGAAATAAGGATGGAGAGTGTTCACACCCACCAGAGATCTTCCAAAACACTCCCACAAAGGCTGAACAGGCTTCAGGGTTATATGTGCTGACACAGATGCAACTCTGAGCATCCTTCTCTTTTTCCTTCCCCATTGTAAATCCATCCCTTGCTGACTGGGCTCACAGGGACCAGCCCAGTGCTCTTGCTCTGGGTTATTCCTGAGGCTGCCCAACACTGGCATTTGGAAGTATAAAAATTTCTCCCTGGAACATGCCTGTCAGGTGCTGCTCCAGAGTGATTCTGGCCTCACACTGAGCAGAGCTGATGAAATATGGCTGGAAGACAGGGGGAAGATGGACTGGGATGTCAACAGTGCCAGGGCAGCAGCCAGCAGAGCACCTCTGACAGCAGGGGAGCCCTGAGCACCTCAGCACTGAGCTCAGACAGGTTTAAAACCCGAACACATGAAGCTTGGCAGTCACAGTAGGGTCCCCCACAAGTCTCAGAAACCACTTTTATGCCATTAAAAAGGTCACAGGAGTGCATAAAAACATCCCACTCCAGAGACCTGCCCTACAGCCTCGCCTGGAGCCTCAGTTCGCACCTGAAACCTGATGAAAACTTGTGATCAATTTTGCCTGAACTGAAAAGGCAAAAAACATCCAACAACAACACAAATAAGCTTCCTAGAGGAGGAACTGGAGCGAGTTTCCCATCCAGCAGATGCCTCATGTGCAAAGCCAAACCAGGGGACAAGGGGCAGCCCTCCAGAGCTCATGAGGATGGAGCAGCACCAAGCTTCACTTTCAACCTTTGCTCTCCTATTTTGTCCTTCTGCTCCTGTAACTGCCTCCAAAATCATTATTCCAAGTACCAAAATACCACAGAAGCCACTGAAGAATCCACATGAAACACATCTGGTCTTCAAACAAATCCATTTATTAGTTTGCCTTTCTCTCCACAGAGGTTTTGACTGCACTCGCTTAGTAAAAAAAAAAAAGCTCAGAGACACTAATTTAAAATGTTTAGGTTTATGTGTTTCTGGGGGTTCTTCTTAAAGATACAGAGGCTGGTGTAGTTCTCTATTATTGTATGGGCTTGAAGGATGTTTCCAGACAGCAGTTCAGCTTTTGAAGCTTAAATAACCACACTGTGATGGAAACGAGCCATGGAGATATGCAGAGCAGAGTGTGCAGGAAGAGTGATGTAAAATCTCTGCTGCAGAAAACGTATTTTCTTTCAATTCTCAGTGCTAAACCCCTACCAAACCATAATCTAAAAAAAGCATAATGTAGATGAAAAAGCTGGAAAAACAAAGTGATGCTCCTGCATTTGAAATATGCATTTCAGATTTCTGACCAAAATACAGTGAATTTGCAAAGAGAGATCTGCAAAAGTGTAAATTCCTCTGCAGCCACCAGGTACCTCAAGAGTTTTAACACAAAAGCACCAGGGAAGAAAAAAGATCAGTTCTCAATCCTGTCAACCACAGGCTTTGTCCACAATAGCAAAGCAGGTCTCCAGGTTTCAGCAGCTTCTCCCTCTGGCAAGACTCCATGAGCAGTTATGAGGGATAAAGTGCTAATTTAAACAGAAGATCCAGGGATTTCAGCACTGGAATAATAAAACCTGCTCCGAGATGGCTATTGCTGAAAACAGCTATGAAATACGTTGAACCTTTAGGATTCATTCGCACATGGTCACAATTCAAACAACTGCTAAATTCACCCCAGACCAGGAGCAGCTCCGGGCGTTTGGTGGAAATGGATTGGTGAGGAATTCATGGTGCAAAATCCACACAGCCCCCCAATGCTCCCAGGCTGGAGACGTCACCCTGCCAGCAGTGCTTCCACCTGAACCTCCCCTGCCCTGCTGTCACGGGCGGTGCAGAGGGAATTGCCTTCTCCAGATCACAGGTGAAATGACTCCAGGGTGGGACAAGGAACAGGAGCCCAGGTGGAGGCGACAGCCCTTACCTGCACTACAAGGCTGAACAAAGATAGGGAAAAGACTCCAGCCCCAAAATCCCACTTGCCACAACCTACTGATGTGACGGCACTGACCCAGGCCTTCCTCCTCCCTGTCCTGCCCATACACTCAGCTCCCTGGTGTAACGCTCAGGCACGTTCTGGTCCTCCCCACTCCCCTCTCCCATGTCCTCCTTCATTCCCCAGGGCAAGGCCGGAGCAGTCCCAGCCGTGCAGCTGCTGCCACGCAGAGGTTAATGGTCCCCTCGGGGTAAGGCAGCTTAAGGGACAAGTTATTTCTCTATCAGGCAGTCAAATATAGAACGGGGATGTGAGGACTCAAAGTTCAGGCCCTGCTGATGAGTCGTCTGGGAGGAGCAGTGCAGATGAAGAGGATGGAACCCTCTCTCTGCTTTCTTAGGAAAGAAAAGAGCAAGTAAAAAATTAAATATGCTTAAAACTGGAACGCGAGCTCTTAATTACAGCATAACACATACAGCATGTTCCAGATTACAGCGAGTCACAGACATCCTGGTGAGAGCTGCTGCAGAGCCTGCTCAAAAACACACAACTGGTGTGTGAGGGAACATGCTGGGCTTCCCTGGAGACCTGTTGGGATGCTGGTCCAGGCAAGGCATGCCCAGCTCACGTGCAAGCAGCAGCTCGTCAACATGACACTATCACGCATATATTTATGGAAGCAGGAAGGATTTAAAGCCTATTATAAATGATACTTTAAAAATTAAAACCATGAAAATAAAGTGAACGTGTTTTTAGTCTTCAACAACAGCTTATTTGTTGAACAGGAATTGGACTTGATGCTTGTGGGTCCAACTCAGAATATTCAATGATTTTATGATTAATTTCAACACAACTTCTCCAGATGCACATCTGAAGGCAGCTGAGCATATTAACAATACAGAAAAATCAAAGTATGACTGAAAAAAAAAGCTCAGAATTTACCAGACAGTAGTACAGCTCATCTGAGTTTCAGTCCTATTTATCATCATTAAAATAACCAGAGATTTAGTCAGAAGCCTGGGAGGATATTTGTTAAAACTTGTGATAGTGAAAAACCTACAGTGTAGAAGACAGATTTTCCCTTAATCTATACAAGAATCCTCTTTCCCATGAAAAAATCATATCCCACGCTGACAATGGCTGGTCAAATCGCTCCCGAAGGCCTGAGGTTCTTCAGAACCTCAAATCCCATGTGTTACAAAGGATAGCATTGTGAAGGCAAAGGGGCAACTCCAGTTGGTCAGTGCTCTTGAGGGAATGGCAGGAAGTGTAAAATGCAGAAGAGCAATTAAATCTGACTTGACAAATTCCACATGGAATAATTTTGTTATCTTGAAACTGAAGGAAACACATGAAATAAGGATTTTTAAAAAATCCAGTGCCCAACCTGTCTCCCTTCCTAGAGAGCCTCAGAGGAGTGTGTTGAGCAAAGTGAGCTCTGGGGTTTAACAACTTGTTTTATTCTGTCCTATGGACAATTCCCAGCTATTCTCCAAGTCATCCCCTGACACGGAACTCCTTGTGCCCTGAGCCAGAACTCCAGCTCAGCTTCTGTCAGTCCCAGCTCCACCACAGCAGGCAGAGCGAGGGCTGCTCTGGGGGCAGATCCTGCCTTGGTGCAGGTTGTGCCTCACCTGTTATTGTTCCGACAGTTCCGGCAGCTGATGCACTCCGAGGGCTCAGCCTGCGGCACGGCCGTGTAGACCCCGCCACCCTGCACAGGAGGGAGCAACAGCAAAGCATTAGAAATCAGCACTCTTCCAGCATCCCAGAGAGGTGCCGAGGAGGCAGCTCAGCTCTTTGACTTGGTTTTCCGACCCCAGTCACCTTATCAGTGCCCCGCTCTGGCCTGAGCACGGCACAGCAACACTGAGTGATTGTCCAAAGGCCAGGGAGGGCTCTGCCAGCATGTGTGTCAGGGAAAAGTAAATAACTGCAGCTTAGACAAGTATGTGGTCATTTCCCTGGTCTGTTTTCAGCTTAATATGCTGAGGTTTAATTTAATAAACACACTGTAAATATGTTTATTTTTAACGCTGATGACAGACACGAAAACGAACTGCTGTTCGTTAGCACTCCAGGCTCGCTTGGGGAGACAGGGGATTAAATTCAGAGGGCTGATGTCACACACAAACCCATCCCACTTTCCTGTAATTACTTTGATTAGATCAGTTTGCTTTGCTACACTGATTTTTGAACTGTTTCGTATTTGTACAGATGGGGTAATTCCTCAGCCAGCAATGACTCGGGGTGCGAGGGATTTTGTGTTGTTGGTTTTGGCTGACAGGGCCATTACAAGCCAGTTGCAATGCCCAGATTAACACATACCTCATTGCTGGGGACCGGGCGGACAGTGCCGCGGGAGCGCTCGGAACTGGCTGCGGAGCCAGACTCCCACCGGCTCCAGGAGGGAGCCAGCCTGGGAAGACTCACCTGGCTTTTGGCAGTTCAAGGGGTAGGGAACATTTAACAACCCTTATTTTTGCACAAACAGGGCTTATCCTGAAAATTTTGAAGGATAGGGAGCACTGAGGAAATGCCTAATTAGTCTTGATTGCCATCCTGGCCAGTCTCTCCCTTCCTCATTTAGCCCAACCATTAAAACAATAAAGAGCAGAGAGGATGAGAACATCCTGTTCCTCTGCCTCGCCCACGTGCCAGGCCCGGACCTTCTCCATGGGCAGATTGTGTGACTCAAACTTTCTACAACAGGGAGTGGGGAACAGAAGACTCAGCCCATCACCTGCTTGCTGCCAGGCAGAGGCATTGTGTGAATTTGTGTGGATCTCTGATGGCAAAGAGGAGCTTCAAGCACTGAGACCTCTGTCACCACACATGTATTTCCTTCTTTTTCTCCCAAAAAATAAAAATAGGAGGGAGAAAACATCAGTGCAAGTCCCCAGGCTTTCTCACAGGCAAGCCTTTAAGCACTGTAAATGTTCTCTCCCTCAGGACTTTGAGATTTCTGGAGAGTTTCACCCACTGTGAGGTTGGACAGGTCCAAAAACCCAGCTTGGGCCTTGGTTACTCTTGAAAACAACAAAATATGGGCACTTCTTTCTACACAAGCAGGCCAAGGACAAAATCAGGTGAAGAACCGACTGGTCTGAGCTGAAACTGGAGGGAACTGAAGCAGTAACTACTGTGCAAGTGCTAATTTGTTGTTCAATAAAATGAAGTGCTTGTGCTCAATTACCAACACAAACAATAGGCCCATTTTTTTTCTCCAGAAACAGCATGGGTTATTCAGACTTTTGAACTTTTTCTTTCAGTTTTCCTGGGCAATGTTCACAGTTTTGAGTAAGTTTAGTAAGTTTGAATGCAAGCCATCTGTTTCCATAGACAATAATGAAATCATTATTCTCTCTTGGAAACGGGACACGTTTCAGCAAATGAAGTATTTTTCCACAGCATACAAAGGTTGGATCGCAGACTGAAATTAGTTTTTAATTTTATTTTCAATTTCAAAACAACAAACGAGTCTGTCTCAGCAGTCACAAACAGGACACTGAAAAAAAAAGCAGCAGCGTTATTGCACTGCTGCAGTTCATGATGTATGGGGCACTTCATTCCGTGGAACCTCCTGCTCTTTCGTGCTTTGCCATAATTAATAGCATTGCTCAGAGTTACAGATCTGAAACAGGTGGGGGGAAAACGGGTGATCCATAAAGCTGCAGAATAAGCAGCTATAATTAAATCTATTTAACTTGGAGATTGAGAAATACCATATGTATGAGGAAAGGATTTCAGCCCAGCACTGAGGCATTCTCAGAGCTTACATGCTGTTAGGAGGAGGGTAGAGGCAGATTTCCCAGAGTAAGTGGAATTCTTGCTGTCATCTGATATCCTCAAATGAAAACCATGATGTTTGTATCACAGATACCAGCCCAGTTGCTTCCTCTGGGATAAGGAACACAGTGGAACTGGCTGTTATCAATGGATGAGTATTCCCCCACCCGAATTAAGTCAGCTTCCACAGCCCCTGACTAAACCCCGAGGTCTGGGCTGAGCCTCCCACCCGGTGTAGGCACTTACGTTCACGAGGTGGTGGGGGTGTTCATAGTCCATGTGTGTCCTGGGCAGGGAGTTGGTGTGCCCTGGGTACAGTCCTGCTCCTCCATTCATGATGCCATTAACTCCATTAGCAACTTTATGATGGACATGGGGACAGCCGTTGCTGAGCCCGTTGCTGAGGAAGTTTCCGTGGATGCTGCCGTTGACTCGGCTCGTCCCGGGGAGGGTCGTGTACTCAATCATTTGCCCATTGATATCCACCCCTTGGTAGAGATACCCAGGAGGGTCGTATTCTGCAAGAGACATTATTGCTGAAAGCACCTTTATTGCCAAAGAGCAGCTAAACAGGCGTCCCTGAAAAATAAATAAACTTATTTTGTCTTTCTCCAGCTTTTGTGAACTAACTCTGATATTCAAGGGCTTAGTGTACAAACGTAGACATGGAAAACAGCCACATCCTGGAGAGCAGACCAGGAATGTTGGTCTGGAAGGACTTGGCTGACATCAATCACTATGAGAGTGTCCTAAAACCGGGCCACTTGTATCATCAATAGCCCCTCTGCTATCTGCTATGAGCCACTTCCCGAAAATCTCGCTGGGCTGCAGCTGAAGGCACTATCTTATCTTGCAAGAAGTTTTGTTTCATTTTTCTCTGTCACAGAGTAAGGACATTTAAAAATAACCACAAGCCATGGCAAGAGCAAGGCTGATTTATGCACAAGGAATAGAAAAGGCCAGTGCACAGATTCCTCTGGGACCAGGTTGTTGGTGGGTGCAGAACACCTTGCAAAGCTCCTGCTCCAGGCTCCTGCTCGCTAATGAACAGGTTTTTCTGATTAACACCTCTCTGACAGACTTGGCCGTTGAATGCCATCTCACTGTGCAGGGACTGAGAGGTAACAAGGGACTTGTCCTAGTGCTGCACATTCTGTTTCTTTCCAGATACAATCGAGAAAGGGAGAGATCCAGGGTTTAACTCTCCACATTTAACAAGTACTTAGAATTACACACGCTCTGCCTCTGCAACCATCAGAGACCTCGGCAGGAGCTGAAAGTTAAATATAAACTGCAGAAACTGTGCCCAGGCCTTTCCTACACCATTCTCTGGGTGAAGCTGCAGCACAACCCTCCAGGGCTGCAGCAGGGCAGGGAGCACCAATGCAAAGCAATTCAGACATTGCTGCTCTTGAAACCCCAAATCTGCACCTAAGGCACACCTAGAAGAACAAGTCCCTACAGAAATGCCAGCTGGCTCACAACAGTAAACAGCTTCCCATCCATAAAACGGAGCATGAACGTTACTAATTTTGCTCTGGTAATATTTTCATCACGGAAGGGAACCAGCCCCCCACTCACTGTGCATGGCGTTCTGCTGCCGGTTCTTCCAGAGGCACATGGCAATGAAGACGATGAGGATGAGGACCATGACGCCCAGGACACAGCCCACGATGAGGTACAGCATGTCGCTGCTGCGCACGGGGCCGGGGGCGGGCACGGCCCCGCTGCCCCCCGCCCGCTCCGGGGCGCTCGGGGGGGTGCTCAGCTCCCTCCCGGGATACTCCGACGCTCCCGGCGTGCGTTTCACTGCGTGAGGAGAGACAGGTATGGGTACGTTCACCAAATGCATTTTCTGAACGTGCTTTTTTCATCATGAAATGAAAATAATTACTGCTGAGTTCAAGTCTTAATGCTTCACAAAGAAGCTTCCAAGCCAGTATTAAATCCTACAAGGAGAAGGCCAACTGCTATTGGGTAATAGCTATTTGCCTTGGAAAACGGTGATTATCCCTCCTGCTCACCCCCCCTTTGAGGTCACAGAAACTTTAACGAGCCGCTCGAGGTTCGAATGGCTACAACTGCTCTAACTCCCAACTTGAAAGAGTGCAAATCTTTCCACTTCTGAGGTCAGGAAAAACCACAACACGCCTTTCTCTCTCTCAGCCTCTGCCAGATGACCTACTTGTATCTGCTGTGAACCCTCCTAACCCCGTCTCCAAACTATAGAGTTGAAGATACCAAGAGCTGAGCAGAAAATCTCTAAAAACAAGATGCTAGTTTAATCCAGGAATTACACTTACATTAGCTTCCAGAACACCACAGCTCAGATTCATTTCATTTGACACTCAAAACCTAAAAGAGGTGCCTGGCTTAGGAGTGAAGCTGGTCAGAGAGACACAAGCACCTCCATGGAGGTAAATTGGATAAACTGGATCACCCCTATAAGCCTGGAGGAGATGCATTTTAAGGAAGAAGCAGAGTGAGTGACAGAGTACATTTTGTCAATTTTAAAATTAGAGAAGAAAGTTATATTCCTTGCTAGAGGGAGACCAACTGTGCACGGAGCCTTGAAGCCCTGCAGCTCCTACTCCTTCCTTCAAAGGTTTCACTACGCACTTCACTGAATTTTGATGCTTCCGTTCCCAGAGGGCTTTTTTTTTTTTTTAAACATTTTTTCATAGCACTGCATTTGAAGTTTACTGTCTGCATTTTCCCTTTACAGCCTTACTTGGTTTTAGAGATTAAAGGAGAGAGGAATTCTTTGCAAAATAAATGTGACTGCCATATCTGACACTTCCCGAGAACAGTACAAACTTTGTGCCAGAGGCATGCAGGATTAGGGATGGAGGCAGCCAACACAACCATCAATTGCTGTGGTCTGCACTTATACAACGTGTCACAGAGCCCTGAAGACATAAAACAGACGTACAAATCAATCCTGTCATCTTCAGGCACATGGTGGCTCCTGAGGAGAGCCCATCAGCAGCGCTATCTCTGAGCGCAGGCAAAGCTGCAGAGCTTCGCCCAGCGCCTCGGGAGTGCAAGGGATCACTTTCCACATGTTCAAAACAATCCCAGCTTCGGAAGACAAAACAATCCTCCAAAACATTCCAGAAAATTACAGTCATCTTCGCAGCTGACTTCAGTGCTGCATAAAGAATTCCCCACAGTGGGTATTTCATGCCCCAAAGGCCCCCTCGGCCCAGTCCTGCAGCCTCACCTTTGGTCTCACAGATCATCACGTTGCTGTACTCGCTCTCCCCACCCTCGTTATAGCACTGCATCTTAATGTCGTAAGAAGTTTCAGGCTGCAGGTGGTTTATCAGGTGCCACTGCTTTGTACCTGTGAAAGGAGGAAAAATAAATCAGCTGCAGATCAATTACTCCCATGAGCCAGAATTAGGGACAAGTGTATTGCAAGGTCCTTCTCTACCAATTGCAGGGACATCGCAGCTCCTCCTGACAGCACAGAAGTCTTTAGTAACAGTTTGTGGACTTGGCTGAAACCATGACCTGTGAGTGGCATCCCTGCCCATGGCAGGGGGTTGGAACTAGATGGTCTTTAAGGTAATTTCCAACCCAAACCATTCCATGATACCACGAGATTCAGATTATCTTGTGAAACTGGTAATTAGAAGAACCTTCTGATAAACAGAAGTGAGTCTTTTTCACTATTGGCAATTGATTTAAAAAAAAAACTCACATCCTCTACAAAAGTCACTAAACTCAAAAGAACAGACATTCAAGTGTCCACATCTGTACATTTAAATTCGACAGCAGCCCTGTGCATCCTAAACACGGAACTGCTGCACAGATGGGTTTAGGGTGGGTTATGCTGGCAATTTACCATACACTGGGCAAATAACAAGGAAAACTGGAAAAACTTGGCTGTGGTAAGACCCTCTCCCAGCCTGCAGCCCTCGAGGTGTGACTGCAGCCTCCTATGTCTCACAGGAGGGACAAATCTGGGTCGTCCAACTTGGCCAAAATGTGCATTTTATTGCCCATCCTGGGAACGCGGCGAGGCTGTCCCGGTGCCGCTGCCCCAGCGGGGCCTGAGCCCAAGCCAGGCAATCTTCTCTAATAGGACCGTTTTGTCATCTCTGGCCCCCGGCCAGCATTTCATTTAGACACCCTCCTGAAGTACTGAGCACTTCGGGATAAATCACTCCCAGTTTTTACTTTCACGGGCTTGTGACAAACTGTAATAAACAGCGACTTTTTTTTTGGGGGGAGGGAGTTTAATTAACTGTTTGAGTGCTCTTAATCCCTCTTGGAAAATACCACCTCGAACTGTTTCCACCGTTTCTAAGGAGCTGTCATACCACCTACTGATTTAAGCACTAAGAAGAAGCACCGAGGCTGCTCGGCGGGCGGGGCGGTCACCGCGACGCTGCTCAGGCCCCTCCGGGACCCCAGCCCGGGCCCGGGTCCGGGTCTGGGTCCCCTGGCAGGGGAGACGGGGGGCCCATCCCGGTGGGATGCGCTCCGGGCTCAGCGCTCGCAGAGCGCCCCAGGCAGGGCAGCCGAGCTCTGGCTGAAGCTGGAACCGCCTTTCCCTAAATCGCACGTTTTCCCAAGATTGAGACTCGCTTTTCCCGGCGCCCCCACCCCCAAGCATTCCTTTCGGTAATTACTACACCAGGTTTTAGGTTTCCGCTTCAAACCATTAGTGGAACTGGAATCAGTACAGGCACTTTAACTGTCCTCTTCGTGCACCATTAGCAAGGGAAAACATTTAAACAACTGACATCAGACTGCATTTACATTTAAAATTCAATCTCCAGGACCCTCGAAACCGAGAAATTCAGACCAGAAAGAAATTCAGGCCATCGATGCAGGACAGGGTTGATTTTGTTTTGCTTTGCTTTTGCTTAAAGCTGCTGAGAGATACCGAGAAGCTATCGGAGTCAAGCTTTTTGCTTGTTTTTTCCTTCAAATACAATCTGATTTTGCCTGTAGCAGCATTTATATGGGAAAAAAAAGTTTTCTTCAGAGTTTTGAATGTCTTAAAAGACAAGACTTAACAGGAAGCGGTGAGGAAAGCCTGCGGCAAGCACTTAGCTAAGACAGGCATCAAAACACTTTTTCCACAACTCATTGCAGCCATTTCAAGATAAAATTCCCTGTCAAAAAACAGACAGATTAATTCAAAGGTAAAAGAGGGGGGGAAAGTGAAGAACAAGTGATTTATGGCAAAAATACCTAGAGTCACATGCTCCTCTACATATTTCACATCAAGTGCTTCCAATCACACTTTAATTGAAAATAGTTCTCTCTTTTTTCCGCCCATTGAAAATAGTTATGTCTCTTTTTTCCCCCCCTGAAAAGCTAATTTAGGGGAGCACAGTAAAGAGAAGCTGAAGTTTAAATCTTTCCACCAAGTGATTTCTGTTGCAGGCTCTGGCAGAGCAGAGCAGCTGCTAATGGTTTCAGACTGCCACAAAGAGTTCAATACACACAGCTCGGAAAAAAATCCGAAACAAGCTAATTTCACAGCACAGTGGAGCCCACTTAAACAACTAACTGCTCAGTGTATAAGACTTATAAACACACAAGTTCTGTGTAGCAAAGGCTAAAATACATTTGCAGATGAAGGTGCAGCCTGCATAAAGTTCTTTTAAGCCTCCGAGCCCAAACTCTGGATCTTTAATAGCTTTATGGTGTGCAAAAGCTTATGTCATGCATCAAAGTACTATGTGCAGAATTGTCTGGCAGGGGAAAATTTTCAAAATAAAGGCCCATTCCTCTTGTAACTGAAATAAACGAGGGGGAAAAAAATAATTAACGTCATTGGGCCAGAATGAGATCACTGCGTTTGCTCAGCCCGAGCAATAAGGACATTAAATAAAATATTTTTAAAAGGGTTTTCCACTTCTGGACTAATATAGACATTATCTAATAACTTCTTCCAGGAAAATGATGATCTAATATGCACAGGGGAAAAAATAACTTGATTAAAAGGCAAAATGAAGCACAAACATACCTGCATTTGCAGCGTGCTACAACACTTGAGGCTAAAAGCCACTTCCTTAAGGCGGGAGAAGTGATTAGTTGAAGTAAGAGGAGAGATTGCACACAAGGTACTACCATCTTAGAAAGTATGTGCTGGGGTAAATAATTTTAAAAGCCAGCTAGTTATTAGTACAGTCTGTAACCCAGATGTTTTTACCCTGGGTTAAACCTCATTTATGCTGCTTTCTCTTTACACAACTTGAAGCTCTACCAGTTTAAATAGAGCTGTATTAAGGATTTGCAGCAGTGTAACAAGCCAAACTTAAACACAGTTATTTAGTTCTCAACTTTCCACAACGACGAGGCTTCAGAAGGAACAAACTAGCTCATGTGTGGGCAGAACCTGACGTCAGGTAGTTGAGATTGCTCCTTCTGTGAGATATATTGTGAAGGCCTGGTTTGGGAAAAGCAGTTTAGACTGCACATAAACACAGCCAGGCAGGCTGCAGGCTGTCCCTCCCATGGGCCCCGTACCTTCCACAACGTCCCGCTTGTAGTCACTGTCGTTGTCACTGTCAGTGGGCCGGTAGTAGATATAAAATCCTTGGATGGGCGTGTTGTTGTTGCTTGATGTAATGTACTGCAAGAGAATTTGAAAAGATAGCATTAGAGAAGAGAGATTTTAACTGAGTCCTGCTGGCTTGTCATCACCAAGTATCTCATCCTCTGGAAACATGAATATTCTTAATAAGGTTGTGCAAGCAAAGGTGACTGAACTCCTCAGGGCAGCTGAAGAAAGGAGTGTGGGATGGGGATGAGACTGACTGGGGCTGACACTTTCTTCCCACATCAGTTTTGAAACCCTCAATTAGGGTTTGACCACGAACAGCCTGAAAATTTGTGTGATTAATGGAAATCGAAAAGTTAAAACCATTTTTACTTCAGAAAGAGTTAAGGGCACTCTAAAAATCGGCTCAAGAATCTTTAAGTTATGCACCTCCTGAGGAACCAGAGGTTATTTTAAGTTTATTATCCTTAACATCTCTTAAGGCTGAGCTAGCAGAGCAAACTAACACTGGGAACTCTGCACATTAAATCCTCCAAAGTATACCAGGAGGTTAGATTTCAAAACAAGAGCAAAGAATTTCTGTGGGTTTCAATAAGGACTTTAAAGTACTTGTTTACAATAGGCGAGGTAACAGGGGAAAGGAAAACGTTTCTCTAACATGAAACCTCCACTGGATGTGAGGGAAGACGTGGATTTGAAACGCTCCCAGCCACCCCAGCCTGGATTGACAAAAGCAGCAGGAATTGCAGGAAATGGAGCCAACTTGCTCACAACTCATGGCATGAACAGGGCTTGGGACAGAGTTAAGCCCACTGGTGCCTCTGATATGTCTGTGCCAGAGCAGGTGGACTGAGGCGGCTGCAGCCCCTCACTGGAGCTGCCAGTTGGGTCACATCTGGCGTAACCCGAGGAGGGCTGTGTGGTGTCCCCGGGGGGCTGCAAGGGGAGTGGGGTGGAGGAAAGCTGGGAGATGGTGCATACGCAGCAGACAATGGACAGTGTTGCCTCTGAGGCGGAAAAAGGGTCTGGAAATGGGGGCAAAGGGTTCACGGGGCACATGGCCCATTAACTCTCTCAGTTCTGCCACATGGGCATGAAGCATCTGAGCCCTCTGCCAGAACACGATCATCTCCGAGCCTCAGGGGCAGAAACCACCGCTCACCACTCTGCAAATAGCTCCTAATCCTCCACTTTTAATGGCCCCAACAGCACCAGTTGTGAGCAGCACAGGACACCACGATACCCACCGTCCACTTCAGCATGATCTGGGTGTCGCTGACGGCCTCGGTGTAGGCGATGTGGGGCCCCGCGATGGGCCGGCTGGAGAAGCGGCCGCTGAACCCGGACACCTGGTACGGGCGCGACGCGGCGCTGCGCGGGCTCTCCCCGTAGTTGTTCACTGCGATCACTCGGAACCTGTACATTTCTCCTTTTAAGGGAAAGAGGGAAAGAAAGCAGCCGTTGGAGCAAAACAAGTACTAGAAAGAGGATTCAAGGAGAGACTAAACAGATTAGGGAGTACTTTTTGCACAACATACAGTTAGAAGAAGCAGAGGACTCCTTGCCACAGACTGATGTGGAGAAGTACAAACAGCTTCTAAAAGTCACTCAAAGAAAACCCAAAGGCTGTTGCACACACAGATGGAGATGCCTCCATCAGCTCAGGAAGTCCCTAAACTGGTGGGTACTGAGAAGATGCTTCAAAGGATCCGTATCACCCTCCACTCCCTCTCCTCTTGCACTCTTTCCCTGAGTTTTCATGGCTGGACACTGGGAAAAGTCAGGACAGACATTTTTCCAGTAATGTCTTTTTCTCTTTGCATTCTGAGTGCTCATTAGAAGGACAATTAAGTTAAAAATAGCAGTGATACACTACCCTCCTCTCTACATGAACAAGTATTAAATTATGGTGGGTTTTTTCCCACTTGGAAAGCCAGAAATCAACTTGAATTCATGTAATGAGCTCCTAGGCCACACACAAACCCCAAACCTAATCAAGCAGAAACGGGATAATTCAAGCAGAAGTTAAAGCGAAAGAACCAAAGCGCTGCAGTATTGAAAGATCATTTCTAATACCTGGCTCCAAGTTCTGAACTTCCACAGACAGCTTGGAGGGAGAGATGTTGTCAGCTGCGACGAGCCAGTCGCTGCTGCGCCCCAGGCGCTTGTACTCCACCTTGAAGGCAGTGATGGGGGAGCCCCCGTTGGCCCGGGGGATCCACGTGACGTAGACAGATGACTCCGATGCTGTGGAGATGGTGGGTCGGTCGGGAGCTTCTGGAACTGAAACGGGAAATTCAGTTACAAGAGGATTAGAGTCAGCTGAAACTTCATTCTCTGTTAACGACTGATTAGACTCATTGCTGGTGATTAAATTGGACTTCACATATTAACAAGGAGAATCTTAAATCCTCCTGTAATCACCACTGCCCTTACTCTGCTGGAAAAGATGGATGACAAGCAGCCAACTGAGGAATTGATGATTTTATCAATAAAATATTAAAAAATTATACGGTATTGCACTACCCCAACCACCTCTACATGGAAACAGACACACACACTAAGTTAACACGAAAAACATGATTATTATTTTCAAAACCCAAAAAACCCTCAGACCCAATGAAACTTCAACCCATCCCCACTGAGTGCTGGAGAAAGGAGAAGGAAGAACGAATAAAGTATGTACCAGGATATACTTACGGAACTCACTGAAGTTACAGGCAGCAGTGGGACAGAGAGAAGGGAAAGAGGGCTGTTAGTAAATCTGGTTGTAAGAGCTGCGAGGCTTTACTAAACCTGCCTGGATTCATGAACGTGGAGCTGGCACTGAGGAGGGGAACAGCAAGGAACAGCAGGCTGGCAGCTTTGGGGCATGAAGCAGCTGAACATTTGCAGCCAGGCACAAGCAGGGCCCTTGTGTGGCTCCTGTGACATTCAGTGCTCCCCCAAGTGTGCAGTGCTCCCAGCCTGTGTGATTAAGCCTCTCCACTCACCTGTGGTTCTACCCCAAATTGCTGATAATTTTGAGATCTCAGCCTCTAAGGAAATCTGCCTTCATCAGGCCAAGGGTTCACAGGCTGGGGTGGGTGAGAAAAAGGACTACAAACATGCTGTTTTCACTGGAAAGCAGGCTAGAAGTCACACCTGCTGGGAAGCACTTGTATCTCCTCGCCATCAGAAATAAGCCCATCCCTGGGAAGCCACAGGAAGACAGAACAGATATCATCCACTTTGAGAACTTAAACCTCTGACACAGACATTTCCTGTTCCTCTTTTTCCTCTGGCTTTTTCACGGTGGAAGGGAAGAGAAAACCAGAGTATATTGCAAAAAGCAACCACAGGTTTAAAAATGAGCATCGAGAATGTGGGTTGTATGTGAAAATGCTCTTATTTTTGGAGAGCCACACATGCAGGTAACAGCATCCCTGGAAATATTCTATGCAACAGAGCGGCCTTGGAATAAACAGGAAATAGAAGAGGCAATACAAGCACCTGGAGCAGTAATAAACACAGTAACAAACACAGCTCTTTGCAACACAGCTTTTAGCACCTGAATCACAAACCAGCCCCACTCCTACCTCCACTGTATCGAGACAGGTCCGGAAGGACAACACCGAAATTATTTGTGCCTTCATGAACAATGGGATGTTTAGGGATGCCCACAGGTGGAGATGGAGCCTGAGTGTTTTTCAAGGATGACGTTCTTTCTAAGAAAGATTTGACAGACAATACATCAGCTCAGGGACTGAATAAGGAAATGCTGATCAGTGACCCCCGCAGTACGCCCACTCTACAGGGTCCAGTTGCTATGGCACAGCCGTGGCTCCGAATCCCAAGCTGAACAGTCCAGATAGCAATCAGGGAGTTTCTCTGGGAGAGGAAGAGATGAGATTTCCCCCACCAGCCCAGGGAGTGGAGTTGTGGATGAGTGACTGTCCATCTGCAGTACTGACACCTGCTGTGCTT